>NC_134319.1:16134674-16506549 GCF_964195595.1 Calonectris borealis | reverse complement strand
TCTACTTTATTCTACTTTACTTTTGCTCTCTTTTCTTGGAAAGCAGCACTGAACGTGTATTTTCAAAATAAAGCTACCTAATGGCACTCATTTATCTTAAAATCGCTATCTTTTAAAAACAATTTCATATTCTGTGGTGTGTTTTATTAGAATTACATTTTCTTCCTAATGAGAAAGTGGGTCAAATTGTGCCTGGTTCTCATTTTCAGAGGTCACCTGGGCTCCTACACCACAACACTATTCAGCAGGTGATTTCAAGCAGAACTTAGGCAACTTAAGTGCATACACTTCAGTCACTTCTGAAAATAGGACTTCGAATTTGAAACGGATAGGTACTTTTGAAAATTATATCTTAATCACAAAACATTAGCTTTTGCTACAGGAGAACACATTTCATTTCTACTTCTCAAGCGCAGAATTAAAATTTATGCCAACTGGATAGTAGTGGCCATTGGTATTATTGCGATGATGCAAACACAAATAGGTTTATTAGATGATGATTTAGAAGTTTTCCTCAAGTGCACATTTTTAGCCACTTTAAATTGTTACGATGTGACTCTTGTTTGCTTTTCTAGTCTTTAAACTGTTCATAGCATCTGTGACTTTGGGCACTAATGAAGGAATGAGCATACCAAAAGTCTCTATAGGTTCCCCAAGGGTTTGCAGGAACATTCACCCACACAGATGAGATGATGAAGAGAGGAAAGAAAGAGAAGAAAAAAAAAGTTTTATGCATTTCCACAACAAACACATAGAAAACACAAAATACATTCCACCCTTTCCCCTCCCCACTCAAGAATGGACCCTGTAATAAACCAGACCTTTCCCACACAGACAGAATGACTCATGCTAAATCACAGAATGTTTGAGCAAAGAAAAGAGAAAAAAAACCAAAAACAGCTAAATTCAGTATGAAGAAAAGATGATGCATCACAGAAATAAGCACAGCTTACAAAACTTCAGGAGATCAAGTTGGCATCTTTAATAATTAATGTATTCCAAGACACACACATCCAAGGAACTGTTGCTAACAAAAGCGTATCTATCTTCAT
Organism: Calonectris borealis; assembly: GCF_964195595.1. Lineage (NCBI taxonomy): Eukaryota > Metazoa > Chordata > Aves > Procellariiformes > Procellariidae > Calonectris > Calonectris borealis. The sequence goes on along the minus strand of NC_134319.1, from coordinate 16,505,497 downwards.
CGCAGCAAGCTGGATCACAATAAAACCTGTAATCGGGTGATCTTCCCACTACTTAGCACCTTGTTCCAAAAGACAGCATGTGTGAATTGCATGGCATGTGGTGGATAGCACAGAAATGGCAAGCAGTCTCCAAAAAAAAAATTCACAATTAAATTTCAGTCCCGTTACCCCACAACAGGAACAAAACCCCTTGAAAAGTCTAAACTGCACAGCTGAAGTTGCTGTATGCAAACTGGAATGCATATGGGAATCCTGGACAGTCGCCATACCAGTATGATTTAATTTTGTAAGACTGTCAAAAAAAAAGAACCCAGGAAAGAGATGTTGATATACAGGTTCCCATAAGCACTGAAGAGCAAGGACCACTCATATATGGCTGACTGAAGTGAATATGAGGATGCAAGGAGCGTATGCAAAGACCAGCAAACAGACCCTATTCAGACTGGTTTCACTGATACAGCAGAAGTTGGAGCGAAGGAGCTGAAACTGAAGGAGGAAAAGCTGTTGCTCAAGCAAGGAAGGTGCTGGAAGGAGAGGGCAAAGCTCAAGCAAGAGCTCGAGTAACACAACAGCCACAGAAGTGGTCAAAACAACTGGGCGCGTCAGGAAGGACACCAGCTGGAACTGAAGAGGATGCACCAGTGGTCCTGAATTTAGGTAAGCACAAACACACAGCGCAAACCTAGCTCTTCATGACCAGCAAGAGCAATCGTTGGCAGGAGAAGCAAGTTTTACACAATGCAAACACCCAAAGCATATAGTAGAAAATCTGGGGAGATTCAGAAAAAGGTAGTAAGAGATGGGGTAATGGCCAAGGAGTTACAACTGAAAGACTTGAAGCAGTTTTATAACTTCTGCCTGCTTCAGTTCAAACCTGGTCAGAAGAAATGCTAGGGGTGCACCCACAGCTGGACAAGATACAAGCTATGCCTTTGCGTACCACAGACGGCATGAGACGGGGCCTGCAGAGGTCTGTGTTAAGAACCAAGGCAACATGGTGATCAGCAGGAAAGCCTGCTGGAAGAGATTTCTAAGGGAAGTAGAACTCAAGATCCAGAGGTTCCTAGGTAACAGTGGCATACAAGGAGGTATTTTAAAAAAAAAACCCAAACAAAAAAAAATACCCACCAACAAAAAACACCCCCAAACCAAAAACCAAACCAACCAAACAAACAAACAAATGAAAAAACCCTACCACACACAAAACCAAAAAACCCTGAACCCACCCCCAAACAGCAGGAGATTTGTTATCTAATAATATATTCAAACAATGTACAATATTTTTGTTTGGTTTATCGAACTTTTGTATGAAGTTAGCAAGCTTATGAAAAAATGTTAACAAATGGTATATGAGTACTATAAAGACTACTCTGGCCTAAAACACAGTTTAAGAGTGAGTGAATCAGAGGAAAGCTCCTGAAAAAAATTAAAAGGTTTAGGACCTCTCAATTGCAAGGGTGCAATAACAGCAGAGGGAAAGGGGTCACAGATGGAGCAGTCTTGAAGAGTTACCATGAATTACTTTGCCTTTCTCTCACCTCCCACGTGCACTGTATTTGTTATTCTCAAGCACATCTCCCACAAGAGCCAGCAAGCCAGAAATATTTTTTTTTTGGGGGGAAAAAAAAAAAGTATTTGGATAGGTTTCATGGCAAGAAAGCAAGAACTAAACTGATTAAGACTAAACATTGGGCACCACTACAAACCCCCATCTGCTGTGCTAAATGCCAATCTCTGCTTGGTATTTAAAATGCCCTTTATCAAAATACAATTCCATTTCTGTTCCAAAGCTGTAATATAATCACTTGAAGTCTGGAATTAAATGGGCTATTTAATTAAATATCCAAATTTCATTTAATGGAAAAATAAATATGTATGAAGAGATTGTGGTAATATATGTGTATATTTCATTTTTATGAAAAACAGTATTTATAGCCTTAAACATTATCGAGATGTATATAGATGCCTCAGTGAACCCTGTGGTTATGTACCACATTTCAGAAGCAAGCGAGAAGCATACGACTGAAGCTTTAAGTCCCACTCTTACACCATTAACCTGTTGTCTTAAATATCTTTAAATTTCTTTTTTGATTAGCAGGAAAAATATCACAAGGCTTAGAACAGGATTTTTCTACCCTGGCAAGCCTTTGAAAATAAAGACAACTAAGCGTTAATACACCCAAAGGAAGTAGCGTGAGCACCAGTTAACATTTTAATAGCTGGGAACTCTTCAAAACACAAACTAAAATGGTATCATTGAAACAGACCGTCAACAAGAACTAAATGCTTTGTTTCTCACAATATGAAAACGGTGGGGGAGAAAAGTCCAACATGATATAAGCCTGGTACAGGGCAAGTCAATCTTGTCTTAACATTGCGGTGAGACACACTTACTGGCTCTCTTGTGAAAAACCAACCAGCGAGAATTTTGTCTTGTTTCTGCTCTAAGAGATGCAAAGCCACAAAGGCTAGATCAATAAACTCTGCATCAACTTAATCTCTCATTTATCCCATTTTTTACTTTGAGAGCAAGATTTTGATCTTATATTTCTGTTTAAACATTAATTCTGTTAAAAATTGGTGATGCAGAGCAAACTAACTTACACAGCTGCAATGGGTAAGAACCTTCAGTTAAATAAAAACCCCAAACACACAGAGCAGTTCTGAAAGATCTCATTTGCTGGAATACAAAATGTGAAAGTTCTTAGTAAATGAAGGACCACATAAGAATTATTAACTGCATACAAGTTTGCTATTAAAATGGAAGTGCTATTAATTAACCTAACTGCACACTGTAAACACTTCTGTGGAAGAAGTGGAGAAGAGAAGGGCATGGAAAAACCATGGAGAAAAAAAGGAGAGGAACAGGATAAACAGTAAATTAAGAGCAATTACAGCTGCAGTGCCTAAAGACTAGAAGAGAGCACTAGAATCTGATTTTTGGGGGAGCACATTCAGGAATTAATTTACTACGTGCAGCAATTGTAAAATACAAATTGTTCTCATCCATTGCAACTCAGAATTTGGAATGCAGGCAAAATCTTATTTTAATCCCGTCCACAATTTTGAAGTCTTGAGCTAGACAGTATTTTGTCAGTCTTATAAAAGCAAATTTGCAACAGTTAAGAGCTCTACAAACAGCCCAGCTTTTCTTCTTTTTTTTCTTAATTTTCAGTGCTACAGGCTATGATTTTAAGCTGTAAATTAAACAAAGCTAAAGTCTTTCTTAATTTTCACCTCTTGGCTGGCTAGAGAGCAACAGCCTGTATAAGAGATGTGACAGATTTAGACAAACCAAAACAGGAGCCAGGTTTTCAGCTATCAGAGATAATACCTATCTTTGTTGAAATTTGAACAGTAGATACTCTTACTGCACACAACTGCCACAGTCAGACTGACTTTCCTCTTCCTTCTGCTATTTTTATTAGAGATAATAAACAAATTTTATTTCCAAATCCAATTTTCAGTCTTTCCCTCTTCTTCTTTTTCTTAAATCATAAAGTACTAGTCCAAACAGAGGCAGTGAACCCTGCTAACGCCAAAAGTACAACATAACAGAGGCCACTCTGGGGAGACAGGACCAAACCCAACTAACACCAAGTCACTTAAAATGTGAATCCCTGAAATTTTCTTTAAAAAACCCCAAATGTATAATGTAAATCAGTAAATTTATTCAGTCACAAACACAATCAAGTCTTGTACTAGCTCTGCTCAGCAGAGTTGTACATGTGTATATGTCCCAATTCAATCATTTGCCACCAAAAAAAATTATAGGTGAGATAAAAACTCTGCTTTCTTAATCTAAAAGAGAATCCAGACTGAATGCTCATCAAAATTTATAAATTAATGTACTTCACCAAAAAAGTAACGCCTCCCTCAAGACACATACAGATAAATGCTACATTTTCCAGTTACACTAAAAGCCTCTCTTCCTCTCTGCCAAAAAAACAGAAACAACCAACCAAAACCTATGAACCAAGCTGGGATTTATTATTCAAATCCTAAGTTATTGATTAGATGCAAGACTTTCTCAATGCAGACAAGCAGAATAGCTTCATCTGAACATCCAAGCACAGGACATGATCTAAAGTCTTCCAGATTTCTGGTGGGCAAGAGCTTTTCCATCCCTTCGGGTCTTCTGGTACTTCAGGGTGGTACCTCTCTGTCTTGCCCAAGCTTTCCTTTCAAATTAAAGCGTTATTAGCAACCTTTTGCTTATTGATTAGAGTCGATTTTTCGTTCCAGTCTTCTAAAACAACCAGTTAGAACTGACATCCAGTTAGTTCTGGAGTATGTTAAAACTAAGCTTTGGCCTAAGGAAAGGAGTCTCTCTCGTACCTTCTTCCTGCCCTTGAAGTGTTCATTGAAGGGAATTATTCCAGACTGCTGGAGACGACACATTCATAAATCTGCTTCCCCTCTTGCAACAATCCACATGCTTTGAGGCTTAGAAGTCCGAAAAATAGCAGTTTGGTTTGTTAGGTTGCAGTTCAGTGTTCAGTATGGGCTGGTATAAACACAAAAAACCCCAGTCCTGTCCTTCCACAGTCATTGCCTCTCTATCGTGACCTTCCTTGAAAGAGCAAAAGCATCCTTGTGGCTGACTGCCAAGCCAGGTCAGGGAATTAGGCCAGATTAAAAAAATAATGGACAGAAGGCAGGGGAGGGCAAGGGAAGCTAATTTTAATCCACAGCAGCTCCCAGTTCTTTTCATCACATGAATGCTTCTCCTGGGGTGAAGGAAGGGAGAAGTGGGGTGGAAATGGGCAAATATGTGGGGCAGGAGAACTGCTCCTTTTCTGAAGGAGTGCCAGTTTGTGCTAGTGTAACATGACAATGAAAGTACAGCATTGGACTACTCAAAGGCTTCTGAGAAATAATTCTAATTTTAAGTTATTCATTTCCAATTATTGTGTTAGATAAGTTAATTCTATTAACTTAAAATTTCAAATTAATAAATTATAAGTTTGATACAATTACTTTCAAATGCAGTACTTAACACTCTCTACATATAAAATTAGTTCATACAGAAAAGGTTACGTGAAGAAATCTTAAGATGCAAAATCCTCAATTATCAAACGTTGATGTGCTTTGTGAGCAATTAGGAATTAAGCTTCATCTGTGCAGTACCACCCTCTACAGTTGTAGCTGCGCTTTATTCAGCAAGTAATCTAAAATGTTGCAACTACCACAGGACCTACAGTGTAAAAGACCGCCTTCCTGTGTGAAATACAACAGTATTACTTTACAAAGAAAATTGAAAACTGTGCGAAAATTGTGAAAATTCAAACACCTCTTGTTTCTGCAGTGGATATATTTCCATGGTTACCACGTTGGGAAAAAAAAAAGAATACATTTTAAGAATGAGTTCCAAGAACAAAATTTTCTAGGGCACTTCTGTAAAATATCTTGTAAACGTATCACATTCTTGAGTAAAGGTTTTTAGCAAATTCTAGTAGTTAAATACAAATATACAAAATAATCAGATCTTCCTCTTACAGTCAAAACCCCATACCAAACAAAATGTTTACAGCACCTGCTGCAGTTTTCCTCTCGTTAAGCTATCCGCCCCTTTGCACGTTAAGATACCAGCTAACTGGCTAGCACCAACTTTCCTCTCCATATTACTGCCCCACCTTCCCTGTTTGTAAAAGTTCAGTGACTAAAGAGGATAACAGCTATCACTGAGAGTATGTTTTATGGTTAGATTATTAGAAACAGTAAGCATAATCTGCAGGTAGTTGATCTGATCTGCATATTGACTAATAAATGCCCTGCAAGCAAGCAATGCCTACTAGATACATTCATGCACAAATACCCTTTTCTTTACAAGTAACCCAAGTTTTACTAAACTAATTTCTTCCTTATACTCCAAACTAAACAACTGCAGGGGCTGTTCACTGTATGGATGCATTTTACAAGTCACTTGGAAAGAGCAACTCTTGTGTTGCTTTTTCTTTTTTCAAGTATTTCATACAAGGCATCAAAATAACAGCAGATATGCCAATCTTGGTTTAACTGCACTCACATCTAAGTCTGCTTCCCACAAAGCTACTTTGTCCCAGCCCCCACATTAAGAAAACTACACAAATTCTCATAGACGTGCTGGGATCAGTAAGACACATCTTCACAGCTGTCAGGGTAAATCAGCAAAATAGCTCTTCATCTCTTTGCAAGATTTGAGATTCTGACACATCGCTACACTGACATATCTCCCACTGAACAGACTTCCAATATTTACAGGAAAGAGTTGCCTGCCGTAACTAGCCAAGCAGGAGAAGTTCATTTATAACCTTAAATAGCAGAGAGACTGACTTCCTGAATAAGGAAGTCTTATGTAAACAAACACATTTCACAATGCAACACATCGAGCGAACAACAAGTTTTTGTTTGCCTCAGGATTAGGGCAGGCAAAAAGTAGGTAAGAGTGTTTACTATCCATTCTGATAAAGAATGGGCCTTTAGAGAGAAACTGGTTGAAGTCAGTGCTTACTTGGATAAAAGGCTGGCATGAAACTTGCCCAGAATTGAGCTGCAAACCCTGCAAAAAAATTTAAATGAAAAAAACTAAACCGCATGAATTCTTAATGGGCTGGAGTATCTGTCAGCAACTAGAATGAATAAAGGAAAACACCAAAAACATTTTTCTAGTTACAAAACTGCCCGTAAGAACCTCAATAATTAAAGCTGGGAAACTCATGTTGCGAACTTTGGCCTGCAACAGCAGTACCAGCAGCAACTCTTAGAGGAACCAGCACAAATAATTATACAAACATTTTGAGATGTAAACTAAAAACCAAGGAAAGAAGAAAAATCTTTCTGGTAACAAAATATACGTAAGAAATGTAACAACAGGGACTAAAGTCACAGTTCAAGAGATACAAGATTACCACATACCAAGTACGCTTTCCTTTGGAAGAAACCCCAATTTTATTAAACTCATTTTTTGCTTATACTCCAAACCAAGCACATTGAGGGATGTTCACTGTATGGATGCATTTTAAGAACTTCGTCAACGCAGCAACTCTTGTGTTGCCTTTTCTTTTTCCAAATATTTCATACAAGAATCAGAACAAAATATGAACCAGGTCAACACCTAAGAACACCCTAGTCCGCTGTCAGAGGGTAACGGGTAACATTGGGGAATTTTTGAAAGGAAGAAACCATTAGTCTCATGAGATGCATACAGGAAGATGTATAGTTCTGGCACCCGGACATTCCACGGCATCCTTCCATTTTCTATAGTCTTTTCAGCAGTGGGAATAATTAGTTGCTACTTGTGGTCCCTTGCCCTTAAAAGATGTTCCCAATGCACATAGCTAAGATATTTACACTACCTCCCTTCACCCTCACTCCTGAAACACTCCTATTCTCCAGTGCACACAAAGCTGGACAATAATTCAGCAGAGTCTATCAGCATTGCTCATACTCTTCCCTCATACTGCTCCATCTGTCTCCACACACATGTGGTAACTACCAGCTTATGAGTGTAAATTTCTCTATCAGCAATTACCTCTATTTGCAGCATTTGAAAGCACTAGCCCAATCACGTACTTGGTGATACCTGGGAGTATTAAGCCTATTCCTGGTGAAACAGAACATCTAGCAGAGTAGCACCTTTCAGAACTGGGAGCTGGGGCTACTAAAGTTACTTGGCCTTCCAGTTTTACCTGTTCAAGAATCTTCTGCTGTTCAAAAGAAAAACTCTAAACCAAAGAAATAGAAAAATAGTTTTTCCTTCTTTCAAGTCTTTCCAGAAAAAAAATCCTATAACTGGAGCCCTCCTGAAAGGGGGGGAGAAAAAAAAAAAAAAAAAAGTAAGCCAATTGTACTTGCAATCGAAGACAATATATCACTTTTTCATCAAGGGTTCACTTGCATCTTGGCAATCTTTCACAAGGAGAGCATCTGATTTTATCCATTGACAGGGTGTAATGTAACACTGCTGCAGTGAAGACAGCCACAAAGGTGCACTGAAAAGCAGAAGTGGTTTAAATGGGGAAATGTTTACAGCAAAGACTTAATCTAATCCTCACTTGATGGAGGAGGAAATATTTACCTTTCCCTTGTCAAAATTAGACTTATGATTTATAGATCCTTTTGACTGGGAACTGACACTTGGTAAAAGTTGCAGCTATTTATTTCTATTTTTAATAGAACCAGGAGCCTGGATGTCAAGACGAATGAAATCTACAGATGCAAATTGCAGAATAAAGCCCCTGGGAAAAGAAAACAAAACAAAACAACCCCACCTCCCCTAAAAAAAAAACCAACCAACCAACAAAACAAAACACCTGTAACCTCTTTTTCACCTAGTTTGTAAGAAATTTATTCCCTTAAAATGACTCAATCATAACAGAATACCAAAAAAAAATAAACCACCCAAGCACCAACATTCAAAATTCACAGAGCTGATTTCCACAAACCTTAATTCCTGTGGAAGCTACGACCTAACTGTGAGAGAAACAGAGAAAAAGGTGATGGAAACCCCAGCCTGGTAACTGGTGAACATCAGAGACTATCCGACCCAACGAGAGACCTCTCCATCAGCAGACGAAGGCGGCCGTGTGACGCCGAGGAAGCGCAGTGAGGCTGTGGTTTCACCCTCACTTTCCAGAGAGGCTGAGCAGGGGCAGGTGTCAGTGGGGAGGTCGCGCTGCCGCCGCGTCCCTGCGGCACGAGCACCAGCCGTCTGTCCGCCTGCGAGGCCACACCGGCTCCCCACCGGGCTCCCGCCCGCCGGCGTCCCCGCGGGGCTGCAGGGAGCACACAAGGGGGGCTGGGCCGCCTCTTTCAGGGACAGCCCGCGTTTAGGTTTACTTGAACAGCCATGATGCCGTACCATAGATCTCCATAATGTACGTACAAAGTTCTGAAACCTTCTGTGTACCGGTTTTGACATTTGTATATTGTTGTACTTTGCATACCGAGGAAACGACAGCCACACTTTTCATTTCAGGGAAGATGATCTCAACACATTTGTATGAAATAGGTATATATAAGCTGATATTAGATAAGGCAGTGGGATGACTCCTCCCACTTTTTATCTCATGCCATGTACAAAAGTGAAACCTTCGTAAAAATGGTCCTTTATATTTGCAGGATAAAGCAAACCCACACACACAGACACACACAAACCCCATATACATGATTAACTGTTTTTTTCTTTTCAAGCAATCTCTAACCCTCTTAAGTCATTTTCCAAAGCTCCAGACTATCTGCTTGAAACAAAAAGGCATCATTTCAGAAACTAATATATTTGGGCTTTTTGCAAACACTTTTCAAAGGATATCTGTTTCTAAGGAAATAAATGTACAGAGTTTATATAATTAGATATGACTTTCAATAGTATTCCAAGTAAGAATAAAGTACTTCATAATTCCATTAAATCCAAAGTACATTATAGTAAGTAATCACAGTGGTTTTGGAAAGCAAATACCTGCCTGATAAGTTTACTAGATCTATTATAATATCTCGTTTCAAATGAGACTCCCCTCCCCTACTTCCATGAATGACCTCAACTGTTCTGCTATCCCATCATTTAGAAAGAATAAAAACCATAGAAGAATAAGCAGGTTCAGATGAAAAACAACAAAAGCCAGTTCAGAATTTTTAGGTGATGATTATAATAATTTCAGAAGGCCTCTCTATTTGTATCAATTCAGATAAAATAATTTATTATGAGTGGCACAGAAAATTAAGTGAACTGACATATATATCGTTCAATTATAAAATTTTCCAAATCAGATTCTGTGCCTTATTTAATGGTGTGGAACAGTTATTTCTAAAAGAAAGCTTTAAAATAGAATTTCAAATACTAAATACCAGTTATGCAAAGCAAAATGTTTAATAAAAACTGCAAATCTTTAAGACTAGTAATTTTTAATAGAAACCCACAGTGAGTCGATTAACAAAAACAAAGAGATCAGTAGTCCATGCAGCTATGCAGACAAGAAAGGGAAACCTGGTAGATTTTTCCTGATTGTGAAGACGGAACAAAAAAATAGTGTCAAAGGTAATAGAAAAGACTTACCATTCATGCTGAAAAGCTAGTTTTCAGAAACATATTGCTCCTAATATTAATCCAACAGTTGATGAAGTATGTTAATCTCTACAAAATCAGTGCTTCAATCTCTAAACACACTTATACACTAACTGGAAAGAGAGAGCACACAGAATCCAGAGAGCTGCTCTTCCTCACGAGCTCCTTGTGATGCAAAAAACTATGAAGCACAAGATAGCAGTAGTAATCCAAAATCAATATTCAGGACACGGATATTTAGTTTTGCTCATTAACTACTTCTGTTCTGACCAATGCTACCTATTCATGTCTAAAGCAACTCAAAATGGCAGGGGGAAAAAAGCATGCAAACACCAGGAGGTTTTAAGATGTTCTCAATTATATCAAGCACTGGTTGTTTCCATGGCAACCTTAGACCAGAATTATCTGTTGACTTGTACCCAACTAGTAGTTATTCTAAAGCTTTAATCAATTCACACAATGTACTCTGTACATTATTTCATACTTCACATGTATTTTTCTCTACACATATATATATCCAGTGATTATTCAGCAAAATCTCTATAAGACATTCCACGGTATTTGAAAGTATATTGATACTATTTTGAATCAGTTAAAGACCAAATAATATTCCTTTGACTACTCATCACCCACCAATTTGCAATTTAGAGACTATGAAGATGACATAAAGGTGAAATAGTGGAGACTCTCCTGACCATTTCAGTTATCCAAGTTGTTAATGTGTTCTCTTATTATACACAGGTTTGGAAAATATTTCTATCACTTCAAGAATAAAAAGATTCACACTGATCTTACTGTCTCTACATTCAAAATCAAGCAGCCTCATTCTCCTTTCCTTTCCCATTTCAGTATTTCAAAGAGCACAAGCAACTATGAAAACAAAACAAAAATCAAAACGTAGGTTCTTTATAGTTGCAAGTGGTCACAGTCAAGACATCTAAACTAAGAATGAAATACATCGTTCTGATGACTGCCATCACGTGCCTTCCATCCTTTGGCTGTGCAGCACAGCTGACCTGGTTACCAGGCTGTACAACCACACCTGCGCTCAGTCAGCTTTCTGAAACAGATTCCAAGGCCCGCCGTGTCCTGAGCCACCTCTGCCCTATCGAATTCTGAGGATTTTACAAAACACATTCGTTTCATGCATCCAAGGCACTTCAGAAGAACTGTATGATCTACATATCAAAATAATGAAGCAAAGATGTTAAATTTCGAAATTAACCACTGAGAAAACCCTACAGCCATAGACCACATGGCAAATTACTCAAACGCACACTAGCTGACCGACAACACAAAGTCCACCCAAGAAGGGGCAGCTCCTTCCCCTTCAGCAAACCCATAGCTTCAGCAGTAACTGCTGCTAAAAGGACATACACAGAAACAGACCTGTTACAGTATTTCATTACAGCAGAAGGTATAGATAATATTAAGTCTCTTTTCAAATGAATTCTACCTCAAACCTAGAACAACAAAAATTCTGAGAAGTCACTTTCCAAACTTTTTTTCAGGAATTAAAAAGACTGCTTTTGCCTTGAACTTCAAGAGTAATTCACACTAGCTGTCTGCTATGTAGTTTCACCTTAGACCTTACACCAACATTTCATAAGTTGCAGTGATATGGGCAGAATAGTTGAGAATATTCAAATATCCTTATAAGACAAACACCAGGATGTTTCTAAAACACTATTAAACTTCCTGTGAAATTAATGTACAACCTGAATTCAGTGACCCTATGCAATTCTATGACATTGAATTCTCAGATTAAAAACAAACAAACAAACAAACAAAACTGTTTCTCGTTCATTTTTCACAAAGAATTTTCACAGATGATATATTTTTCTGAAGATATAATTAGGAGTCAGTAGTAGACAGAAATAGTCCCTCCACTGTAGTCCTTATCTTCTCTATCACTCCTCTGGTTACACTGGTAGTGAAATGAGAATCTTGGAACGTAGACTTAGTCCATGTGTACCTACAGTATTTTTATATTTATTATTTTTTAAAAATAATCTGCAAATTGAGAGTAAACGTTCAGGATAAAGATTTGGAATTTCACCCCAACACCAAAGCTACATAATCAACCACCATTCAGCTACCAGCTCAGTAACTCTGGCTCAGAAAAATTGCATGCAACCACTGTGCTTAATTATGACTTAAAATAGCATTCGCGGAACAGCCATTTTCACCATGTTTATTATCAAGAGACACGACAGTCCATTTCCTCATCAAGCATGTCATACGAGGAAGCCTGCCTTAAATAGAGGGGAAAAAAATAGTAGAATTGTACACAAACAGGTCACAATTTGTAAGTGTCAGTAGGTCAACACCATTTTTTTTCTTCATGTTATATAAACAAAAATGCTTCAGTGTTATTTTTTCAAACAGCTATTTACATAAAAAGGAGCTTCTACATAAACACAAGTATTCATCTATTTTTACCAAGCTGAAAATATTTTGGAGAAGTGGAAGCTCAGAATTTGTGCACTTTCACCATTTATCTTCCCAACAAAACTAGTTGATCCTTTCCCATCTCATTTGGGAGACCTAGATTTAATCTATTTTAGGTCAATGCATTAACACCTTTTTGTTGCCATGTTTACTGCTTATGCTCTGAGAACAGATTCACTCCCTACTCATAATATTTTAAATTGCAAGCAGGGAGTTGTATTGATTTTCTTCATGGTAACACTGCGATGCTAAGCATTTCCAATAAGGCCTATTTTCCACTGAAATTATTGTGCTATCTCAAATCCATCAATGAATCTGCAATCTGGAACAAAATTATCATCAATTACCATATTGTAACATTTTAAAACCAGTATTTAACCACAGAGACAACAATTGCTTTGCAAAATAATGCATGGCTTTAAAAGAAAAAAAATGAAAATCAAATGTCAATTTATTTAGATTGTGGTATTTTTGAAATCTCTCACTTTTATTACCCAAAATCATGAAAAGTTTTAATCCGTACAAGTAATACCATAAACTGTCCACTAATTAAGAAATTAAAGCTAATGATAGTCAGCATTCCCACACTAAATTAATACGTAATAGTTAAAACCAAACACCATTTTATATTGTTTACCACTGTGTAGAGCGTTCTGATGTATATATCCCTTAAAATAAAACGATGAATGATAAAAAGCCCTATAATTAGGAGTTTAATCTGTGCAGCAATGTCTGCCTGTTCCAGAGTTTTAACATTACAGTCTTTAATGAGTTTTCTATTTCTGCTGAACTAGCTGATTTAATTTGAAAATAAAGGAAGTAATTTAGAAGTAAAAATTTGGGTGGGGGCTTGCCAAAACAAGTCAACTGTGCTTTAAGAGAAAAGAAGCGACGAGGGATAAATTCTCCTGCCAGCCATCCGTCCATGAACCGGCCCCCCACCCCCCAGCCTGATGCAATATGCTATTCTTCAAATTAATACCTTTAGGTAATGAATTGTAAAATTGCCCTGGGAACGTATCACTGAGCAGTGTTCGCATTCTATTACAAATATGCAAGTTCTTCACTTGCTAGGCAAACTGACGAGCGAGTATCTATAAAACAAACAAAAACACCTACTTACTTGATTTGTCCCATAGGACAGCAAGTTCAGAGCAGTGTTGGCTCTCATTTTCCAGAGCCGCTCTCTGTTCAGGCACACCACTCTTTGAATGCCTATGGAAAAGGCGATTAGCAAAACCTTCCAGCCTCTGCAGCGCTGTGGCCGTCCCTGTGCACTGGTTGCAAGGTACCTCCTTCTGAGCTGCCATCTACACACACCAGTGACTTTTACAAAAGCAAAAGAGCAAACATCTGAAGGGAGCTGGACAACCCAGAGCCACTAAGAGCTGTGCATGTGTCAAGCTTCCTGTCTGCAGTGTTTTCTAACCACTGCTCTCTTCTACTTCCTGTTAAGAAAAGCTCTGTAAGGTACTGGTTTATACTGCTGAAAGTCTCTTTTCATGTCAATCAAAAAGTGTTTTTTATTACAAAACATGCAGTAATTGCTCTCGCACGTGTTTTCACAGCTTTTTAATGCATCACATTTTATATTTAAATATACATTTTATGTTAAAATACTATGAACAACTTGTTCAGAAGTAAAGATCAGAAGGCAGATACATTTTTTTTTTAGTTTACCACAACCATGTGTGAAAAAAGAAAAGTGACTATTCTGCAGTTTTTCCCCTGTTATTAAGATGGAGTACTACCATCATCACAGCAAACATAACCAGCTGTAATCTAATCATTAGTAATCTCATGTTTTCAACTAAACAGCTTTCTAAGCAAGGAGGTTACTTGCAAAAACTACTACAGAAACTATTATTTTATTTGAGGGTGGGGGGAAAGTACTCTTTTTCTCCTTTGAGAAAAATCAAACTGAAGAAGTTGAATTCTAACATACATATAAACACGACTGCATTGTACTTATTCAAACTGGGTTCTACTTACTCCCAAGAATGAACCAAACGCATTTAACTTTTGCAGTAATAAAGTGCCAGAACGACCAGCGTTGGCAGATCCTTATCTCGCAACGTGCTCACTCTCCCAGCCCCAAAGGCAGCTGGAAGGAGAGTCGCAGTGTCACGGTCACCAGCTCCTGACATTGCTTATGTAAAAGCTTTGCGTGCAAGTCTCCTGGAATTGCGTAAGAAAGTTTTCTCATTCACAAGAAATTCGAGTATTTTCAACTGTACAGTAAGTCTAGAAAGCATCATTCTTAATGCGCAGAACATAGAGGAAATAAATAGAAAGCTGTATTTAACATTAAATTATATTAATTTCCAAATTATGTAATTTTGCATGCTTACAATGGGCAATACTAAATATTCATTTTTGTGAAAACGGAAACACATAGATTAGACAGGTTTCCCAGTATATCCTCTGCACATATAAGATGTGGCTTCTTAAAAATTTAGGTTATTCTTAAGAAAGATGGAAATAACTTTTCCACAATCTGTCTCCTGTCTTACAGTCAACACGTGTTAAAGACATACCTCTCATTTTTCACCACCATACTTCTCACTGAGTAGTTTTCAAATGTCAGCAGATATCCTTCCTTGGACATTACATAACCATTTCATAACAGCTCTGTGCTTCAGAAAAAAAAACATGATGACAAACCGCCGATGATAATGATAAAACAATAAAAATGCCGAGGGACAGACTTTACAGATTTGGCTATGTTCCTCCTAACGGGCACTTCCAGAGTTGCTGTCATCGGCCTCAGTCAACGCAACAGTTTAAATTTCTAGACTCTACGCAAAGCACAGAAATGCCCTTTGCCTTCAGGCTCCAAGTATACTCTGCAAACATAATTTCTTTCTCCAGCACCTGTTCAAAATTTGAAACCAAATATCTAAACACTTACATTTTACACACCAGTTTGCAAATCTGGATGAGCACCTGCTATCTTGTGGTGACCAGGCTGCTCTCGGTCAGGGTCAGGGTCAGGCGCTGCAACCTTCCCTGGATCCCATTCCAGGTCCCCTTCCACTTTACGCCTTCCAGCCTTTTACCTGGCAGGATCAATGCTGACTTCCAGGACACCCTGTCAGTTCAAGACTCTGCTGCCAGGAACAAGAGCTAGCGAAGAGCATGAGGATCTGTTTGCCTTATCAAGGGTCACAGATAGGCAAAGGGCATACATTATGTGCCATATAAAACCAAACACTTTATGATAGAGTAATGCTATGCCACCTTCCACACAGCAGTATAAGAAATACTTGGACAACACAAAATGCTTATTTCCCCGCCTGGTGAACTTCCCGGGGCTGGAACAGCCCCTCTGCAATTGTACAGCTGTGCTCCCCCGTAGCTCACCGCAAGTCTCTGGGCATCCAGGGAATCCTTCCAAGAGGCTACTATTTTCTCTGACCTTAGCTGTTTTCTCCAGTAAACAAAGCCACCTGGTATGATGGTGTGCTCGTCTTGTCTCTCTCCTCTCTCACGGTTCTGAGCCTTTACACTGCTGTCATCTTATCTTTCATACAAGTCTTCAACTAAACCATTTTGTTTCCCTCATCTCACAGAGGGTAATTTACAAAATTCACATCACTTCACGTTACGTAAGTTAGAGTCTGCCGACCCTCTGGAGTCAATGGAGAGATGCGGGAACTGCCAGAGACCAACTCTGCCCACCAAAATTCAGAGCTCTGAATGCACCCAAGTGACTAACCTGGACACTTGAATTAGGTGCCAAAAATAGGAAGCAGAAATATCCACCCTCTGAGACCACCGAAGTGAACTGGTTTAAGTGAAAACAAGTCATCAAAAAGGGATTATTAAAAGATATCCTAAGAGAAAACTTGGATTTGCCAGAATTTTACAAATTACTGCCAGCGAACTCTGTTATAGAAGTTCTTCTCCACATGCAAAACATGAAAAAAAGTACTGGTCATATTTATACGCAGATAGTAATACACTTCCCTAATCTTAGAAGTTTTTAGCATTGATTAACATTGCCCAATGATAATACAAATACCACCACACTGACTTTCTGTGAAGCCCACATCCCACGTGGACTTCAATGTCTTCAAATGAAGTCCACGATTTTTAAAGGTGGAATCTCCCATTTCCTTTTACCTAATCTTTCATCTTATTCACATACCAATCTTCCGAATCAGTGCAACATTAATTTATCCATACCAAGTATTTTTTATGTTATATATGAAGTGCAGAGTCCACAAGCTCCGATATAGTATTTTACTGCCCAAAAGCTCAGCAATCAGCAACGGGTGGTGCTTTATCAAAGGCAAAATTCTGTGGCTCTGCTTGTCTTAGGATTTCCACTTGCTAGCCAGCACTGCTTTTCCTTAGAACAGTTTGTAAATCTTTAAATACAATTAAATGCTTATACAGACTTGTGCAAACAGACTTGAGGTCATCTTACTCATGCTCCAAGCTGGAAGAAGAACCTGAGCCAGCTTTGACCTACAGCTGGGCAGCGCTTGTGGTTCAGCTCGTACACCCTCCCAAAAGAGCAGAAGCTGGCTGTGCCCCAGCCAGACAGTGAACATCCGGATGTTCTACCCAGTCAATGCAAGTCGTCTCAGGTGCGTGTCAAACTGTGCACAGGTATGACCCATGTAATATCAAGCCTGATTAGGTTCATTTAACTTTTGCTGAGTAACTTTTACTCTACAGACAGTCTCTGTGGCCTACGAAACGTTTCTGTTACAAAAAAATGGCCTACTTCAGGTCAGTTAACTGAAACAATTAATGTTTGAAGACATTAAGACTAGTAAGTTGCCATCCAGGTCTCCTATTAGTTTCTACAGCCAGGGTAGTGTTGAAAATCCACTCTTTGTTCATATTTATTGCAAAATAAACCCAAGCTGCCCAGGCTACACAGTGTATGCCAGGGAGCTCGCAACCCCGGTGCCGGACCAAGCAATAGCTGGTGCAGGGGCTCAGTGCCGGCACAGTGGCTCCCGTTGCCTGCAGAGCTCCATCTCTTCCAAAGCGCTCCCAAACACCCTCAGTTCCAACCGGCTAGGCATACAATTTACAGAAAGTGTTACACAGAAAAATGTAAAAGAGAGTTCCTTCAATGTTTCTAACCAGTTTCTAAAATTTCTGTTCTACAAGAGATAACGAAGCTCCAACTTCTCCTTGCAGCCAAAGTCAACACTGCAACGTTAAGAACTTCCTTTAGGCAGAAATTTTATTTTCACTAAATTCTAACCACTAAATCTTGGCAATATTTTAAAACACATTAGAACAACCAGAGAGGTGGGTAAGAGATTCAGCTATGAATGTGAACATTACATGTATAAGTTTAGTATTTTGATAAGTAATATTTCAGTAAAAATTTTTAAGGTACTCTCCCACAAATTTATACAAAACAACATAATGATGATAGCCATAGAAAAGGACTAACACTGTGGTCCTCTAATCTGATAAAGACAACAAAACCATTTATACTTTTCCTGATGGCCAACCCATAATCTTGAGTGCATCTCCCAGCAGCTGATGCCCAATGTATCTCTCTCAACCACAGCTAACAACACACAGCACTAAAACCCAGCCACAGACTCTTTCGGCTTCTTGCTGAAAAAGAATCAGGAATAATGTAGCTACGTGGACAATTTCTTTTTAATAATCTCTGCTAATACATCATTTCTCAATTTCTAAGAAGCAATTTTACATGACTAGTTAAGCCTTAAAAATTAAGGATTAAGAAAGAGAGCACCCCCTTTTTTCCTCAAAAAACCTAGATGGTTAAGTAACGGTGTGATTTGGACAGTCCTGCTTTAATTAAATACACAAAAAGGCACACATTATCATTTTAAAATATTTAAAATGTTTCCCAAGTAAAGTTACCACGAAATTCCTGAATTCTAAAGAAGTACAAAATAGAAAAACATTAAGAACTACAGCACTCCTGTATATCTTTGAAATTTATTTATTTTACTTCTAGGATCTAATGCCATATTAGTCTCATACACAGATTTGACATACTCTCACACTATGTCAAAACTGGGAGTGTCTTCTTCAGTGTTTAATGAAGGTTAACCATGAATTTCTTGCAATCAAAGACATACAGGAGTTTTTAAGACAATTAATTGTATTCCTTGACAGGACCTTGAAAAATGGATCCATAATGCAAAATAAATTTCAGATCACCTACAGTTAACTAAAATTTAGGTCTTAATTCCAAATCTTGAAACCCAGTATTTTCCTGGTTACCTATGAAGCCGAGTCTCAATCTGCCTGTTTACGCATGTTCTACTTCTCTTTAAGGGCTAAGTAAAAATATTCTTTTCTATCTTCTTATTTTAAATATTTAAAATTAGTATTTCTCCTTTTCAGCACTGACCTTCATCCACAAGTAAAAAAGACATACTGTGACATTTTCTGCATATTTATTTTGTTTGTAATCTATGAAAAAATAACTTAAAGAAACCTTATAAACGAATAATAAAGAACTTTTTTCTAGAGGTTAAAGACAGTTTCTTTATTTGCTTTAAAAACTGATGGCCTGATAAAGCACATCTTTTCCTTTACGCATCAGTTATTTCAACAGTGCAAGTCCAACTTTAGTATTTATTATTTATTACAAAAGGAGTGAGCAATTATTTGATACAAAGTATTAGTGGGAGTGCCTCCATTTTTAAGAGCTTGAGGATCTTGCTGAATTTAGCAGGTCTCTTACTGACAATAAAATATTTGTAAGTTGAAAGATGCAGCCAACACATTTAAGAAAAAGAAAATAATTGTCTAATTTTGAATTATAAAATACAAAAGTTTATAAGCATTTAATGACTCTAAAATTTGTTAAAAAAATATATACTAAAGAACCTAAGGCATTCTGTGCTATAAGCCTGAGGAAATATGTATGATATTTTTCTAGTTGTTATATAAAGCTTGAGAGAAAAGGATGTAAAATAAAATACACAGATAGCCATTTCATAACTAAAAAATAAAAAGAGTATTTTCATCAGAAATTATGTAATTAAACACAATGCATTTTGAGTCTTGCCAGGCATGCATATTTCAGAAAGAATTATGGGTAGAAATACAGGCAGAAAAAGGCTTCTTGGAAAAGCAGATGTATTTTGATTTTCACTATACGTCCAGCACTATGCCACTAGCTTGCATTTCTTTTTAAACACACAGAAGGAAGAGCAGTATTTGCTAATATCTTACAGATATAATGGCTTTCCATTTTGAAGCAAAGATTTTTCAAAATGTATATAAACCAAATAAACACAGCCAATAACTTCACTGTTTAATAAAACCCAACAAAGTAAACCCATGCAGTCTTAGTGTACATTTACATATACCTTTTTTTCTAAAAAGGTTAACCCTTACTAGAGAGCCCCTCTAGTACTGAGAGCAGTACTAAACCTGGGACTGCAGCACTTCTATAAATAGAACTGCCAAGAGGAAGTTGTTGCTATGGAAATGCTGGTCATATTTCTATTTTGACTCAGTAGACCTCTACTGGCATCTACTGTACACAAGCTTAATTGCAGCAGACAGATATCTAACACCTTCATCTCTCATCAGGAAGCATAAATTAAGGCTTGCGTGGTCCAACAGCATCGTTTATTCTTTATCCATGATGATACAAAAGGAATAAAATAATAATTAAGAATGTAGAGAAGGAAAAAAAAAGTCAAACCCTCCTTGTATTCAGCATCTGATTTTTCACACGCAAGCTAAAAGCTCTCTCTTCCCATCAGTCTTCTTGTCAAAATCTGACAAATTCATCATCGAAGATGATGCGATTTTCCATGTACACATACCATGGCAGCAGATCAAGTTTCCTCATTTCTATCAACATGTATCTGGTTATTTTGAAGTCAAATAGCTTGTAGTCATAGTCCCAAATCTAGTGTTGAGAAGGAGACAGAGAGTTCTTTCATTACAAGCCAAATCTTCCACAAAACTGTCCACCTTGCCTAAGAGAACTGGATTCCTCTCCTTTGTAATACAGCCTCTTCCTCCTTGCTTTTCTTACAGCTTCCTTCAAGAGGATGTACTCGCTGGTGCTTACGGTCTGGAATGTCACATTGCAAGATAGAGGTTTTCAGAATGTGAATAAAGATTACACACTAGCTCCATAAACAAAGTTTAGCGAAGATCCATCTTTGAAATGGCTGCTTTCACATAAGTACAAGGAATCTTTTGAAAGTACTTGTAGAAATC
This sequence comes from Calonectris borealis, assembly GCF_964195595.1. NCBI lineage: Eukaryota > Metazoa > Chordata > Aves > Procellariiformes > Procellariidae > Calonectris > Calonectris borealis. The sequence goes on along the minus strand of NC_134319.1, from coordinate 16,484,808 downwards.
TTCTTGGTCCATGCCCTTCCAGATCATAAGCTACTCAAATAACCCTCCATAGTTACATCATAGCACTATTTAGGATAGTTTGACATACAATCAGAAGTTTTGTACAAACCCTGTTACTTTTCAGCAAAAGTACCCTAAGACCTGTGTAAGTGGTTTTTGTTATACTTGCATAAAATAGTTGTCTGCCGAGACTAAGTAAGATGCTCTTGCTTTTGGACAAATGAGGTCTAGAAAAAACAGGTAAGTGTATGGACTTATTTAAATTAAAATCCAAGGTTTAATTTTGAAGAAATTTAGCATATGACTTAAGTAACTCTGTCTGTCTGAAAAAACTAACAGCAGACATAGGTTTTGGTCCACTTAATTTACAACAAAATATACCATTGATTAATAATGAGCAATAATGGGTTATCCATCAAAATGAGTAAGATGAAGTTCCTGAATTAGAAGAAACACACTAAAACCTTGGACATTTTGCTCAGTATCTGCCTGGGTTGAAGAAGCAGCTACCTGTTTGAATTCTGGCCGATCTCCCATCAGAACAACGATGCTGAAGATCTGTCTCTCACAGAAACAGTAAAAGCTCCCGCAGGTAAGCAGCTGCGGCAGAGGGAATCCTGGCTACAGAAAGTTTCAGGCTGATAAGCTCTACTTTTCCTAGAATGTGCAGGTTTGGTCTATCCTTCCTTGGTTTAGCCAGTTAGTTATATTAAGGAACTGTCCCATAAGAGGCACGTGTATGTTTGAAAATCACTGCTCAGGACAAATAAGCATTACATGTCCTGAGTCAAGAGTGCCTCACATAACACATGATAATTAAACCTGAGAGATCTGGGGTCACACTTAGAGCTAATTCTTGATATGGGATAATGGGAGGAAGTGAGAGAAGGGACAGTAGTAAAATGCTCACCAAAACTAAAGTCTTGTCAATAAAAATTCTCTGCTATAGTAGTAGCTACACTCTACTATTAGAATCTGTATTGTACAGTAAAAGACTAGAATGATAAATAGTAGAGTAGCCAGAATCATTTTAGTACCTCTTTTAGGAAGCCTGTCTGCATTTTAAATCACCAGCACATTCCCTAGAGGAAAACAAAACAAACCAAAACCAACTGACTCCACTTTGAGCTAAATATTTTAAATTAACACTTTTGTTTTCCTCCAAAACTGGAGTGTTCCCCGATTATATGACATTTAGGTTCAATTAGGAAAATACTTCATCGGAAGGGATAGGGCTTCTTCATCGAATGAAAGAGTACAGAGTGCAGATCAGAATACAGTAATGGCTTTCATAAAGTATGGTCTAAAGCACAAAACATTTGGTCATGTGATGTGGAGATGTGTGCGCCTCTACTTGTATTAGGAACAGATCCTGTATTCCTGCGCCTTACCACTAGACTACAGACTGCCCTGGAGTGTCCTGGTCTCTCCACTCCTACTAGCCTGCTCAGCTTCAGATACTCTACAAAACAGGGGAAAGACTGAATTAGCAGAGCTCTAGCACTATCCCTCACAGCAGCTAGAGTGGAAAATTGCGTTAAATCCCTGAAAAGTAGAGGCCGCTGGCCCCAAGACAAGAGGCTGTAGAATGTGTAAGAGGATATTTCAAAGTCTGTTAAATGCTCTTAATACACATTGTTCTAAGTAAGCAGTATCACAGTTACAGGAACTTGCGTTAACATAGAGGCTTCAGAAGTACAGCTCAGACAACACGATTTCTCTATATACTGAAGTTAATTACACTGGGTTTACAGAATTTATGTTAGTCTGCACTTAAATGGAGTAACAAATGCCATCTGCTGGTTTAAGACCAAACAAAGTGTGAGCTATGAAAACTGTTATACCGAACAGTAAGTTTTAAAAGTACTTGGTCATTCATCTGTAGTGTGTTGTATAAACACAACTAAATATCTCAGATTTTTTAGAGGGGAAATAATTCACACACCAACTTTCTAATTACCGGTTATTTTTCTTAATGAGGTAGCAGCAAAGTGCACAGATTTTATTTTTTTCCCTATCTGTGATGGGTTTTCATTTATAAATTATAATTTATATCCAGTTTGTTTCATGTAAGGTGAATTTATTTATTAGCAGTCTGGATATATTCTTAAATAGTATTTGCGTTCGGATATAACAGAAATCTTTACCAAGTTAAAAAAAAAAAATACTTAAAATGAAACATTTCCCTTTTGCTATTTATGAAGTGTGTTTTCCAGCTACCGGTAAGCAAACAGGCACTTTGCCTCTCAGTGCATAGTATCCTTTGGCACTCCCAAGCGTTACTTTACAATAAAGGCCAAAACAACTAAAGCTCAGATGGGTATCTTGAAATTGAGAAAACTTTTTATTGTAAAATGCAACTGCCAGTAGGCAGCAGAATGGTCAGAAGATCTATATTTCATTTTTATACTTACTAAGAATGAGAGAAATACATGACTACAAATACATTTAATTTATTCTAATATTTGTTTACAGCACAGGAAAGCAGAAAGCACTTTCCAGGATAGAAACATTAGAAAATTAAATGCATAGCTGTTTCTTTTCTTTCTTTTTCTTAATGTAAACTTGCCAAGATGCTGTTTCACTTGGTATTTTTTAATACAAGTAAAGACAATTTTAAGAATAAATAAGAATTCATAAAACAAAATCCTAAAAGTTGCTATATAAATGTCTTTATTCACAACACAGAACTCTGAGAAGTTTTAGAAGCAAGTATGGATAAAATACACCACTACTTGTAATTCTCTGAACAAAATCAAACAATTCACGTGGCATGTCAGCTCAGAACGCAGTATGAATGACAGCAGCGAAAAGATACAATTCCTTAATACTGTTATCCTCAAGCAGCCACAACCTTGCAATTGCCTTTTCACTCTCAAAGCAAAACGATCAAAGATTTTTTTTTAATCAAAAGAAATTAGCGATGTCCTTCACCAGCTTACAGGGAATAAGTTACAAGCTGGACTGAGCATAGAAATTTTGCTTATTTTTAGTGCAAAATCAGTGCTTGATAATACATAACATCTTCATTCCAAGAAGTCTGACAATTCTGCATTTTGTTTAAAAATCAAAGATTTTCTTTCTAATAAGCAGGTCCTTATTATGCCGGCTAGCTCTATTATAGCTCATTCTATTGGACTGCACAAAGAACAAACTTTTCCACAGTTCAACAACATTTAAATTAATTTTAAAATATTTCTTTTCTTAAATGTAATATAAACTTTTAACTGACAGGTAATCCGACAGCAAATATCCTTGCAGTTATTTTTTAATTAGACACAAAACCATCCATCAGTTGTAATTGTATTTATCTTTAATTTGCTTTAAAGAGAAATAGGAGCAAACAATAATTAAAAATGCATCCTGAAAATCACTGTATTTCATGCTGTGAAATGCCACTAACAGCAGCTTCTCACAGTAGGTCACCTCAAAGCGCTGACACTCAACCCCACGTTGTCCTCGACGAGGATATTGCAAGACTCTTCTATACCACTCTTATCCAAGAATTCCCCAAACTCGTATTCAAGCAAAATTTGACTAGAGATTTATCTTTCCCTTTGCCTACGGAGGTAATGAACACTCTAACAGGTAAAGAAATTTTTGCAGCATAGATCCAATGCATTTGACACTGAACAATATTAACTATCAGAGTTCACTCTCCAATTTTCTTTCCACTGGTTTCTGTTTCTGATATTTACAGAAATGAAACGTTCATGACAATGTAAGTAATCTCAATGTATACACACCTTTAACGCCATTTTCACCTTAGTCTCAAGAGACCTACCCGATAAGAAATGGCTGTCACCGACCCAGGAGCTAACAATTCCCAGGCAAAGAGCTTTCAGAGTCTTGCTCTGACCTTCCACAGAATAATTATAAATTGCTTAGGCTTATTACGTGATGACTGTATGTATGAAAGCAAGCCAAGAAAAACAAGTAACTGTTCAAAGACAGGTTTTTTGTTTGTTTTTGAGAGATGCCACTGGTATTTCTTTTGATTTGTCCTGATCAGCAGAACTCTTGCAAAGAAAACCCACCCCAAACTGCACAGAGGAAACCTACACAGGTCAGAATTTGAGAACTGTGACAAATGACAAACGTCCAAATATTTTCATCCTTAAATGAGAGATCTCTGCCAAAAAGTCTGGAGCCGCAGAAATGCGTGCGTCTGAAATAACTGACAGCTTCACCATACACCTCCACTGCAGATTGCACACAGGGAAAACACAGAATTTGCCTACACAGGCCTTTACCATTTGGGGGGATTCCTGCTAATAACTGGGAATGTTATCCTTAATCTTGCAGTGATATGGGCCTCTTATTCATGATTACTACTAAAAAAAAAAAGTTTTGAATATTCCTATTTTGAATAGGTAAAGTCTACCTTATGACAGCATCGTGCGGGCCCTTCTAATTTCTGGGAAGCAAAAATCCCTCTAATTTGGCAGAGCTAGAAGATGCATTATCTCTTGAATTTATTATCTTAATTTACTTGAACCACTTTAAGAAAAATGCCTAAAATTTTGTAACTAGCCAGAGGCTTCTTTTCGTCCTCCTGGAAGAACAAACATCTTTCACTTAGAGCTGCTCTCATGCTCATAACTTTTCCTAACAACCTCAACACAGAGTTGTTATTTCTGGGAGTCACATGGCATGTGGGAAGATTCTGGTTTTCTTCCAATTCCTCTCAAGTTAAACTCTACCCAAGAAAACTGCCAAAATGAGATACCAGTTGCAATACACTGGGCGAATTTTTAAACTTATTTCCACTACAAGATCCATATTCCTCCACTCGGGGGGGGGGGGGGGGGGCGGGAGGAGGAGACACATGGCATCCCATTTAAGTGAAATATCAAAATAATGAACTTAGTAATTGCAATTACTGAGCCCTCTCCTCACCCTTCTTATATGATAGAAAAAACCCAATACTTAAATTACGCAGAAATGAAAGCCTAAATGAATACTTACCTGAAGTGAAAAGGACTGCTTATGTATTATTAGGTAACTTACTTTGACATTTCCATTCCTTTGCCTCTGTAAAGATGACACTTTCAGAAGAAAATATCAACTGATTTATCAGCCAAATAAGGCAAATTACATATTATTGTCATTTTTCAAAACACTGCTGGTACCTAATTTTTCTGAAAAGTTGTGTAAGGTTAGCAATGATAATATGCTGTCTAATGCAACTTTGCATGGTTCCTGGAGGGTTTGTTGGGCATTCAGGATGTCAAACATGGCCAAGTTCTGAAGATGAATGGCTTTTGGGATTACACATTGAATGCGACTGTAAGTTCTACTCAGTTTGGAATCATAGAATCATAGAATCATTAAGGTTGGAAAAGAGCTCTAAGATCATAAAGTCCAACCGTCAACCCAACACCACCATACCCACTACACCATGTCCCTAAGCGCCTCATCTACACGTCTTTTAAATACTTCCAGGGATGGTGACTCAACCACTTCCCTGGGCAGCCTGTTCCAAGGCCTGACCACTCTTTCAGTAAAGAAATTTCTCCTAATGTCCAATCTAAACCTCCCTTGGTGCAACTTGAGGCCATTTCCTCTTGTCCTATCGCTAGTTACTTGGGAGAAGAGACCAACACCCACCTCGCTACAACCTCCTTTCAGGTAGTTGTAGAGCGTGATGAGGTCTCCCCTCAGCCTCCTCTTCTCCAGACTAAACAACCCCAGTTGCCTCAGCCGCTCCTCATAAGACTTGTGCTCCAGGCCCTTCACCAGCTTCACTGTCCTTCTCTGGACACGCTCCAGCACCTCCATGTCTTTCTTGTAGTGAGGGGCCCAAAACTGAACACAGTATTTGAGGTGTGGCCTCACCAGTGCCGAGTACAGGGGCACGATCACCTCCCTGCTCCTGCTGGCCACACTATTTCTGATACAGGCCAGGATGCTGTTGGCCTTCTTGGCTACCTGGGCACACTGCCGGCTCATGTTCAGCCGGCTGTCAATCAGCACCCCCAGGTCCTTTTCTGCCGGGCAGCTTTCCAGCCACTCTTCCCCAAGCCTGTAGTGTTGCCTGGGGTTGTTGTGGCCCAAGTGCAGGACCTGGCACTTGGCCTTGTTGAACCTCATACAGTTGGCCTCAGCCCATCGATCCAGCCTGTCCAGGTCCCTCTGCAGAGCCTTCCTACCCTCCAGCAGATCAACACTCCCACCCAACTTGGTGTCATCTGCAAACTTACTGAGGGAGCACTCGATCCCCTCGTCCAGATCATCGATAAAGATATTGAACAGGACCGGCCCCAGTACTGAGCCCTGGGGAACACCGCTCGTGACCGGCCGCCAACTGGATTTAACTCCGTTGACCACAACTCTCTGGGCTCGGCCGTCCAGCCAGTTTTTTACCCAGCGAAGAGTGCACCTGTCTAAGCCGTGAGCCGCCAGCTTCTCTAGGAGAATGCTGTGGGAGACAGTGAAATCTATATTTGAATTACCTTTTCAGGTACACCTTAAACCTGTGCAACCCCTACTACACCCACCGAAGTAAAATACTACTTTGGCACACTGAATACAGTTTCTTACAGAATTTTTCAGGGGGTAGAATGAATAGATAGGACCTGGAAAACATATCAAAATGGGAATATATTACTTTAGTCCTTAATGATCCAATTCTGAACCTAACAAGGTGCTAAGGATGTTGCAGGGCTTAAACGCGCATATGGAAAGATGGGTAGAAAGAGAAAGAAGGAAATGGGCAGGAGGCAATCACGAAGGAAATTATTTGAACTAACTCAAATCGTGCTGCTCTTTCCTTAGTTAAAACAAAAGCAGCACTAGAAGATTCATTACTCATCTGCATTTTGCTAACAGTTTATAAGCTGCTCACTTCTTCTTTCTGGAGATTCACTTGTCACAATTACTGGATTAACTACATCTCTGTACTCTCCTTATTATCATCAGGTATATGTTCATTAAGATCTCTATCCATGAGCTAATTAAGAGCAGATTAAATACAACCGTAGTCCATACTCCACTAATGATGACTGCTTCAGTAACTCTAAATTATGTCCACCAGCAATTGGACTAGTCTGTGTGCAGCACCAGCCCCTATGGAGAACAGTATTCCAAACCCAGTAAAAATATACCACATGGATGTCAAGCTCTGAAGGTATCTTATCTCCTTTTTTTCCTGTAGGATAACCCAACTCATGAACTCTAGGAACAGAGCAGCATAGTCTACTCTTGTGATTGAAAAGCTACACCACTAGTTCAGATTCAAGAACAGTCTTTATTAAAAGCACCTCATTAATGTTCATCACCACCCGCCACCAAGATCGTAGCATTTAAAATTATATATAGTTCATCAATCTGTTATTTCACAGAATTAACAAAGCAGACTTGGCAAATTTTCCAAAAGCAAATACAGGATACCAAATTTGCTTCCACTTTCTCTTACGCTTGCTTCACATGCATTCAATTGGATGTAGCTTATTGAGTTCCTTCCTAACACTCTACCAAGCCTACACAGAAAAGATTTATAAATCTAACCTAAAATCAGTTTCTCTTACTCCTTACTTACAACAACTTTAGCTAGAAGATCAAAGCTTTATACTTTGCTGGAAAACTTGCAGCCTCATAGCCATTCATGTTGAAACACAAAGTTTCTCGTCCTCCTTCCTCTAAGGAAAAATGGGTATGTATATACTTACCCTAAGAAAAGAAAAGCTGGCATCAAATAGAACAAATTTTGTTCTACTTAAAGCAACCAGCTCACGGAATACAGATAAGAAAAGCATACTTTCAGTAGAACTCCAAACAAAGGCATAACTAACAACCCTGATAACAAAATGCTGGCAGTCACCTAGGATAGATAGGAAAATAGCAGGGCAACAAACTCAGCATGAACCTTTAAATCTTCTCCTTGTCTACAAAGACAAATTCTTCTCCATACTATAAAAAAAAGCAACCCATGTTTCTTGGTAAATATTTCAATTCTGAACATCATACATGAGCATCATTATATGAATATATATGTTATGCAGTCTTTTTGAAAACCAGAATCTCCCTCTCCCTCCCTCTCATGTGGACAATTTTTATTGAAATTATTTGTTTTGCTCCCTTAAAGGAGTGAATTCACATCTAGAGATAAAAGTATACAGACACCCGACTGGGACACAGCCGTTTGGAAGACAAGAGGCCACATACTCACATCCTGTACACACACCCTATGTGCAGTGGGGCCAAGCTCAGATGTTCTCTCTGCCTTTCTTCAAAGCATCCTTTCGCACCTTTGGTTTTGCAATCAAATAGCTCTTTGATATAATTTTGGCCCACATATTACACATTCAAATATTTTTCAGTTCAGCCTGACTGCTCAATATACCAAAATTTCTAATCATACATTCCATCTGTTTTCATTAAATTATAAATGTAGTCTAAAAATAATTGGTAGCCTGAAATTTAGTATAAAACTAAGCTTAAATATGGAAACATTTTCAAACAAAATTGACTAGGTTTTGTTTAAATTAAAAATAAGACTTATTTTAGTGTTTCATATGCTTAAATTGGCATCCTCAAGTTCAAATGTTGTTAAATTTTTTTTCGCATCAACCAAGAAAATGCATTAACATCAGACTTCCGAGAGTAAACAATTTAAATTGGTTGATATATTACAGATTAAGAGAAGAAAAATATACAGAAACAAAAGCCACATTTAATAAGGTCTGATTTTTGTCCTAAGTCAAATAAACCCCAAATTAGGGCCTCCTAAGAAAACATGTTGATTCAAAAGAGTGAAATAGATCTTTTAAAGATATGATAGTAATATTTACACCAGCAACCTTGTGATTAATAATTGATGCAACAGGCTGAAATATGAAAGATAAAGGAAACTATGCTTTCCTCTTTGCTTACAAATAATGAGTGAGCTGTTAATACACAGCTTAAAATTAAAATATTTTCCTACTCTCTGCCATTAAGTGTCCCCTTCAGGAACAACTATGATACAAACATGGGGAACATACAGTATTAGAATTCACCAGAATGTCTCTGACACTCAGTCAAAAACAAAAATTTCACAACAGAACTTGGGGGGGGTGGGGGTGGGGGTGGGGGAAGGGGAGGGAGCCGAGAAAGGAAAAAAAAAGCAGAGGAAGAGCTAACAGGCAAGGAATTGAGTGCTGACACAAGACCGCATTAGGGAGCTGACACAGGAGAGAGGTAAAACTGAAACAAGGAGCTAAGGAAGGACAGGATGAGGGCTCTGCATCTGAAACGACGACTGTAAGCGGAGGCAAACCCTGAGTTTGAGTTTAAAGGATAGAGCAAGAAAAGGCACCTTCACCAGTATTTTCCCAAACAATTAGAATAGTTTTATTCTCTCGTGTTAAAAAAAAAAAAGTCAGGTGCCAACTATGGCCTCATTAAAAAAACAGAATCAAGACAAAAAAATGAGAGACGTTGTACAACGCAAGCCCCCAAGAGTATAGGAAAAATTTTTCTAGATGAAAAGAGGTCTGCCCTATCACTGTTCATGGAGAAGAAGAAAAAAGCCTAACCCCTCACTGCCCTAATTTTTCAGCCATTTAAACTTAAAGGACAACACTCCATGCCTATATACAATTCCACCCTTAATTCTGTTTTAGACATTAATTTTCGAAGGTCAAAGGCCAAAAACTGATTCAACACGATCTTATTATCTCAACTCTCTTCATTTCAGTTCTAAAACTGAAATGAAAACTGAATTTAGTTACTGACTGCCAACTGTGCATAAATGAAAGACGAAACACCCACTTCTTTAATATTCTTCAATATTTTAGCAACTTCTGACTTAGCAATAGCTGACTCAGGATATGAATACCAAACTACAGATACACTTTGGGCATGCTGAGAAAAAAGAATACCTCAAACACTAGTGTTTGTTAAATCTGTTTTGCTATCCTCCTTAATTTGTATCTGATGTTGCTACAGATACTGATTGAGATGTTTAAGTTGTAAAACTTAGTGGCTGCAGCATCACTAACATGTTGATGTCTTTATATGAAATAAAAAAAAAAAAAATCTGACCTTGGGATGCTATCTCTTCAGCTAGAGACAAGACTGCAGCATGAAGAGTGACTTCAGAAAACCCACATAGCACTATGGCTATTTGACTCATAGGCTAAGCAATGAAAATATCCGCAGTCTATTGTGGATTGTGTTTGTCAATGCTCGTCACCTAAGGGTACTCCCTTGGATCCCAAATTATGATGCAGTTCAGACTGCAAAGATAATTAATGTTCCTTTATCATGTTTTGTTAAATACTGATATCATCTCTGTGGTGCTGCTTGTCGTTGGTATTTTTGTCTTTGTAACTCTCAGACTGAATTACTACAAATGGCAATTACACAGATTTATGCTCAAAAGCCAAACTACAATTAGCATACAACACAACTGCCTACTCGGATGCAACCATCGAACCAACCAGTTCAGTAACATTTCATCTGCTCTCCTTAGATTTATCTGTCTTATTTTACAGCTGCCTTCAACCTAGAAAATACTAAAATTCTTCACTGCCTTGGACATTCTTTTTTACTTTATTCATTTTCATGACTATGATAATTTGGTGAGGTGAGATCTTGCTAGAGAAGTCCTAACATTTAACTTGGACCACATGCGTTGGAGATTAAGAGATCCCAACTGACCATTACAAAAGAAATATTAACTTATACATAACTTCTTAGCCATGACTCCATGATTACAGAGTAAGAAAGGTGAAGACTGTTTGCTTTCCATTAGTCAATATATTTTTAATAAGAGACATGTAATACGTTTTGAAAAGCTTATAACATACACACAGGGAAACAATAATTATTTATTTGAATCTAAGTTCACAGAGAAAACGTTTACAAAACAAAACACTACAATACAATTCCGAGCTCATGACTTACACCATACATCTCATTTTCCTTTGCAATATCAGAACATTTTCAGGACTAAAATGAAGAAGATGGAGTCTCCCCAGCTTGCTCATTTTGAAAAATTCACAATTCACCTGAGTTTTATTTCATTTTTTTTTGATTAATAAACATAAAAGCCTTCAAACATGGCCAGAAAGACCAATGGATAATACAGGACCCCATTAGGAGGCACTTTACCCAGAAATACATAGGAAACCTGCGCTGCGATAGAAGTCAAAAGTTTGCAAAGTACTTTCCCAGAGTCCATTTAGATTTAAAAATAGATAAGTAGTATTATGATACAGCAGTCACATGTGGTACATTTGATCTATTTTGAGCTAAAATTAATAAGCACTTTGAGAACGTGAAGTAAATTGATATACTAATTGCCATAAAATAAGGTATAGTTTTCTCTCTGTAGCAGACTTGCCAATTTAAATGCATGACTGGCGAAAAATGAAGATACACATTATTTTAAGTTACCAGAAGTGTTACTATAAGCCTACGGTAATTATAAGAAGTCACTTCACTGTATTGCAGTATGCCTAAGTCTTCTACAAAATTAGTTGTTTAATAAATATTCGCAGTTAGTTGCCAGTTTTCAGATGAAAGATGCTTAATAGTGCCAACTAATTTTAAAAAGCTAGTAATTTTCCTAAAAGCTGTACTTTCCCTAATAGAAATTTAGAAATGGTTAAAAGCAATAGGACTGTTAAGCCTGACTGCATTGCCTCTGCCTTGTTTTTTTGGAACATCGCGACTGAGAAGTAAGGGTTTAGACAACCATATGACTCCCAAGTTTAACAGCCCAGATTTTCAGTGCATCAAGTCTAAGGTCATCAAGGAAGGTCAACAAATACTGTGGTTTGACCTCGGATACGAGCCAAATCGTATCTACAAACCATTTTCATACTGTGATACTACAGCCTGACACATTTCTGTTATTCTTACAAAACACAGACGGGTGGGCTTTTAATGGGGTTTTTAAGAGTACTTCTGAGTTTCACAAAAGAACTTCCCAATAGTTCTGGCGAGCAAAGGCTTATTACCAGTACCTACTGCCTTCTCATGATCCCAAGTTTTCTTTTTTAAACTTGAGGTAATATCTATACAAATTGATGTCTTCTCAATTCCTCCAACTTCAGCATAAAAATATACAAGCTACAAACTTAGCCACTGAAAAAGCTACTGTATTATCCCTTAGCTTTATTGTATGTTCGATAAATAATAAGCAGAAATTCAACTGACATTGGATAAAGTGAACTAATCCGCTATCAACCTATTGTCATACTAATTATGAATATTTATGAATAAAGGCAATGACTGACTAGTAAAAGTTACTGCCTTTTTATAGGAAGACATTTTACAAATCAAACTGTATAAACAAGTACTTGTCTATGTAACTTAGTTCAAACAGTAAACTGTTTTAAAAACATTATTTATATTTCATATTTTGGTATTCAAAAGCATAAAAAAAAGTCAGAATTAGCATCATTTTAGTAACCTCAGCATGGCCCTCTTACACATGCTTTGTAACAACAGATACAGCCATGTGGTCATTTTTCCACGGACCGATACCTCCTGCAGTACAGTGTGCTGAACTGCCCTGGCAGTCATTCAGGGTTAGGCGGTGAAGGAAATGTATCTGTAGGGCTCCTTTGTGTAGGGTGGAAAGATCTACGCAACTCGGGGAAACAGCAGGACACGCTGATGATGAAGGCTACTGAATGCCATCCTTGAGGAGTGGACACTATCCTTGCTCTATGACAAGTTCCTTAAACCATACTATTTTCAGCTGCATGTACTGCTGTTTTTCTATCCCCCATGAAGAACAAATGGTATTTGGGTGCCTGTTTCACAAAGAAGAAGAAACAATCCTAACTGCCACAGAACTCTATATAAACAGCACCCGAATACTTCAGAGGATTTCATGTATTATGTGCCTCAAGAAATAAAGCCTTTACCACATCAAACAGAGCTCCCTAAATAAAGGGAAACATTTTACCTTCATCTCTCTGTGCCTTAGTTCCTTATTCATAAAATGGAATAAGAAAACCTCCTCATTTAGCAGGAGGTTGTAAAGGTAAATTCAATGTTTGCAAAACAGTTGTACACTAAGATAATGATTTCTGTCAAAAGCTCCCAAGGAAAAAAATAATGGGCAGTAAATAAGGCAGACAGACACGCACTGAAAATAATAAAGAAAAGATAAATAAAACTCGCTTAACCAGTACTGCTCAGTGTCCTGTGCACTGAAAGTAGCAAGACCCTTTGGGGCTGGGGGGGAAGAAGGAGAATATAATCATGCAATTTTCTCTCTTACAACACTTAGATGCAAGGGAGCTAAAATACAGTCACCCAGGTAATTTTAATTCTGCATTTCCTGCCTTTTAAAATTTGATTTTGCAACACTACTATTTTTTTCTTTCTTTCTCATTTTGATTACAGAAACTTAGCAGTTTTTAAAAAAGAAACCTAAAAGCCAAGTATCACCTTGTGGCATCATCTAAATTAAGAGGTGGTTCATCAGCAGACCCTCCCATAAACCTCTACAACATCAGCTATGAAAGTCTCTCTCTCAGAAAAGTTTTCAAACAGAAAAATGGCGAATTTTGAAAATACTGGGTTCCTTTCATATTTCTGATGACAAACAGTTCTATCGATCTCCTTGCCTTCTTTTCAGATCTCTTCCTAATCCTTACATTTACTTTACCTGCACGATGGTTCTGAATGGTACCCAGTACATCTACAGTCACAGATGCAGAATCTTACGATTCCCAAACTCATAACAAACATAGGAATAAAACAAAGTTGTAGCATACCAGCTTAAGAACTCTGTAATGTCAAAATTGCTAAGATTTCAAGACTGCTTGAACATTTCACTTCATAATACAATGGACAAAGTTGGTCCAATATTGCATTGAAGAATTATTTTTTGTTCCACAAAGTGATTAGAACAGTAAGAACATAAGTGGGGAGGAAACTATGGTTTCATTTTATTCTCTACCCATTGTATTGCTAAACTTTTGGTAACATATCAAATCAAATAACTTTCACACAGAACTTCAATAGAAAATAGTTTGAAGTGATGTGTGTGTGTGTGTTATTGTATAAATTCCAATCTTAACAAAAGCATAAAACTAACCTGGCCAAAACAGACCTAGATAGAAAGACAGCTTGAAAAAAAGGTGCAACAAAAAAAAAGGGGGGAAGGGGGTGCACGCTAATTACATCTGAAAGAAGTTCAAGAAGAATCATAAGAAGAATACATAGGAATAAGAGAAACAAGTTCAATTCCTTAATAAAAACCTTCCGCCCTGCTCTAATACTGATTTTAATTTGCCCAAGCAAGGAATCCTCCAATTGTTATCAGAGCTCTATGACCATAAAAGTTCATTTTTAAGCTGACTCCTTTATTCATGGACAATACAGGTCTGACAGAACTGGAAGAGTTGCACCAGAATTTTTTCAAAGCTTATAAACTTATATAAGAATTGCAAACTTTCTTAGCAGCAAGAAAGCATCAGTTTTGCAAAATAAACTGACACACTGTATATCTGGTGGCATGTGATCTGAGAAGCAGCTTCTATAGAGAAAGCATATATTGGTACTTAACTGCCCAGGAAAGTAAACTGATGCATCAGTTGAAAATTCATGGTTTAGCTTGTTGATATAAATAATAAACCACAAATCAAAAGCAAAGAAATATGACTGGGTAGTACAGCAAAATAATCTTCAGGACAGTACCTATCATTACAGTTGCAAGTCAGTCAAGAAAGAAAAAAACCATGCTGCTTACACAAACCAGCTGCTTACATGCTGCCTGTTACCATCTACTTGACCTGAGCTGGTTACCTGTTTCTATTATCCACTCACCACTTGAATAGAAATAGGCGAGATGCTGCTCTCTGCAGATTATCTTGATTTAATCTTGGGTATTTACAAAGAATGTATAAAAGCTTACCTCTACAAAGAAGAAATGAATTTGAGTTCATAATAAGGCTTCTTTAGTCATGCTCAGCCAAAAAATACCTTGCTACGTTTTTCACAGGCCACGTTCCGTTGTTTGCTCAAACTGTATCTGGGACTTTCTTGCTGTGTCTTTGATTCCCCTCTCAGAAACACACATACACACACCTTTGCCAAGTGATATCCAGGTACACTCCTCAAGTGCTATAGTTCTCCTTCCTGAAACATTTCACCAGTGTGCTGCCTGGTTTTCTTATTTGAAAACATTAATTTGATTGGTTTGAGTTTTGGTGGATTTTTTGTTTTATTTACCAAGAATAGGAAAGCTGCATTTCCATCCTTCACTTTCACTAAAAATTTATCCAACCCATAATCCAACCACAAGAAAGGGCAGCAAAAGAAATGTATCTCCAAAGGGTTTGAATAATCCTATTCTTATCAGGCAAAGTAGGATACTGAAATAACGTTATCTTTACGCTAAGCAAAGCAAATTTTAACTAATATCTAGTAGTTAAAAATACTAAAATACGAAGTTTTTAATCTGAAATAGACAGTGTTTACTATTTAAAACATCCCTATTATCCTGAAATATGAGATAAAAGTATCTTCTTGAACACAAAGAGTTAAAAAGTACCCTATGACACCTTGTTTCAACAACATGTACATGTCCTCTTTTTTTAAAAGTGGAAATGTCTTCCTGATTACCTGAATGGGTGCAGGATTTGAGGGCTACAGTTCAGTAAGAATGACAACCTTGGCAGCCTGTGGTAATTTCTATACTAGATTTTAGAAGACAAAAGACAACACAGAAAGAGACAGACACGTGGTGTATAAAACACCTGTTGGCAGGAAAGATACATCCCAAATTCAACATTATTTCTTTTAGTGAGAATACTAATAGTGCTTGTGATTAAAATAACTTAATGGAAAGAAGTTCACAGAAAATACTCTTCAATCAAGAAGATATTCACGTTTTTGATGTTGCTACATGTACTAAAATAGAAACACTGAATTAAGACAAACTGTCTCAGTACTCATAAAATAATTCGTTCCTAAGCTAGACTCTCTTTGTTAATAAATCGCCAAGTAATACTGCATCATGCAACTTGAATTAAGGAAAATGTTGTATTTACATTGTCTAACAGAACATCTGAATAGCCAACTTCATTGTAAAAAGCTTTCCAGTTTCTTAAAGTGAAAATGACTTCTTAAAAATGCTTTTGTTAAGAGGCTAAAAAATTCATTGAGGTAAGCAAAAAAATTAATTGTACCATACTAGTATGAACAAGTGCCAAGAGAAGAAAAGCAGATCCCTTACCCATTAATAAAATAATTTAAAAAATTCAACTTTGAACATAAATGTCCAATTTTTTTTCTACCCTTAATCAGACATCCAAATTACAAAATATAACTACCTCCCCACCACCACTAGACTGCCAATGATTTATGGCCTATTTACAGGGAGGTTACATATATACCATTATCTTCTGATCAAAATTACTGCTGTTTGGAATAGTAGTATCATCCACACATTTTGAGATTCAAATGAAAAAACCAAAAAATTTCTATAAGAGTACAAATATTTCAAACACACTTTATTTCCTTTTACATAAATGAATAAACCAAATATACCTGATTATAAAAAATAACAACATATTAAAAGCCCCTCCCTTGAAACAGTCTTGTTATTTTGGTCGCTTTGGCAAAAACAATGACTAAGATGTGAGTGGAACAATAACCGTCCATCATCTCCACTCTTTTGTGCATTGACTTGAAAAAAGGTAAACTGATCTCTGATTTCCTGTAGTATCTCACATAACTTTACAGAATATTAATGTATATTAAAGAATTTTAAATTACTAATATATGAATGCTTCAAGCTGTAACTGTTGATATATTAACTACTATTTCTTCCCATTTTTCTAGCTTCAACTCAAATGTATCACTCACGAACATCGTATGTGTCAAAATAAAATAAAATGTTTACAAACAATGATCTTACCTACAGCATAATTATATTAGTTGTAATAAAACTTCTTATCCTTCTCCTCACTTTCTTTAACCTAAAAAATCATGAAGTGGTGGTGGTGGGGAAGTTTCCTCTTCCCCTTGTTCAGAGATTTTCCTTCAGTTATTAAGTGAATTCCATCTATGCATACAGTATATGCATACTTCAGTATAAAGAAGCCATAAATATTAGGCTACTGTTATAACTATATTTTTGCCTTCTTAAATTGTAACAACTTGAAGGACCAGATTTATATCTGCTTGTAGGTCATCTTTCAAAACTGTTCTAATTTTGCTGTCCCTGCTTAAATACCATCACCATTGAAGAGGTACTTGAGCAGAACGATTAGCTGGAAGTACTCTTTAAACAGCAACAATGTCTAATTCTAAGCACAGTATTTTAGTACTTCACATAGCAGTCCTGTAAGTTCAGTTCTAAATTATCCAACACTGTGACAATTAAGCTGTGTTCAGACCACAAAACCACACCAGTAAGAACAGAAATCTGTAAAACTGAAGTATTGTTTTCATTTGTGGTTCCAGACTGTCTTCTATCAAAGGATACTGCAAAGTTGTTGCTGCTGGAACAGACAAGTAATGATTTGGATAACCCTCCTCCAAATACACAAAGAAACAAGAACCTCCCAAATATTAACAGATGTCAGCAGCATCTGCAATTTAATCTTTCATGAGAGAATATGCTCTGCCATATGATGAAACACCAGAAAAAATTTAATGCTACCTTTTATTCAATAGTTCTTAGTGTAACCACAAATAGGGAGATTTACTGTTTCATCATATTCTTGGAGTGCAAGTAAAGGTTCAATGGCCTCTTGTCAGCAAGGAAGTGAGGGTCCCAAAGAAGAGTCACATTAACAGATTTGCATAACAGAGGATGATCAGACCTTTTTTTCTATCACATCAAGAAGTTAATGCTCCTTATTATCAATAAAGAAAAACTGGGCTTTTATGTGTGTAAACAGTTTTATATTTTTTACACATAACACTAGTGTACTTCTGTATTTTGGAAGAGGAAAAATATTCCTCATGCTATAATGCTATTGCTGCTACCTATAAAATTAGTAAATACTTAAGAGAGACTAATAATACTATTTCTTTATTCTCTTGCATCTTCCTTCTTCAGTATTTACTACTACTTTGACTCTCAGAAAACTGCCAATACTGTGTCTTATGCCCATAATGCTGAAGGTATTCCGTCTTTTGCAACTGCAGCATACATTTTCCCCAAACTCACCAAATGTCTCTTTTTTTTATGATTAAATGTACATTCAATGAGAAATCAAAACTGCTTTTCATATAACTCTTGCCCTCTTCAGGCTATCCATTCACCACCATGCCATTTGAGAGAAATCCAAATTATCACCACCGCTCTATTTCTCATAAATGTACCTGATCTCTATTCTGTCCTCCCCAACTTGCAGTCACTTTCTATAAGCCCCTCTGAAGTGCTGCACAAGTAACAAACAGTCTCGAGCTCAACAGACTTGCTTTGCTACTCAGCATCGCCATAACATGTCATAGAATCATAGAATGCCAGGCTGGAAGGGGCCTTAAGGATCATCTGGTCCAACCTTTCTTGGCAAAAGCACGGTCTAGACAAGATGGCCCAGCACCCTGTCCAGCCAAATCTTAAAAGTGTCCAATGTTGGGGAATCCACCACTTCCCTGGGGAGATTATTCCAATGGCTGATTGTTCTCATTGTGAAAAATCTTCCTCTTGTGTCCAAGTCCGAAGAAACTGCGTGTGAAAGGCTTTCATTTATATGCTTTCCATACTGAACGTCTACTACTCTGTTTTCCCAGTCACTTCATTTTGGGCTAGTCCTCTTAACAAGAGGACTGGCAGTGGAACAAGTAAGTTTGTATGTATTAGTGGAAATGAATGAGTCAATTTAGTTGGTGGAGAAAATTACAGTGTTCTGAATAGAACTGTGGAAAACCAGCCAACTACTATTTTCTGTTTGGGATTATGTTCACACAAAGAAAGGCAGAACGACCACAAGTTATCTTTTGAAAGAAAGGGCAGTAAGGCTACAAACTTTATTTTCACTTTAAATGAAAAATACATCCTGCAGAAAATCGGTATCTTCACCATTAAGTGGAAAATTCAGTTCAACTGCAGAAAAGGTAAATGCAAGAGATGCCTTCATTTTTCTTGTTGAAGATCATACTAAATTTGCAGTGCTTATACCTCTAGCCTCACTGTATCATTTCGGCTAGCCTCGATATCTGGTTCTTTCACATCTCTCATTGTGCTACTGCACAGATCTGCATGTCTCTTCTTCCTCCTGTTACTCCCTACTCACATGCTGTATCTAAAATGAGTGTGTATGTATTAGTCATCTTCCAGTTTTATTTGTCCTAACAAATATTTGAGTACATTCTGGAGTAACGAAAAATATGAAGAAGAAAGCTAGCAGTCCTTTTGATAACTTGGTCAAAATAAATTTTGCTCTGATGACCATAAGGGCAATCCCACTTAACAGAACTAAAATGTTACAAACACTATTTCAGTCTCAGTAGTAAGCAAAAATGGGACAACTTTTGCTGATAGTATTTGAGAATGGCATGGTGATGCATATTGTTACGGAAGTCAGTGAGCAGCATCTCTGGTTGAAGGGAAGGCTCTAAAGAGCCCCTCAAATTAAAAACCATCTCAGGTTAACATATCTAAAAGCTTAGATCAACTAGCTATCATTTTCTCCTTCCCTTCAGTGAAATGCTTAGTACCTTTTTTTCAGGAGCAAAATCCACTTACAACAATGTTTCACCTTTTCTTTCACATCCCTCCTTCGTATCAGTCCAACACAAGATGAGGCCATATTTTAAGAGAGGTCCATGAAATTAATGGGTTAAAACAGCAGAGCCAGACAGGAGCAAGAGTTTTAACCATTTGGGTGACACTTCAAAGCAGTCCTCAAACAGCTGTATCAGCACAGGAGGAGCAGCAAATTGTAGCTGTGAGCAGAGCAGCAGGGGTGATCAGGGCAGGAATTTTTCAAGTCAGCTTGGCTGCCAAAGAAAATTGGTCACGTAACTACTCTGTAAGCAGCAAGTTGAAGAAAGTTTCAGAACTATAGTCTCAAACCTCAAGATGGAGACAACAGAACCATGTTTTGTTTTGTTTTTTCCCAAAACCATCATACCAGCCAAAATCAGGTTCTACTGTGAAAACACAGCTCTTGCTCAGTAGAAACTATAAAACTGCTTCTGAAAGAGGTCATGAAAAACCATTCTAAGTAATACCAACAAGTAATTGTGGCTATAACTGATTTAGAAATTCAACCAAATCATTATACAACACTGTCCTACAGTTGAAAAACACAACAATTATTTGGCCAAATTATGTTCTATATTCCTGCTGTCAATTACTTAGCAAATGCTTTTCTTTAATAAATGGCATAGTTTCAAGCATCTGCTTAAAAATAGAACAAACAAAACAAAAACCAAAAATCACTACCACCAAAAAACCCCAACTCTTCTGAAGGGAACAACTTCATAATATCAGTTTAGCTCCTGAAAACAGCAAGCTTCTAAAGAGACACCATCCATTAAAAAAAAAAAAAAAAAAGTCCTGTTTGAAGGTATACAAGTAGCACCTGCAACTATCAAGATAAAAAGATCAGACAAGAAGTACCGCTTCAGTACAGAAAACAATGGACTTCTTCAGCGGCATATAAAACTGTCTTACGTCAGACTACAGGAAAACACAGCCGAGGACTGCTAGGAATACAGTCAAGTGCACAAAGAGGATTAGGACTGTAGGTAAATAAGGGACTCACTGTAAGAGGCATCAACGGAAAATGCTAAAGATGGCTGAAACTATACAACATGCCAAGTATACCTGGCATCTGTGGCAGAACCAAAATACAGAATGTGGCTTTGGGTATCTGGCATGAAGCTAGTCACCGGTGCCCTGACCTGCAATGCCACCTCTACAGCAACAGCATAACTTCTGGTTACAAGATTGAGGGAACTGTAACACCAGCAGAAGATTGTTGTCCCTGTGATATACACATGCTTCCCCACAAAGTATTTCAGTAGGCTTCATGACATCCCGGTCATCTTCACACCTTGTCTTGGAAAATTCCACTAAGCATTCGTACTTCACTTTCTCACCTTTTGCCCTGCCCAGACAGCAGGAGACAGGATCTCCTACCATCCGAACAGGCAAGACGCCAGCTGGACCGGCTTGTACTCTGGGCTAAATGCAGAGCCCAGCCAGCAAAAATACTTTAAAGAGATGGGCACATCCATACTGCTGTTCATGGGGTCCCGACCGTTTAGCTCCCTCTGGGATAAGATGGAACACACACATGTGCCATGACCAAAGTGGGACAAGTGGCAATCCCTCCTCCAGCTTCTTCAAAACCTCTTATTAAGATGCTCATCGCTCACCTTTATATTTATAAACTTCCCCTCTAAGGCCCGATGTGATGCAGGATCTCTTCATCAACTCCACTGGGTCTGGCTGCAACTAGGAGGAAGAAGCTTCACAGGATGACCCTGACACCCATGGCATCTACTTCCACCTCCTCAGGCAGAGCATCCCTGGCCAGCGTTCATCAGCTCCCTCTTCTGGGACGGAAGAACGTGGACAAGATCCAGACCATACTCTGCTTAGTGCTCCCTTTGGCTCCCTATTTTTACATTTCTTGACCCACATTCCTTCTTCTACCAGCTGTTGCCTCGTTTCTCTCCATTGTCTTTTTCTGTAGTTCCTCATTCTCAAGGAGGGCTCTAATGTTTTATTAGGAATAAATTGTTATCTGACCCTAAGGAAAAAGACAACAGAAACAGTGACTCGAAGAGGCTGCCTAAGAAAAGCAAGAACAGGGCAAGCATAAGACACTTCTCACTTCCCATGCCACACACAATTTTACAGATCATATCCTCTATCTATTTTAGATAGAAGAGACGTCACTTACATAGTAATTCCTCATATGGAAATCATTCAACACCTTTTGCCATCCTTGACAACCTTTTCCTGAGTGTTCATCTTAGATGCAACATGTTTGATGTGTTTGTTACCTACAAATGGTAACAAATGTTACTCAGCAATGAAAACAGAAGAAAAGAAAAACTGTGGATACATTCATGTAAAGTTCAAGAATGTTCTCCATTGGAGTTCAACATAAAAACCTAAGTTAATATGCAAATGAAATAAATTCTGCATTGAATACTAAATGAGCAGTTGGATAATGATGTACGTAGAATCGAAAGAGCAATCTTTTGGCAGAAACCATGTCATAACAATAGACAAAATTTAGATAGAAATTGCACTGTTCTTAGGTATTTGAACAATCTGTGTGAAAAACTGAAGCTAATTTTGTTTTTGTATCAGTTTTGCATCTGATCATTAGTCCTCAAGAAATTCAAAGAAGGAAAAAAAAAAGCGCTAATTTGCAAAAGAACAAGCAGACCACCATAAGAACCATTACAAAGCACTACACACCCTGAACCTCCCAGGCGATTCCACATCCCATGAAGCTGCTGTAGACTTAGACTAATTGCAAAGGCCATTAAATTAAGCTAAATGATTTAGCACCTTATTTCACTCTGAAGTTCAGTTCACATAAACAAATACTACCAAAATGTAGATTTTTAAGCCAATGGAGAGAAACCAGCTTGACCACAGGACGCACTGTTGCAGCCTACTGCTTTAGGATGTTTAACCCATAATTCTCAAAGCAGAGTACCAGTGCAGGAATCTGCAGTGCATGCATAGTCCTGGATTTCAAGAAGACGCCCCCCTTCTCATTGCACAAGTTTCCACAAGGACCAAATGTATGACTGAAGCATTGAATTTTTAAAAACTGCCTGATATAAAATAGTCCTTGACAAGTCAATGAAAACATCTCTCATTTCATCATAATGACAGCTGTTAGAAATATCATCATCTTTCAAATTGGTTTGGCATGATTTTAGCCATGTAATGCTGCTTCTCTCTCTCTCTCACCACCTACCCTGTTTTTCAATGAGAAACCCTGATTAAAACTTCCAGGCTCCACATTAATCTATGGATCAGTTAATAAAATGCTTGAGTATAGGTAATTTGCATTAAAAACTTTATCTTAATGATAGACTTTGGTGCAGTTAAGTCACATTTTTCCCCTGTGCAAAGTAAGGCTCGATTATCATATGCTTAACAACTAGAATTTAAATATACAATAAACCTATTACTGTTACCTGCTACACGACAAACAAAGAATTTCAAATTGCCTAATATCATAGTAATCAAAACTAACCTTAATTACTATTACAGTGCACCTGCTGATGTATCTGAGTACATACACCCTCAATTATGTCATTTCATGAGAGGGAAGAGCAAACGGATTCTGGGCATTGGCAAAATAACATTCTTTTCTATCTTTAAAGTTTCCTCCTTTGTGCCAGAAATGCAGTTTCCTTTGTTTTAATTTCTTGAACCACAGTGCAGCTGTGGAAGTCTGAGGGTTTATAGATGACTGCTAACAGCATGTGCCATAGGTTAACAAATATGTACTTGCTGGAAGCAGTTTAACTTGAGTGAAATAAAATAAACAAGAAGTCCCTGATATCCTCTGTTTTAACATTACAAAAGGATAGAAGTTAACAAGAGGCAGATGGATAACAAAACTAACACTTACCTTTACCAATCACCCAGCAGATTAGATATTCATTCATCTAACAGTGTGTTGAAGGAGGATTTTCTACACCTCTTTTTTTAACATCACAGGTAAGATATCTTACTATCTCAGTGTTAGTCTATCACACAGATACCATATCTCTCAGAAGAAACAGTAGAAACAGTCAGTGCAAGGTAGAACAGTAATTCTCTGCCCTTCCTATGAGAGAACTTGGCTCAAAATGCTCATCAGGCTTTCTCTGGTAGAGAACAGCTATGTCATGGAAAAGATTTTTGCCTTCACAGAGTCTGGAGGCCCATTTATCTCTAACATGTAGAGTGTATTTATATACCTCTATGATTCTCTGACAGATTTTCTAAAACCCTCAAAACTATGGCTCAAAACTATAGATAGATGATATCCCAATGTAAAGAAACACTGAAAACAAACTGGTTGTATAGTCTGAAGTCATAAAAATTGTGGCTTTAAAAAGAAAAACCAAACAAAAAACACAACAAAAACCAAAACACAACCTTTCCACACCTTTACTACATAGTAAAATGTTAAGCAACCCACACAGTTAGCCTAGCCCTTACTATATGTGTATCTAGAAATATATACCAGAACTCATTATCACAAGCTAGCAAGCCCTCTATGGTTATAGATGAACCCCTCCAGGCAGGGAATAGTAGAAAATAGTTTAATGAATGAGAAAATGAATGAATGAAATAAGCACTTTGGTACATTTCTTAGTTTGAATATCAAATTGGCAAAAAGAGAACTGAAATAAATACAAAATGAAAAAAAACCCAAAAACCCAAAAAACTCTTCTAAAATATTATTGTCTTAAAGATCTATATGATAAGTGTGGAGATGGAAAGAAGCAATGTTTTGCTCTATTTTTCTCTATCTTCATGTAACTCTAAAAGCTTGAAAAAGCAAAGTCCAACTGCTAGGTGCTAACATCTCTCACTAAGAACTTCAAGCCTTGAAGTAATTCATTATATGAACAAAGGCAGATGGGAAAGGAGTACTTTGGAGTAATCATTTTTCCAAGAAGTTAGCAGGGTGAGGTCTTAGGAAACTGTTGAGTTAATCTAAGAGCTCAATGCTAAGAAAAGAGACTCCTTTTTCTTGCCACCTCACCATTTCATTGCCTACAGTGCTTTCATCACTTCCTTTGAATCTGTCTGTTGCCATCTGACACCTCAGTGAATTGATTTGGTGTGCAAAATAATTACAGATAACCCAAAGGGATAAAAACTACATAGTTTTCTGCCTATGTAAAACAGCTTATCAATGGATGGGAAGAACAGCAGAATTGTGACCCATGAAGGGCCTAGGAATAAAAACGTATTTTGCAGCAGTACAAACCACCAGATGGGCTCAGCTGTTTTGTGAAACCTTACTCTTAGTGGACGTTATTCTGCTGTGCTGAAGAAACAGCAAGCAGGATGCCAAAGAGACAGAGAGACAGGCTCAACGGAGCACTGAAGAGACTGTCGTCTACCAGTGCTGATTCCAAACCCCACAGGCACGGCTACCCCAGTATCTTCCTTCTAGCTGCCTGCATAGCAATGTCTACAAACGTACCCTCAAATGGCTTTATCCCAATTCTCCTGCTACACAGACTACTAGTCTCACTTTCATCTTCTATTTCCCATCTGTCTGTATTCACTTTATTATCCAAAACAGAACATTTGGGTTTCAGGGAATAAATTGTCCGTTTTGTGTTTGTACAAACCAAATGGGGTCCTGATTCATGACTAGCCCTCCCGAACACGAGGATAACACAAGTAAATAAAATTACACAGAGGAATGTGTGTAATCCTTTCCCAACCATGGGGGGGGGGGGGGGGGGGGGGAGGGGGGAGGAGGAGGAAAAAAAGGAGGGTGATTTTATCTTTTAGTTTTGCAACTCCTAAGACAAGACATTTCTCACTCACTTACCTCCTCACAGCTCCTTTGTCCTCTACTTTGTCCTCTCTCCCATTCCCCTGGAAGCATTTCTACCTTACAGCATAGAAACTGTGTATGGTAGGAAAAGACTTGCAGTACAGCCTGAGACCACAGCACCACAGCTCTCCTTTCAGCAACAGCAGTAGGTCAGGCAGCCCCTATTTTGTGCCTGCTATCCAGTCTTACCTCTGCGCCATATCCCACCTGGACTGGTACAACTGTTAGCGTAGCAGAAGTGAACTGGATCAGAAAGCCAACCCAGGTTAAAGTCCCTCCTGCCTTCCCTTTTCTGCAGGGTTATTTTTAACCTAGATGAATCTCAAATTCAGTTCACCTTGTTGTCTCAAATAGTTGCTCCAGCACTCTTGAGGGCAGAGAGGCAGGAAAAAAAGTGGCAGGGGACAGAAAAGCAGAACTGCAACTGAAAGAAATGCTTATGAAATAACACCTTGCACCTGTAACAAAGACAAAGCTTGAGCACAGCACTGCAGGGCAGACTCTTTGTCAAGTTCTAGCCCTAAGTTTCACAAGTTTATAAGAAAAATCCCCACTGACTCAAGGTTCCTAACACTGAAAACTCTGCAAGCTTGAATGACCAGAAGCACTGATTAAAAAAAATACACTCTACTTAGATCTGATCTGGAACCCACCTGCTGTGTAGCAGAGACAATATCCTTTATTAAACTAACTGCTGTAGTTTAAAAAAACAAAAAGCTTCTGGGCAAACAAGCCCTTCACGATGTCTATAGTAAGGATGCAAGCAAAACACACAAAATCTGACAGCCATCCAAAGGCCTTTCCACAGCTCTGTCCAAAGGAGAGATGTGTCAGTTACGGAAGAACTTAACTAACTGGAGAAGACTCCCCAACAGCCTCACGCGCGGCGTGGAGCACAGCCCTCCACTCAGGCAGGGCAGCATTGCGTCCTTACAGTTTTTCCACTTACTTCTCTGTCCACATTCTGCTCCCTCTACCAATGAGACGGTTAATTTTTGCAGCACAGACATAGCCTTAATTACACTAAGGAGCAATGTGACTGTTGCCAAAAAGATGAGAAAGCTGAGTATTTTTCAAGATATTATTTTTGATTGTGGATATACAGGTAAATGAATGAACACTAAAGAAACCCAGCAACAAGGGAATGTCAAGTAATTTAAAATATTCTGTCTTTAAAGCAGTCTGAGCCTGTAATAAAGGCCTAACTACAACAGCTAAATACATAAACTAATTTATCACTTCGGGGTCCTTCTGACCTTTTGTTACGCTACCAGGTGGCTATCATGTACTGAATGCTAGCCTCTCTCTTTGCTAGACGAAGCTGTGAATAAGCATTTTGTTTTCAATTAAAGCAGAATTTTCAGATGGTGCCTCTTTTCAGATGGTGCACACTGGTAGTCTTACATTGGGATTACAGCAAAGGAATTTTTAGATATTTCTTCAGCAACTAATTATAACTACTTCTGATTTTCAGGTGATGGAGTTCCATATTGCTGAAACTTAATTGATCAATAGTGAGACAATACAAGCTCAAAAATATAAGGAAAGAAGCTTTAAATACATAGTTAGAGATGTTATCCATACAGTCCATTCCAGCATCATTGGAATATATATTGTTAATTACTCTTTATATGATACATACTATAGCTGATGTTCTAAAATTGTAAACGAGGCTCCAAAACCTATCCGCTTCAAAATCAGAGAGCATAAACAAAATGAGCAAAAGAAAAAAGACAACAACTGTTGAACAAAACTACACTCAGATCAAAAACACTGAAACAAGGGTCTCTGGAAAAGTGACAGGGAATCAGCAAGCTTGGAATAGTAATGGACACAGAGTTTTTCACCTCTGCTTCACCAATTCTAATCTAATCAAGATCAGCAGTAACAGAGCTCTGCCTCATCCAGTCTTTACAAGAAACAAACTTGTGGTCTCTTTTGGTCCTCAATAAGTAAATACAGCAGCACTGAATGCACATGAAAAAAAAGAAAAAAATCTCAGTTCTAAGAAATGCCCCCTGAGGAGGTTAAAATCTACTGGCAAAAGAAAACTAAGAAGGCTGCATCTTCCTGTCAAGCACATTTCAAAGGAGCACTACTTACAGAATAATTATAAGAGTTATAAAGAGAAGAATTGACTATAATAGGAACTCTGTCATACTGAAGATACTGTAGTGGGAACACTTTGAGGAGGAGGAGGAGTGAATGAACATAAAACTCACATGCAGAATACACATCACACACACTGTACTTGGCTATTTAAAGACCATAGAAGTCGAAGTTAGTAAAGTCATGTTAGATTAATAAATTCCCCATGCATTGGAAGCTGGAGATCTGGCTACCAGGTAAGAAGATATGTGTACAGAATTATGTTTGAAAATCATGTATAGCTTAATTTTAAACATACATTTAAAGGGCAATTTACTACCACATATTGCTACAGAAAAAGCAGCAAGGACCATGTGAATCCTGGCTAACGTAACTCGGAAGCCAAACCCGTGTGGTTTCAAGATCTATTAGAAGAAGAGAAAGTATACAAATCTTCCGGTCACCGAAGAGTGTATTCTAATCACCTGATCTCTAATCCAGTTTGGTAATTAAAAAGAAAGAAGCAGACAATATCACAGCTAAGTATTCTTGAATCTAGGGGAAAAAAAAAACCACCCCAAAAGCAAAACACAAAATAAGATTACTATTAATTTCTAAAGAAATTTCTTGCTGTCATGTATGACATTACTTTGCACAGCTAAAGGGACAAATAATTCAGAGCCATACATAGTAATTACTTCAAAAACCTGTATTATCAAGTTATCTGAAGAAAAAAAACCCAAAACTTTCTATAAACGTTACAATTTGCAGGGCTGACGTTCATTCCTGTTTAGAAAATAGTCCTAGTAAAGTTAAAACATTCCTGTTTCATATAAAATCAATAATGATCTTGAAAATAACAGATCCACTTGTTGGATTAAAAAAATACTATGTAATTTTTTTTAAACTCAGATATGTGCTGTAGTTATGTTTCTTTTATATTGTATGCTACTTTAACAAATCGTTCCAAAATAATGAATACTAATAAAGCTAACATTTTCCTACATTAATTGCAGCAAGTTAAGGTAGACTCCCTGTGGCTTTTTTTTTTTCTTTAAATGTAATTTACTACATGTTGACATTTTAAACTCATATGTTGCAAAAGAAGTTTTCTCAACTACGTAAATTGAACAGCTGAAAAAAAAACCCTGAACAAACCAAACAATGAAGTGAATAATTAAATTAATATTAGGATGAGGGATCAAACTTAGAGAAATTTTTAAGACAACTGACAACTGTGTCTCTTCAGATGTCAAATGAAAAACACTTATATTATTATTCTAAATGACCCTCAGAATTCGTAGGCTGCTGTGCCCTGTGGAAAACCATGAACCCATTTAAAACAGGTACAGAGTTTAAAGCTTCTCTTCAGTAAAGGATCACTTTTAATTTTGGTCCTCCAAATCAAAATCCACTATATATTAGGAGAACCTGGACAGAAGGGCATAGAAAGAAAACCCTAACAGACTACACTGAAGCTTTCCATCTTCTGTATATACACATATGTATCTTGCCCTCCCTGCCATGCAAGCCTGATTCACTTTTTTGGTGGCTAAGCTGAAGAAACTTACCCAGCATTCAGATTTCATTCACCTGCCACTTCTGCCTAGAAATACTCTGAAACATTTGCTCCATTCTACTACTCATGTTCACATACAACCGGCTTTACTCCTCTTGACAGCCTGAGTGAAGTAACAAGTACTGAAGATATTTGAATATACATGGAAAGCTAAAATAAACAAGAAGAATATAAGGGCCACGGTCAGGTGAACAGCATTTACTGTGCTGACCACAGATAGTGAAAGAGGTCTCAAATTACACTTCATGAACTAGTAAGTATAGTTATCAGTGGAAGCTGCGTTACCCTTCATTGTTCTTTCAGGGACCTTAGCATGTCCTTGATCCACACAATACCATACGCTCCATGTGTGGATCAAGGGCACGACATCACTTTTACAAGTCAAACTTGGATATTCTTCTGTTACCATTTCAAACAACTTCATCTTCAGTGTCCTGAAGTTTGGAATACGTGCTACTAAGGACACAACACACAAAACAGGAAAACTGGCTCAACAATGCGAATACGTATCAGAAGTATTAAAGGTCCATCACATTTTATGTTTCTTTAGTTTTTACTTGCTGTGTATCATACAAATAGATTACACATCAACTTTCAATGCCAGTAAACCAAATATTGCTTCTAATAATTTATTATGTGTATAATATTCATATACTCTTGATCCTCCATAGTAAGTGGTCTTTCCCAGCAGTATGTCAACGACCATCAACTTCTTCTCCTAGTTACAGAAGTTGTATCATTACAGAGTTTTTTGCTGCTAAATATACTGAGTAATTGAACATCTGAGCTTGATGTCTCTAGCAGCATTTCATTTTTAAACTCTAACAAAGGGAGAGAGAGGAGTTCTAAAGCAAACTCCAGCAACTTAAAAATCACTGTATTTGGTAATGTGAGAAAAGAATTAATTAAAATGGAAGTAAACACTGTGTGGTGTAGTGTTATTTAACTGCACAGACTAATAGCAATACGGCTACTATGAAGTACAAAATGCAGGGTTTTGTCATCTGAAGTACTTCAAACAATCCACCCTCTCTCTCTCTCTCTCTTCACACATATCCTTACAGGTAGGCTAACATACTTCCTATCAAAAATTAATGCACTCAGCTAAATAAATAAAAAATAGAAACACTAAACAATAATGGTCAAATACTCATAAAACATTTGGATTGTGAAATCTATAATAATCATAATGAGATAAGACGCGAGAACTGAAAAGCAAAACCACACAGCAGAACTGGGCAGGTCAAGCTGAGCCCTTGGTCCCACAGCCGGAGACACCCATGCAGATCCCCGGGAAGCCAGAGGAATGCTGTGTGGGCAGGCACCGGCCTGTGCAAATCGGGTTACCCGGTTCTACCCTAGACCTCGGTAGTAAACACACAAAAAGTAAACAAACTGCAAAAAAATTGCAAAAAAGTAACTTCGATATTTAAACTTCTTTCCATTTTAATAACGCCCATGAAATTTCCAGTAACAAAGGGTATTTATTGTTGTAGGAACACTGATCTTGCACAACTGACTGCTGTCTACGTCTTGTCTTTTCTCTTATCCATCACAAACATACCCGAAGTTTTCCACTAGAAGCCAAGTAAGGAAGTTAACTTACTAAAAATAAAGTCTGGGTTTTTTTCCCCAACAATTGAATCGGCTGTGTATTATTTAAAGATTATGCTGAAATACTTGGACAGGAAGAAAAAAACAGCAAAAAGCACCCTGCGATGGCAAGTTCAGATCAATGCTTTTGTCTTCCATTTTACCCAGGGATCCGGAGAGCAACGTTTGCACGGAGCGCTGTCCCAGCGCGCTCCCGCACGATGTAAACACGCCGCGGGGCTGGGGCTGTGCCACGGGGAACGGGCAGGACCGGCGGGGTCACCGGGGCTGCACGATCCGGGCGGGCTTAGGAGTTTCTGACCTACATTCCCCGCAGCGGGATGAAAACCCTCCCGCCGCAGACGGAGCGCGGCGCGGCGGGCGGCCTCCCCCGCCGGCAAGGGTGTGTTCAGGGGTGGGGAAAGCGAGCCGGCCGGGGTGAGGCTGGAGGCTGGCGGAGGCGCCGACACCTGCCCGCCGCCACCCCGGCCCCGCCAGCAGCTCCTCCTTCGCCGGGGACGGACACCTGCTGCGGGACAGCCGGACGCGCGGCCCGGCAGCGGCCTCGGCCCGGCGGCCGCAGGCGGATTTATCCCACTTATTTCCTGAGACGCTAAACCCCGAGGCGGGCGGCAGGGAGGGAGGGCGGCTCGGCGGCGGGCCGGGGCTGGGGAGGGCTCCCCGCGGCGACGAGCAGGCCGCGCCGAGCCGGCGGGCGCGGGCGGCCGGGCCTGCGCGGGGCGGGGGGCTCGGCGCCTCAGCCGCTAGGCCGCGGGGCCTGCGGCGGCGGCGCGGGGCGGGCGCGCCGGGCCCGGCCCGCCGGCCCCTCCTCAGGGAGCGGAGCCAGGCGCCGGGCGGAGGCGGCGGGTCCCCCTCACTCACCGCTCTCGATCTCGTTGCCCTTCTTGGCGGTGGCTGCGTTCCCCATGGCCGGGCCGGGGCGGCGCGGGGCGGGGGGCGGGAAGGATGCCGGGCGGCTGCGGCGGGCGGGGGCAGGGCTCGGCTGGCGGGGCGGCGCGGCCCGCGGGCGCGGCGGCGGCGGCTGAGCTCCCCTCGCCCCGCGCTGGGTCTCTGTGTCTCCGGCCGCCGCGGAGGAGGAGGCGAGCGCTCTGCCCCCCTCCCCCACCCCGACACACGGCGGAAATGACGGCCGGGGCGGCGCCTCCTCCCTGCTACGCCGCCCGCCGGGGGCGCGCGGGGCGCGGGACGCCGCCGTCCACGGCCCCGGCCGCTGCCGTCGCCTCGGGCGGGTGGTGCCGCCCCGGCCGCCCGGCCTCAGGCGGGCGGGCGGGCAGGCAGGCAGGCAGGCAAGCAGGGGGCTGCGGGAGCCCGGGGCGGCGCCCGCCCTCGCCGACGGCGGCTCACGGAGGGCAGGGGCGGGCGGGTGCCCTCGGCCTCCGCGCCTGGCGCTGTGGCGGGGGCGCGGCCGCCTCCGCTACCCCCGGTCAGCGCCCGGCCTCGCAGGGCGGCGGCCTGGGAGCGCCCCCGCTCCCAGCGCCGTGCCCGCTGGCCGGAGGCCGTCCCGCCCGTGGAGCGCGGCCGCTGAGGCGGGGGCGAGGCGCGCCGTGCCCAAGGTGACCCCGGCAGGGCGAGCGCGCCGCGGCCCTGCGGCTGCGCCCCCCCGGCGCCGGGGGCTCGGCCGCCTCCCGCTGAGCATCCCTGGCGCCCCGGGGACACCCAGCCCGCGGCGGGGCCCGCGGCCGCCGGCGGGCCGTCTCGCCCGGCCTGCGCCCCGGCAGAGTGCAGGAGGAAACTCGCACTTGCCGGGTGTTCACAAACTGCGTTTACATGGCTCAGCAGACTACAGAAAAAAAATACAGAAAGTAAGCGAGCTGCCAGGAAAGGTTTTTTTTTTCCTCCCCCCTTTTGCTGCCACTCATGTCATAAATAGCTACAGCTACGCGTTTTCAAATGGTATTGTGACTTTCAAGTTGATGATGGCTCTCTTTAAATATATGTATTTACCACGTGAAATGCTTTGAGTGTTTTAGCTCTGGAAGGAAATGCTTATCAAAAAGAAAGCTCTTTTATGTGCCTTGATGTGGTGAGCGTGGAGAGCAGAAGTGCTAATCTTACGGATCACAAACCATATATATCCTGCCAGGACAATTTATGCGATGCCAGCCTCTTCTGGCAGTACTCTTTCCCCAAGGCTGCAGGCTGCGTGAGTCGTTCCAGCAGCAGCCGTCCCGGCTACCATCTTTCACAGGGACTATCAAAATCCTCTCCTGACACCCTGAGCTGCCTGCTGGTGCAGAACATGCTGTCACGGCCTAATACTGAATTACTTTACTCTGTAAGACAGGATTTTATACATACACACTAATGCACACTAAAGCAGATACCTCTGGGAAATTTCCAGTCTCCTGAGACTGGGCAGTGGAGTACATCATTGGCTGTGAACACTGGGCAGAGCTAGCCAGCATGTGGCTCTACCTTGACAGTGGTACATGCTGCGTGGATTATCCAGCTGCAAACTTCTGGGAACACCTACCTGAATTATGTTGATGTTTTGTAGGTTGAAGTTCTGCCAATGAACGCTTCAGTTTAGGGACTTTCGCTTGATTTTCACCTTTTCACTTGCATTGTCCTGATCTGTGTGATACCGCTTGCTTCAGAGGAGTACCTGTGTTTTTATGATTAAAGAAGCAGTCTCTGAGGAAGCCAGGTCTTTATTGCTTTGAAGATCAGAAACAAGACTTAGACATAGTGAGGAAATAACCTGCAAACCATTGGGGGCGATGAAGTTGCTACTGTTGAAGGGGGCTGTCTCATTTTGCCAAAGCTGGAGTCTCTGCATTCTTTAGGTGCTTACCCAGCAATTCAGTGAGTTACTGGTAATTCACTCTGCCAGGGAAGGGCATGTGGATTGCAATGGCCAGATCTGCACCAGGAGGAGAAGTTAAGCTTGGGAAAAGAAGAGGGTACTTTTGCCATCGACCATCTTGATCACTCGACAATGACGAAAAATAGAAACCTGAGGTGCTGTAGTATTTAAATAAATGTCTGAAGATGCTATCAAGGATAAGTAAAGATGTTACCCCAGTTTTAAGCATGTTCCCCGCTCCAGCTGTCATCATTTTAATTTTGGCCAAATTAAATATTGAGTCAGCTGATTTTCATCCAGGTGCTGACAGACATTTTGATATCCTTGAGAAGACAGCAGCAGCCTCACTAACAAATGAGATACGCTGCAGCATCTTTAGCATATTCTTGGCATTACAGCTCATCCCTTCACTAGCAAATTATGCTGCATCAGCTCCATATGCGAGGATCCACCAAGGTTCAATAGCCATTACTGCCCTTTGGGATTTGCTGGACAAGGATCGGCTGGTTGGTGCATGTACTCCAGCAAAATCCTATATATACACACAGAGCACTGCATATATACGTGCAGCGATGCATGACACTAGTTCTCAAATAAGCACATACTCTGAATACTCATGCAGCACTGATGGCTTTGCATAAATGCTTATACCCAAACACTCTCATAATCAAAAACATAACAAATATAAGTCAGCAGTGCTGTGAAAGATTAAATGAACCACTTCCACGATCCTAGCATGTCTAAGCGAAGATAAGACTTAGGGCTGGACATTTGCATTCTCGTTCACACCACTTATACAACTTACCCTATATTAACAATTCAATATTCATTAATTAATTGCAGAACATACCAATGTAGTATAGATTATATATGTTATGTATATATATTTATTTAGCACTCAGAGCATCAACTCTTATTCTAGCCCTGATCTTCAGTTTGCCTTAATTTTCTTACATAAAATCCTTTGGTTTTCTTATAGAAAATCCTTTGATGCTGAAATGCCTCATATCACTGCTCATACAAAAGTAGTTTGTCTTCTTTCAACACAATTGGTTAAAAAATAATGCAAATATGAAATATGAAAAATGTTCTGTTTGGATATGTTGGAATATTTCAGTAATGGCACAATCTAAAAAATTCAAATTTCATTTGTTTTGCTGATCTGTATAAGATTTTGAAAAACAGCTATACTCTAAGAAAGTCAGCTCAGCAGTTTTAGGACTATACACATTTAATGATGTAGTTTCAGTGACTCACAGTGGGTTTTAATCCATTTTTCTACATATTTGTTGGGAACTATCGATTAGGAATATCCTAGCAAGACCAATCTTTTTCTCTTGGTAAAGCCTAAAGCTCTGTAGCAGATGTGTAGTTCCCTGATGAAACTTGCATATTCCACTCTACGTAGACTCAGAACTAAAAATGAGAGGGTCATTTCAGGACAGAAAAGATAAATTTCTGTCAGATCAAAGGCTCTCACGTGCTTTTAATGGAAATCACTTTTTCATACGGTAGTTACTTCTGGAGCCACATATCATTTCACTCCATAATCATTCCAATTTCTAGATGAGATAGCGGCATTTCTGTAGCAACTACAGCAGTTGTTTTCAATATACATTTGAAACAAGTCACTAAATTTAAATCATTAGGCATCATAATTTTCTTCCCTCGCATTTAAGGTGTGCCTACGTTGCAAGGGATTGGCAGATACAGATGGATGGTTTTGCCCATCCGTACTGATAATTCTTACCCTGAGGATGTAGGCTCTGCTCCGGTTATGAGTATGTACCTGCCTTAGTTGTAATTCTCTTTATAGGGCCAGCCTGCCTTACCATTCCAGCAGTGTCTGTAAATTGCTGGGTTTGAATACTGGATTTGACTGCTATTCCCCAAACCCCACATTCCTGCATGGCGGCCGCCTCCTCTACTCCTAAACAGACTGATATATTTGGCATTTAACTCTTTCTTTTCCTTTCAGGTTGTTCCAGACGACTGGCACATTTCCTGCTCTCAGCTAACCCCTGCTCTGCCAGCGTGGGATGTTTTTCTAGCAGGTTGCTAACGTGCCAAGCAGCATATATATCTCTTGGTGAATATGGAAGCTATTTTCCAAATCTTACAGCTTCTGACCCAGAAACAGGAATATTCGTTACTGCAGCATAATTTCAGACCTGCCAAGAATATATCAATTATGTCATGTAGATGTGCTAAGGGAAAGGATGAAAGCTGGAGTACGGCAGTTCCCCCTGCTCCCTGCACTAGCTATACAGAGAGTGATGAAGTACATCCTTGTGCAGGTAAGACCAAATCCACTGATGCCCAATTCATCCCTGCTGAGGACCCATCCTCACAGAGAGGAGTGAAAGGTCTTACGTCGTGTTTCTGAGATTGCAAGCCCCTGAATCCACAATGAAAGTAGAGCAACTTAACCAACAACTTGCTCTGCCAGATCTCCTGAAAAATGTTCTTTGATGGCCTCCGACTTGAATCCAGAAGGAATCTGGAGCCTCAGGAAAGTGTTCTGCACACTGTGACTGTTACAATTTTGAGGGACATTTTGGTTCAAAGAAGGAGGGATTCTTAATTAAGGGTAACGTGGGCTTCCTTCAACGTGACGAGGTACACTTAAAGCAAGAAGCTCCAAAGGAAGTTTACACTAGCAGCCAACACTTCGCCACTGTCACCCTTCCCTTCTTGGCATTAGATGTTTCCCAAGATAGCCACTGGTCAAAGAAAACATGTAAACAAAGAAGCAAAGGGTTTATATATTCCCTTATTGATTTTTAACTACACTTATTTC
Source organism: Calonectris borealis (assembly GCF_964195595.1). Lineage (NCBI taxonomy): Eukaryota > Metazoa > Chordata > Aves > Procellariiformes > Procellariidae > Calonectris > Calonectris borealis. The sequence continues at coordinate 16,448,461 of NC_134319.1, read as the reverse complement.
ACCACAAACCTCTCAAGAGCCATAAAGGTGCAAGGTAGGTTTTTTTCCTGATGTTTTAAACATAATTTAGAGAAACAGGTATGTTTGGGCTATGCTTTTGCTGTCAGTATTGCCCCTTGACAAGATAGCATTTGTCAAATTTTCTATGGATAGTGGCTATATATTCATTCATAGGAGGTGGCAGGTGCTGTCTTGTGATCTATGTCCTGCTGAGCAGACGTGTGTTTCGCAGAGATGAACTACAGACTTCCTTAATGGCCAAGTCCAGCTGCTCAGTTCTTGGCCTTTATCTCCTACAATCATTTGGGAGAGGGGGTGTAGTCTTTTGCTATCAGGCAAGCAGCACTTTTTTCAGTTGCTTATCGTTCTGCAGATTATTCCATATTTGTAGAAGATACTGCCTGCAAATTTATCATTCAGAAGAAATTGCTAATTGCTGTCAAGGAAAATTCTTCATGACCTGCCTCTGTAACTGACTTTGTGATCCTTTTGTGGGCATCTGGCTGCCATCAGGCTCATTTTAAAAGTTTCCTTATCCACATCAAGAGAAGTCCTTTGCTTTTCTACACAGGTGTTCCAAATTTTTTGAATCCATGATAGATTGCTCAGCCTAAGAAAAGCAAAATATTTTGTGTTCTCTTGATTTGCTGCACTTCTGAACTTTGATTGTATACAAAAATCGAGTAGAGAAAAAAACAAAAAAAAATTAATTGCACATTTTGTTCCTGTATTTTTAGTCGTTCAGCAACGTATTTCGATTGCTGCACTGCTTCCTATAGAAGGAATGAAACTTAAATCAAAATTGATGGCATAGTTGTCTGACATTAGATTCTATTCTAGTCACACAGATTTGAATAGAAATACTACTTGTGTAGTCAAAATTATTCAAATGCATAGCTGTTTAAAAAGCTATATAGTAAAACACTTTCAGGGTAGTTGACTTCATTATCTGCATGCTTACCATAATTGAGAGGTGATCAATATTATACTGATGTTTATTTGTTCTTACTGTATATTGAGGCTCTGAATCACTTACCTTTTACAGAATAAAGAAGATTAAAACCAAAATGTGTGGTGTTTTTAAGTTCTCTTTTTAGGTCTTTTCTACAGAGATCTCCAAGTTAATTACAACTGTTAATTTAAAGTAGACTAAGCTATATTAAATGCCTTAGTATGTATTTTTCTTCAGAATTAAAAATGACCTTAATTCAATTTAGCCTAACTCACTTTGGAAGTGAAACAGGCTATGTTAAATGAAGGTCGCTTTAATTCTAACTAAGAGAGTTCACACGGAGAGTTCACCAGGCTCTTGCACATACTCTGCACCCAATAAATCAGGAGTTATGAGGACTAGTAATCACATATCTAAATCTAAGCTTCACTGTACTCTGCTCAAATGCATGTCCTGTAAATTCTGCCCCACTGTCACATATCACTGTACCGGGTAAAGAAGTCTAGCTAAAAAGCTTTTTAATGCATAATCAGCTCTTCAGCTGTAATATCTTTAGCAGTGCCATCTAAAAATAGAAGAAGAGTCTAAGATATTTTTCCTGGTTTATTGTTTATATCTAAAAGCATATTTTTAAACAGAACCAAAATCACTTTCCTACACCTGGAATTTTACCTATTTATCTTTCTACAACTTGTTGATTTTCTCTTTGGGTTACAGCACAGTGCCTAGAAATACTAGGACTTGTGCACGTATGACTAATTGAAGGTAATACATGTCCCATTTGCTCTCATGGTTATTATTTCTTCTGCGCATACCATCTTCTTCTGCAAATATCCTTTGTTCTTAAGAAAACAGTCATCCAAGGCAGAGGTGTCAGCAACATGCAGTTTGTTTATGGTTCAGATCCCTGGCGCTTGCAGTCAAATTAATAGAAGCTCTCGCTTAGCGTTCAGCTTCTTCCATCTGCTTTATTTGTGTTGTTATTCCTTGCTTATGATTTTAAGCTCTGCGTGCTTTTTTGCCTCTAATACCTTTGTCTTATGCTAGTCTGAGCTCTTGGTCATATCTAAGGTGTCAAAGCACTGTCCAGTCCAACACTTATTCAAGTACCAGTTTCTTGGCAGATTCTGAATTGCCTCATCTGGAGTCTGCTTCTCCCAGGAGTCTGTTTCTGTATTATTTGCTCCCCTTTCTGTTGAAAACCAGTGACTTTTTAAAATAGGAAGGCTTTTTTTTTAATCTACAAATCTTCATTAGATCTTACCCTAAGGCAGGCTAATTCCATGCTTTATTGTAACACCTGTAACAGATAAAATTGTCTCCCAAATCTTACAAACTACAAAATACTTTAAAACCTTCAGGTTCGAAGCATATAACTTTCATATGCTTATTTTTTATTTAGAACGCAATACTCCTCGATTTTTTTGTAACAGCTTCGTGAATATCCTCTTCTGCTTGGATTGCTGAAAACTGTTAAATACGCCAAGTGCATCAGCACTTGCTATTTTCAGAAGGAAAACCTCCTTCTGGTTGACTTGCTTTTAAATAACACTTACTGCTTCCAGATGTACATTGAAGTGTTCTTGCCTTCTTTTCCAGTAGTTTCTGGTATTTCCAGAGTTTGAGCCTTTAAATGCTCCAATTTCTTCTCGGTGTCTTTCTTTGATTTCTTTTTATTGCTAGTGCCATGAATGAGGAGTCGTTCCAGGCTCAGAGGATTACAGTAGTCGTTCTTTAATCATGTGTGTCTGCAGTGCCTTTTCCTCACACTTACAAGCTGGAAAGCTAAACCTCTAAAGGAACATCTACACGAGTAGCCTTTCATTACAAGAAATAATAAGCAAAGAAAATTATAGTATTGTATTCATAGATGTGAATCTGCTGGGAAAAAAAATCCACGAAAGAAACAAACAGTAAAAGCCACTTTGCATCTGAAAAAAAGCAGCCAAGAAACCAACTTAGAAAGTTTATTTAATATTTGTAGAGCTATTTTTGGTTTGTGTTTGACTGACAAAGCTAGAAGGAGAAATATCTATGGTGCTATCCAAGAACAACATATTAATCCTCAGCAACACGAAGAAGTGGCTATTTCAAGTGATTGTAATGCAAATGTCTATGTAAAAGCTTTTTGCTCTCAACTCCAGTATCTGAGAAGCCATTGGCAGAATGTGCTTTGATATTAGTAGATGTTCTGTATATTTGATAGATGCATGACTGATCCACCAAGAGAAAGAAGTTGAATGTTTTCAAGCATTTTTTTAATCTCATGAAACAGAGATCTTTGACTTCTACTTGCATTTAGTCCAAGCCAGATTTTCTTTAAACTCAGTTTCACATCTGAAATGTTGAGCTCATTTTCTAATAGTAGTTGAAATAAATATAGTGCTTCCAGTGAAACCTTTTTTTTTTAATCCATGTTAAAAGATGGTAACCATGTGAAATACATTTTTTTCACAGGAATGTGAAACATGGCTTTTTAATAGGTATTAGGTATTACCATTTTAATCATCCCATTTACATGAAAGAACTCCATTCATTCAATTTTATGCAAAGGGCAGATCCATTCCCAAGTAATATATTAACTAATAAATGTCTACATATTAGAAATTACCCTCAAGCATTTCTCGTTTCCGATGCTATAATTCCTTTCAAATAATTTCTAGTAAAGACCATCAATAAAGGTCTCGAATAGAGGATGTATAGAAGTCTGACCGTGTTAGGGGTAATGTCTGCACTTATTTATGTTATGTCCAGGTGCAACATTTTAACTCAGAGGTGATGGGATTTTATGTGTAGATGGCTTGAGACAGCTGCTTTTTTGTCCTTTGATATCTCTCCTCAGAAATATTCCCTTCTGTCTACTTTATTTTTATCACAATAAAAATTATCCTCTGATTTAAACATAATTTTCTTCTGTTCCCCCTAGTTTTACTTCTTTATATTGCTAAAATTAAAAAAAAAAGAGTTCACAAACCTAATGAAATTCAGCAGCACACTTTGATGGTGTTTCGCATCCCTTGCTTCATCCAAATAATTGGGACATTAGATCTTATTTTCATTAATAGGGTTGAACATAAAGATGCAGGCATGTCTAAATCAGCTGGGGCCCTACCTGGTCGTTACTGAAAAGACAAACCACAGTTGAGATTTCTAATTCCCTGAGCACACACACGCAGAGGCAAACGCCATAAAAGCCACTGCTGAGGAGAAAAGTATTGCTGTGAAGTTTTGAATGAAATCCTGCTTTCTTCATACTCCATCGAAGTTTTGCCATCGGTGACATCAGGATGTTATTTGCAACTCTGGGCCTGGGCTGGTTTTCTATTTTTGCAGCTGTTACTTCTCATAAACTATCTTAAAGAAAATACTTTGCTTACATGCTCTCTTTCATTTCTGCCATAACATTCCATCAATTTACTGCAGAGACACGAGTATAATTAGCCACATCCATTCCCTCAAGGTTAGCATAGGACGGTATACTGAATGGGCACAAAAGACATGTTAGAAATAGTTCTCCTGGGTAAATAATTATTCCTATAATTTCTTAGGAATGATAAATGCCGGTTACGTTGTTCTCCTTCAGTTAAAAGCACTTTCCCTATGGAGGACAGGGGAGGGATATTTCTTTTCTATCCACTACCTGTTTGAAGGGGCAGCTAAGCGTTTTGTATAATGAGCCTTTAACATGCAGATATTAATAATACAATCAATGCCAATACTTACCATTTATGCAGTGCTTTTTCATCTGTCTGTCTCAGGGTGAGACAGACAGATGAAGTCAGAGGCTTCTGAAGGCTTCAGTGGTGTTGGAGGGTGGCAGTCCCATGGCAGCTGGGATTTCAAGGGAGGGGAGAGGAGAAAGGCTGGAGGAGGTATGGGGTGAGCAGCAGAACCCCTCGGGGAGGGCAGCTTCACCCTGCTGTGGAGAGGAGAGCATGGTGACTGGTAAAGGAATGAAATAGTGCAGGACAGAAGAGAAGAGTTTGAAAACGGTAAAGGGAGTGGAAAACAAAGCCAGGAAAATTGGAGCACGTACATGTGCAGAGAAAGGAGAATAGGTAAGTTATTATGGAAGAGAACATTCAACAGGAAAATATGCAATACGGTCTTTTAAGAAGGAAAATAGTAGGGGAGGTAACCTATTTCATTTGGAGAGAAAAAGTGCTGCTTATGCGTAGGAGAACCTGTGATTTTGTTAGAATCTTGGCAATGCACGCGCTGTCCAGGTTCACCCCTGCCTGTGTGTCTGCTCCGTGTGTGGGGCTCTCTCCACTCACTCCTTGATGGCTCTGGGTTGAATAATTTGCAGACCTCTGGTCTGGACACAGTCTTTTAATATATGTTTGGACAGCTGCATCACAATGGGGTCCTAATTTTGAATGGGGTCTCTGTTTTCTACCATAATTGAAATAATAAATCATAATAACTCAATAACATCGTCACTATCGCCTCTTGGACATAAAAATCCCATGAGATCATAACGAAATGTAAGTTATGTTAATATTATCTATTATATTCACAAAAATTACAATCCATAGTCTGAACCAAAACCAAAAATCATCATGTCTCTGTAAAGTATAATTGTAGCAGTCTTTTGATTTGTTGCTACAACAAGTAGTTGTGAAGAATTGGAAGGATCCTCCTCCCTCAGGCTGTGCGTTTCTCCATAGGCAGGGCGCTCTGCAAAGTTCCTTTCCTTTTTGTGATTTTTGGAGACTATAGCACAGAAAGGACAGGCCTCTTTAAATCTCTCTGGTTTATCTGGTTGCTTAGGACAACCCCTGTAAACATCAGTGGAAAAACGTGTGGTCTTCAAAAAGCTGGGGACCTTGAGGAACAACTAGGTCGTTTTGGAAGGGACAGATCATGTGTATCCGTACCTGTATGAGGAGACATATGCTTTTGCAGAGACTTATTTTGCACATTCCTTTTGGAATGCTTCATGCTTTTACGGTCTGTTTTAATTTGTGATATATGGCAAAAATAAACATGTTTTCTGGCAGCAGCTTTTTTTCTTGTTTTCTATATTGCTTTCTGTTGTGACATAAATATTTACTGATTAAATATTTATACGTAATGAAAGAAGAATATGAGAAAGACGACTTTGACTATACAAAAGTGACAACCCTGCTTATCATTTTATTTTGATAGTGTGTTTTTATTGTGCCTTTTGAGGCAATAGCTTTAGAAAGGTGAAAAGCCGATTAGAAAGCTAATTAAAAAATACTGGGGAAATTCAAATAAGAGTGAAAATGTTACCCTTTGCAATATGAGTTGCCAATTAGACATGATAAATAGAGGGGTTAAATCTTAGCTAGCTGATAAATGTCTCAAAGCTTGTTCTTACTGATATGAAACAGCAGGTTCTTTCTTATACACAATTCTGAAGAATTAAAAAACCTACATCTGGCAGTTCTGTGTCCCTGAACTTCAGAACTCAAATTTTTTTTCAGATAATGTTTTAGAAATGAGATTAAAAGTTTATCTAGTTTGTCTCCTCTCCTGGCAGTGTTTCATTACAATGAGTTGCTTCAGAAAATTATTACTCTTACTGCTATATATATTATTACACTACTACTTTTCTGATTTAAAATGTGATATTCTTCCTATATATTCCTCCCTTTCATTGCTGTCTGTAAAATAATTACTATCTGTGGGAGATATATAGACAGGTGAACTTGGTCATACATGAACAACAAGTTAACTTTGATGTCCATTTTATGTCTGTAATATTTAAGATTAAAATCTCCATTTAGTTCTTGTTATAATTGTAGCTCTATAACTTGTACTCAATACAAAAATATACCTCTTAAACTTTAGCTATGAAAAACTCATGGCACAATGCGTCATATTATTTCATGTATAAAACCTGTGATTTTGTCATTAAATGATGAAAAAAGTCTGAAGGAGTAACTTTATTAGACTAACTGAATCTCACAAATGAATATTAAGTTATTTGGAACTTTTGTCTGAATCCTGTGAATGTCACTCTTCTGTTCTTTTTTCTGAGAGAGACGAAGGAATTTAAAGCAATTCTTGTTTATGTAATCCAAATTAATATCATCTTAAGTCTTATATGGTCTTTCAAATGAGAGCAAAGTAACCAGAATATATAACTGAGTCAAAATAGGGAAAAATGCAGAACAATTAAATTGAATGTGAATTTAAATCTTGTGTAACTGTGGAACTTTGAATGGTAAAATCTTGTCAAGTCTTCGGGGACCTGCTGATTCCGGTGCACTTTTTATAAACATGAAGTTGTACTGAGTCATTTCTCTTCTACCAATTTCATTGCAATAGACTTTTAGTCCAATATAGGGGTGGGATGGGACTTGAGAGTAGCAAACCCATAATCTGCCACTGTCTGCTCTGGATCATCAGCTGAAAAACTTTTATTTTTAAACAGAAGCACGGTGCTTTAAAGAAATGGGGGTTATTATCAGGTTATGCTTTCTACATTTGCATCCTACTCATTACCTTAAAGAGGGATAAAAAAGCTTTCAAGACATGGGCTATTTTTCGCCTTGGAAATCCCCATGAACTCAGTGAGATCATTTCATAGTGTGTTATTCCACAAGTCCTCACTCCACACATTTCAGTTTATTTTATAATCTCTGTTAATAATTCCTGTGAGTGAATGCAACACAATAAAGACAAATTTTCAATCTCTAAGAATAATACGACAAGAGCAAATAGACATTATTCAGCCTGTAGAAAATATTACCTATGTTGGGGTATTCTTAGTTCTCCTGTGAGTTAACCCCTATATTGTGTATCTTTTCTAGAACCAGAAATTCCTGTTGTAAATAGCAAGCAAGGTTTGATTGAAAGGGTCAGGTAAACAAAACTCTATTGCTGAACAGGGAAATTCCTTCTACAGTCTGAATTAAATCTCACATACCTATCCAGATAAATATTAAGTTCATATGAGATATGCAGTAAAAAAGTTCCTTGTGAAAGATAACACAAAACGAAAAATCCTACAATCTGTACTACAGAATTTCAAAGGAAAGATGCTTAAATTCCAGGTTCCTCTGAATCCTGTTGTATCAGGGCACTGAGGGCACTAATAAGCCTTAATGGCCCTGACCAGCCTCACCAGGAGCCTCCCCCACACCCATGGGCTCAGGAGCTCTATTTAAATTCAGCCCCAAGCCCTCAGTTCTTGTTGGAGCTACACTGGAGGAGTGCTGATCTCTGCCACAGCCACAGCCACAGCCACAGCCACAGCCACAGCCACAGCCACAGCCACAGCCTGGCCCGTAGGATGGCTTCCTAGCTTGGTGTCAGCCCTGCCTCATTGCTATGGATCTGCCTGGCAATTGCTGGACCTTCTTCTTGCCTATGGACTGACTTCCTGTCTTGACCTTGGACCTGCCTCATCAGCACGATACTGCCTTATGATATGGGCTCTCGGCTGGGTCTGTCCACCATCTCCAGGTCTGTCTTGCATACTTTGCTTGGGTACTGTGGGGCTGGTCCCTGTGGCTGTGGGATCTCTCTAGGCTCATGTTCTCTTAGCAAGCAGCCCTGCTCTTGCTGCCTCCTGACACGTCGCACCTTTGTAATATAAATCTGAACTCTTAAAAGTTCATTTAATTTGAGGAAGAGTCAGACTGCTGCCCATAACCCAGATCCAGTGAGTACTTCCATTCATTGCCTTTCTATGTTCTGTATTTCCTGCATGCAGAGCTGTCCCATCTAGATAGATACTGATCTTGCATTACTGCTGTATGGCACAAACTCAGATGTGGTAGGATTTACTACATGTTGCAAAAGAGGCTACTGTAATGCTAGACGTAAGTATTCCTGTAAATGCAAATGGCTAGTTCTTGTCCCCACTACAATAACTTCCACTTTCTCTCTGCAGAAATACCTTGCCACTTCTATCGCTCTTACGTCCTCTGCTGCGACATCCCAGTTTGAGTGGGTGAGAAGTGATGTGCGCTGACTTGGTGCTGCCCACCTTGCCAGGCTAACAGGTCCTCCAGGAAACCGAACTGCAGCGTAGAGGCACCTGAGCACCTGACTCCCTGTATAAGCAAGTCAGCCCTGATGGATCAGAATTCAGTACGTGTAGTTAGATGTTTTTGCATTTTGCAGCCCAGTACATGTTGCAGTTCTGGTATTAGGAAGATTTTTCTATTGCTAATGAAATTTCTCTACCTTGCTGCCCTGGAGAAGGCAGTATTGATTCTATTGTCATTTCACTATGTTGGTTTCTCTCAAACACCTACCTAGTAATGAATGACTATGAATATAGAAATATTTTATCAGAGTTCCACATGGTACAGATACATCTAACGTGCCTTTGTAAAGAAGGCTATAAGTATTACTTCTATTTTATAGGTGAAAAAAATGAAGCACGTATACTAGAAAAAAAAACTAAAAGGATTCTATAGTCCTGTCATTGTCGTTAAAAAGTCTTTGTCACCACTGCAAAATTAATTTACAGTTGTATAAAAGAAAAATGCTTTCCCCAACAACTCAAAAACTGTCATCCATGCAGCTGGAAACTGCTTTGAGGTATGATGATAGGCCCAAATAAAGAGGTTCTCATATCACCTACGATTTTTTGAGAAACTTCTATGTAGAAACAGGGAGGAACTAACATATTTCAATGTTTTAATGGTGCATATTAATGAAATCTAAACTTCAGATTAATATTCTGTATACAGTTTTATTTTATTTAAGTAAAGATCAACTCTTCAGTAGTCCTTTTCATATGAAAAATACTGTATTTCTGTAGTATGAAGTTCTCTATAGTTAAGCTAATGTAAGGACTTGTATCTAAAACTAAGATTTCAGAAACAGATTTGCTAGTTTACTGTAGGAATACTCTGCAGAACACAAATTCTGAAGATACTGTATGAAAAAAGTAATTTGATTTTAAACTATATTTATTAAGAAACATCACAAGACTATAAGTTAATACATCTTAAATACATTAAATTTTGTAAGACAGCCTATGACATCTAATCTATTGAGCACACGAATGGGATCTGGGAGGACTTGTGCCCTTTGTTCTGCCAGGGACTCCAGAGGTCATGTTCCAAGCAGTGTTCAAAGTGTGAAGTAAATTAGATGAATGCTGAAAATAGACTTTCTCAACCTTGTACATATTTCAGATCATTATTTCCTGTGTGTCTTTCAACAATGCACTTATCTGATAGGCACAAAGTCATTGCTGACATTAAACTAATAGCATCGGAATAAATTTGAATCTGTATCCATTTCCTTAATGGAGATGCATAATATTTACCTGATAGGAATGTTGCGACAGTAGTTCTTGTACAGTATTGTCAAGTGAATAAAAGTTTTGCTTATGACAAAGGTATACTAACCTATCCAAACAAATTCTAATACTATATGCAAAAGGATTTAATTCTTTTTTATCCTATACCAAATTTAAATTAACAAAGCATCAAGAGACCCTGATAATGAAAATAAGTGCAGATTTTTCTCTGTCAAATGAATCAACATCTTCAAAAGACTTGGAGCTTCTTTAGGTCATAAAGTTTAGATACCAATTATCTTCCTTAAAAATAGTTATGGTGATAGTAATACAACACACAATTGTCAGATTGCAGTACATCAAACTAATGAACTGATCACTTCAGACTTATTTCAATAAACCTGTATGAAACAATTTTCAGTTACCCCAGTAAGGTGTGGATTGAATAGATGCCGAGAACTTCTATACTATGAAAGAACACATTAACTCCATGAGAAACAGCACCACTTTGCTGGGGTAGAAATCTCTCTCATTCCCATTTTTCTTCTCAGTGATTCCTGACCGTATTGCTTAAATAATGGTTTAATTCCTATGTCTAACTGCAGAGGAGCTGCTCACACCTTGCTATGTGGGCTTGCAGGCCAGCAATAGCATAGGTAGCCTTTAGTAACACTGTATGATCCTGCCCCAATTTGTGAATATTTATGAAAACTGTTTTTATTTCCTGGATGACCATGTTAACTTAGTTGACCAGCAGATATAAATTTCCACTTTCCTTCAACTTATGCCTCACTTGATCTTACAGCCTTCATACAGTGGAAATAATTTTGGTTTTTACTGTCTTGATGGCTGCTCAACAAATAGAAATGCCTCTCCAAACTGCTGAAGTTCTGGGACTCCCTTTTTCTTAAACAGGGGCAGACAACAGATGGGAACTTGAAGAGATTATTTGAAAAAGAACCTCCAACGCTTTGATTACTAAACAGATAAAGACACTCTGAAATGGTATTTTTGTGTAGCTAAAAATAGAAGTGCTCATGTCTCAAAGCTGTTCAAAAACATGCCTGAATCAAAGGGGCCCCATTAAGCTTGAGTGTAATTGACTGTAGTCTATGGATACCCTTGGTGTTATGGTATCTGCTTACATCAGTACTGAGTTTCACCCAGACTGTGTTTGGAGTGATGAGGACTATAGAAAGTTATTGTATGTGAAATGCTACGTTGTGTCAATGTCATGCTGCTACAGCTTGTAAATTCACATTGATCTGTACAATAAAAGATGTTTACAGCGGCAATGAACTCACTCAAGCACATGTTTTGCTGATATATAAAAAAAACCCGAGCCATCTTGCTGGGCATTTGATTTCCAGGAGATAATCCCAGACAGTACTCTGAAGATTAGAGAGAGAGCAGATAAGAAGCTGTTACAGGCTGGCAGTATCTGCCTGAAACACCATCCCCTGTTAGCAGGTGTTGGTGCTGCTGGGAAGTTGTTGCATGGATTTTGCTAATGCACTGAGCAGATGGCTTATTATAAAAGAAATGGGTGTTGCTCTTTGAAGCAAAAAATATGGTTGGGCTGAGAAGTCTTGTAGTGAGAATCCTGAGGGAATATAAAGTATAGGGAGGGAACTTGAGCTGAACCTTGTTTCTTCATTGGTAATGTTTCTAGTCAGTTGCTGGGAAATGGGTGATTTTTGACTCTACAGAATATGTTGGGACATAGTTTTATAGCAAGCGGGGAAAATACACCTGTTCAGAAAAGCATAATTAACTACTTCATAAATATATTCCAATACGGATGTCATGCAAACTGAAGAAAACACTTGGAATAGCTGAGTTTCATATTATACAGCTACATGCTGGTCCTGTTTCAAAGCTTTCGAACTTCATGATTGTTACTTTTAATGTTTTGAAACTCTGTCTTTTTGGCATTTCCCAGCCCTAACAGTTGCATGAAAATACAACCTGTTTCAAAAGCAGAGGCAAAATGCAACTTCAAATTTTCCGGACCATATCAGACTGTGCATCCTACTGCACCTCTGTAAGCTGATGGTTGAGTGGACAGGAGAAATAGGCTTTGAAATGTAAACCTATTTTGTGACTTTGCTCAAAGACCAATATTCTTTAGAGAATTTAATTATCCTCTTTGTGACTTGAAGAAATTATATTTACTGACTTTGAGATGGATAACATATATGCAGCATTACAGTGCTCATAATTTTTCAGGGAGTATGTTCCTAATAACAGGAAAGGTGAAACAGGAACTGTGCTCAAATAAATAATCAACCTTTCTCTGAAAGATAGGATTGATCTGATTGCCCCCATTGTTGTTTTACTATAACAATTAAAAGTCATAAAGGTACCCAGGATCCCTGGATGGAAAAACAGGAAAAAACTAAGAAAATTCATAGAAATATGTAGATTTCTGAGAAAGCACATTCTTCCTGATCTCTAGTTTTCTGTTTTGCCTATGTTTGTTTATTTGTGAAATTCATAAGATGATCTTTATGCCATAAAAGGTATTTTTATTGCTAGTTCTATTACAGTAATTATCTAGGTACATCTGTTGTCTCAAGTGCATCAATGTTCAATATTTAAACTAGCTCAATAGTAAAAATAAAACTCTATTTAATGCTCCTAATCAAGCATCTGTGTATTTAATATCCTGTTTTGGTTTCTTACTAAATTTTGTTAGCTCTAATGTTTCAACATGGAGGTAGTGAGTACCATCTACTTTCAAAGTGATTCAGAATGCAGATCACATTTTAAAAAGTACATCTGATCTGCTTCTGGGAAACAACAACTTTTTAGTTTAGCACATTCTGGAAGAGATTAATGCCTGCTGCCTCCCAGGAATGGGGATGAGAAAAAGCATTTGTGCTGTCAGGCTCTAGTCTTTGCTGGGAGGCTGTGTCATAGGTTGTGATTTCCCAGCTGAGACCGGCATCTCTTTGTACCAGCCCTCCTCTGGAAAGGGGAAGCATTAGCTGCACCTTGGAAGTGAGGCTGTTAGAAAAAGCCTCCCAGGAGCAGAGCAGGGCACAGCCAAGGTTTGTCTGAGAAGTATAAAGCAACAGCTGGGTACAATCTCTCATCATAAACATCATTTGTGATTTGCTGCTCTTCCCCTATATTTGCTCAGCAGAGAGGTGAACCTCAGACTTTGGGGTGTAGAGACCTCATTTAGGGTACAGAATGCGGACATACAGCTCAAACAAAGCATGCAGGATCTGCTGTAGGCCCGAGGCAAGCTTTGACCCGGAGATAACATGCAATGCATGTTTCATCTGCAGTCAGTGGCAGCATTCCAAATGACTAACAGAAAGAAAATCAAACCTTTCCCTACGAGCATCGTGTAACACGGCTTTCTCACAGCTGTGAGAAAAATAAAGAATGCTTACATGGGGACAATCTTAGATCTTGCCTCTGCTTTAGCAAGGGATTTCTTTCATTAAAATTTAGATCTGTTCCTACAAACATTTACCTACACAAACAATGTGTGTGAATTTCCATGAGATTACATGTTTATGGGCAGAAATTATACCTATGCTTCTTTTTTTGACAAGCCTAACAAAGGTTTGAGTGGTAAATAAATGATAATTTCTGCATATCAGTAAAAACCACAATGTAAACTGTAATCAAACCCAATGAAAAATACCATATCTGTAAAAAGTAAGAAATTCTTCAATTTTACAAGCTACAAATCCATACGACACATGAGAAAACAGTCTGACATCTCTCTAAGATTCTCTAAAGGATTTTTCACGTGGCTTTCTGCCCTTAACAATCATTCTAATATTTGCAAGAAGCCCACGATCTGTTCCCATTAAAATATCAACTTACCTTGCAAGATGTTAAAGTAGAACAAAAAACATAATGCTGATCAAATGGCAATTAAATTTTCAACCAACTTGCTTCACATCATTTAACATTGTCAACTTTCTCCATGCCAGTTCTTTCTGACCAAGAAAAAAACTTTAAACTAAGCCTATTGAAAAGATTTATTTCTAACTACCTTAGAAAGATAGTTGTAGAGATTCTCATGGAAGGCCTATTTTAGCCAAGAGATTGTGCAGAAAAGGTTAGACTGAAATTGATTTTAAAGGTATGTGGTAGTGAGGAATGTGTGATGTACGAATGTAGTAGTATGTATAAAATACGTTAATTAATTGATAAAACAGAAGAAAACCCAAACATTAGCAACCAGAATAAGTCAATAAAAGATTACGGCTAGTTCCACGGCAAACATAAATCAGCCTAAATCCAATGCCATGGTGATTTCCACCGCTTGTGAATCTGGCTCCTAACCTTGATAAACAGACAAAGAGGATACTACCTAATCTATTGAGATAACGGTTTAAATTTCAGTTGGGCTTTTATTTATTCTTTTCAAAAAGATGGTTTTTGTTTTTCAAAAGTTTTTCATTCTTTTGATAACATTCTTTAAAATCTTTATCTGACAAATGTTGCTCCATTTTTTTAATCTTTAGCGCATTTACCTGATTAGGTCATGTACCTTATGCTGGGATGCAAAGTATTTCAGCAAAAGACCGAAATAGTTTTTTCAGAGTGGCAAACAGCAGTCACGCAAACAGGAGAAAAAACATTTGTTGTAAGACCTAACGGAAGGGGAAAAAATGGTTTGAAAACGCGTATAAATCAGCACAGACCCACGGATTTCAGGAGGTGACGGCAGGGCCCACCCAGGCGGCAGCCTGGCCGCACGTAACGGCTGCCGGCTCCGGGGGCCGCACTCCCGCAGCGCCGCGGGCCCTTCCACCTGCCCGGGCGCAACCCGCCGCTGCTGCCCGCGCAGGCAGGAGGTCCCCGCGGCCGCCACCGAGCCCTGCGGTCGCCCGGGGAGGCTCCCCGCACCTTACGGCGATGCCCGGGGCATCCCAGGCCAGGGGGCAGCGCCCGGCCAGCGCCCCCTCCCGCCCCCGGCAGTCCTCCGCAGGGGTGCTGAGGCGCCTCCCCGACAGCCGCAGCCAGGCCGGGGGTCCCCTCGCCCCGCGGCGGCCGGGAGGCGCGGCTCTGAGAGGCCGAAGGGAGGCGGCCGCGCCCGGCCATGAAGGGGAGCGTGCCCGCGCCTCACGGCGGCCGCTCGCGAGCCCGGGCGGGTGAGGCGCTGCCCGCGCGGTTGCTAGGTCCTCTGCTCGCGTCCCCGGGCAGGGAGACAGCGCGGGCCGCTCCCACCGCGAGCGGGGAGGGGGAGACCGGCGGCTCGGCGGGGCTGGCCCCCGCCTCCGGCGCCGCCTGCCCCGGTCCGCGGACACCGCCCGGCTCTCCTCAGGCGCTCTCCTCGCACGTACCTGTGTGGGAGGGCCCGTCCTCCTCGCCCCGCCTGGCCGGCCTCCGGCGGTGCCCCCTCGCGGGGAATGGTTTCTCCCAGCTCCCCGCCGTAACCTCCCGCTCCTCCTCCCGCTAGTGCCCGGCTCGGCAGGCGCCGGCTCGGATGCTGCCGCCCGGGAGGCGCAGCGCGCTCCGCCCGGCCCGGCCTGGCCCCGCGGCACCCCCGCGCCGCCCGGGAGGACCGGAGTGCTCGGGGGCCTCCCACCCCCCGCCCCGACAGGTAACGACGAGGGAGCGGCGGGGCGCGCTCGCCCTCTCCGCCCGCGCTTCGCCTCACCCGCCGCCCCTCGGCCCGCCGCCTCCCGCGCCTGCGGGGGACAGGCTGCCGTCCGCGGGGAGACGCGGCGGAGCGGCTGCCCGTGGTGATTCAGCATCGCCGCCCGCGAGGGAGGGGCGGCGGAGAAGGGCAGCCGTGCCCGGGCTGGGGGCTGCGAGTGCCGGGGAGCGGGCAGGGGTGCTGGGCGGCCGGGGGGTGCGGGTCCCGCCTCGCGCCGTGCCGGAGCGGGGTCTGTCGCCGGCTCGGGGCCATGCTCCGGGGCGGGAGCGCAGGGAAGGGCCTCCAGCTCCCGCTGCTTCTCGGGTGCCCGGCCCAAGGGCGTGCGGACTGCGGAGAAGTGCTGTCCGCGGAGCCAGCCCCCCGTCCCGCAGCCCTCACCCGGGGCGGCGACGGGGCCCGGGGCGCGGGCAGTGCGGGGCTGCGGCGCAGGTGCGGGCGGGACCGGGCGGTGCCGGCGGGCAGCGGCCCCGCGGGAAGTTTCCTGAATGCGGCGGGCAGCCCTCGTCTTGGGAGGGGAGCGTAACTGCGTGCGTGTCGCAGTGTGAGGAATAAGGAACAAGGAGGCGTTTCAGGATTAAAGATACTAATTTTCTTTCCCTCCCCCCGCCGCCCTCCCAAATTTTGCATGCGAAATCCATCATCAGTGCAGGTCGTATCGCATGTACGGCCAGGTCTCTTCGGAGCCAGTTAAGGTTAAAATGGGATCATCTGTTGGTAGTGGTACCCAGTGGAGGCTAAAATGTAGAACAAGTTAAATCTCCAGAGATGCCAAGTCAAATAGCTTCCTGTGCTTTCTGTGCTTAGTTGAAAGCCCATAATCTGTGGGATCTTTTTGTATTTCTGCTATTGAAACAACACATAATTGTAAGCAAAAGGGAAAAGCAATTGATGCTGGAATTTGAGCATACTGCTGAACTCTGTGAAACTGATTTAAGGTCTCAGTATTGATTGCTTTTGTGCCTTTATGAATTTGCAGTTCGAGTACCAAAATTACATATTGTTCCTTCTCAAAAAAACCCTAAACCAACCAAGCAACACTCCCCCCCCCCCGCCCCGTTCCAGTATACTTTTATGCTTAAATCCTTCATTATTTTTATGTACCAGGGTGTTAGTACCTATCTAGATAATACTCAGAGAAATCCTGCTGGTTGTTTTCACGATTGAAAGGCTAGAAGCACTTTTCTGAGTGGGAATTGGTTGTCCCCCAAATTCTACCGAGTATCACAAAATACAGTGACTTAGCATCAGTAGAAGATTTTGCCCCTGTTTTAAATACTAGGATGTAGTTTTTAATAGAAATAGCATGTGACAATGCTACTTGGAACCAAAAAATGACAGAAGCAGTTGTTATGCCAGGGGTTTTCCTACACGATGAGTAAGTATAATGTCTACATTGAGATATGGAAGTATTAGTTTTGAAGTCAGATTCTCTGAAGACAGATGTTACAAAGTTTCTGAAAAATCACATAAGCTATTTCATACAGAATATGGAATTCCTTTCGTAAGGAAAGAATGTGTTTTTACCTGTAGGTATTGGCAGTATTATGCAAGAAAGTGTAGAACAATGGTTGTCAGGGTTTTTTTTTTGTTTGTTTTTGTTTGGTTTTTTTGGTTTTTTTTTTGTTCTGTTTTTTTTTTAGAAAAACACCCCCTTTCTATATTTCTGATGGTTTGGATACATTCCGCATACTTCCAAAGGGGTCTGCCCACCAATTTGGGAGTGTTAGAAGAGACCAGGAGATCAAGCCTGTCAGCAGTTATTAGGTAATTATTCCAGTAATCTAGCAATCATTTTAGTAATCTGAGGCTCCAGTTTGCAATCAAATAAGCGTTTGTTCCCACGCTCTTCCAAAGTTGACAGCGTAGATTAAGCTGTGGACAAGTCTGAAGAACTAGGAAAGGAACTGGTCAACAAGCAGTTAGACACTAAACCATCTTGAATCTTTTGTATAGTTAGGATTTTTTCTAAGATGTTTATAATACTGTATGTTGATAATGAAAGTCATAAATATATTTTTGAAGGTGAAATGTGACAGACTAATGCTGACTGTGGAATGTGGTTGCTCTGAATTGTCAGCATCAAGAAAGACTGAAATATGATTTCTTGATTTGAATCTCCATCTGTGGATATTTATTATAAATTTTAAAAATCTCTGTAGGATACATATGGCAAATGAGTCATTTCTTGAACTTCGGCATTTTCTGATGTTTTGGTTTTTTTTTCTTTTTTTCTTCCCTATGTTTTAATGTTCTATTAAGGAGAATTTTTGCATTTAATAGATGCTTGCAGATTCTCATACAAATTGAGAATACGTTGTTAATTTAAGGACGGAAATTCTTAGAAAACCAAGAAAATTGAAATGAAATCTTAACATCTGAAATAGAGAAATTGATAACATTTCCCAAGCTACCTTGCATCTACTTTTATAAAGCTTCTGTCTTGTCTTAAAAAATGAGCATGACAACATGTTGCAAGATGATTTTTTGATATGTGAGTCACTAATGTTTTTTGGTTTTGTGCTATCATTTTATCAGTGTAAAGACAGCTTATTGAAATCAGCAATGCTTATTTCTCATATCTGTAAGTTTCTGCAAACCTTCAGAACATTTTGAGTGTTATTACTGCCTTGAAGTGTTGTGACTTTTGGGCCAATCCTAAATCAGAAAGACACCAAATTGTATCGATAGGCTTTGTATCAGTCCCTGAAGAAAAAGATGAATGCTTGTTAGTCTTCTACCTTTTTGATGAGGTATTTCCATTATCCAGAGTTGACACAGTGACCCTCTAATGATCTGAGAGGGGAGGGAATAGTCGTGTTTTCCTAAAAGAAGGCTAGAGTCATTTTATTTGGAAAGATGCATATAAACTGTCAAAGTTAAGAAAATTCATTGCAAGTACCACAGCATACATATTGGGGGATATTAGCTGGATTTTGGTTTTCCTTTGTGAACTTTAGAATATTTAGCCTCAGATTCACTTTTATTTTCTACACACCTAGGAAGTTAATTGGGGCCATTTGACTTCTGGCAGTAGGATTCAAATGGCCCTTATTAAGCATGAGGAAACTCTTTAGAGCTCCATTAATGCTTACCTAAAACCCTGCCAGAGTGGTACTTTGCAACTACTCCTTTTGCAGACATTACGAGCTTCCTTTAAAGTTTACTGGAACCAATGAGCCTTTTTAACATTAATATTTAAAATACTAATGTATTTTAAATTTAGAATGGAATTCGCTGATGTCTACTACACTGATGGGTAAGAGAATCATCTGTAATTGAGAACAGATATGGGAGAAAAAACATACTGAAGCGGTCAACCTTTGAATCTGTTGGATATTAGAGCAAATCTTCCTGTTCCACAGTAGCACCCCTCTTGGAGCCAGAAGCTTTTTCAGACTAGGAGGTTCCGTAGTGCCTCTGCTGGATACTCTTCTTCGTGGTGGTGGATGTAGGAACCTACAGGTTCTGTAGGGATTTGAGTCTTAGCTTTTTGTTTGTTCCCAATGTTCTTCCTTGCCTTCTCTCTTAAAGGTTCATACAGCTGTACAAAATAGTTTTAAAATACTACCACATTAATTTGTACTCATTTATCAACATTTTTGCTCTTGCCTTGAATTTTATACACCAGGGAACAAGCTCTAACATAATAGAACAAATTTTTGGTTTTGTGTTTTAAAGGAGTAAATAAAGCAGGCATAATGGTTCTTGCCTTCACTATCAGTTTTAATCCAAATACAGGGTCTTCAAAATGAAGACCAAGGTATATAGTTGTAATATTTCTTTTCCCAATGTTAAAAATATAACTTCAAATAGTTTAAAATGTTAAAGATACAGGTATTCATTTAAAAATACCTTTGCTTCAAAGGCAATATTTAAGAATATAATCACATGTTTTTTGATAAGCATTCATCTCTGGGGAGACAGAAACAGTACTGCTTTATAGAGAGCCCAAATTAACAATAATAATGAAAGAAATACAAAAGAAAACAACACTCTGATTTAAGCATCACTTTCCTTTCTGTGGAGTAAGTGGCATGCCAATTCCCACTTACTCTTGTATTTGGTTTTGGAAGGATATCAGATTGAAGTCTAATATGCACGACTACTCAAATGCACCTTAAATGGCTGCATTACTGTTAATTGATAGAAAAACTTACTGCCTAAAAGGATGGAAGTGCTTTACGCTGCAGTTCAGAAGCCCCTTCTGGCCAGCAGCAGTAACAGAGTACTAACAGTCACTTTTACGAAGAAAGACAGACTAAATCCACTTTTCATATATAATAAATGCTACAGAAAGAATTGAGTGGGGCGTGGGCTTCACAGTTAGACACAGCGATGTGTTGACAAGTTTATTTTCATCCTTGCTTAGTAGCAAAATGCTAAATATATTCTTCTTTGGTTACATTGAAGTATGTTTCCTTCCAACTTTGTCCTTGGGTTGACATGTGTTTGTTTTATTTTTAGCACTTGAAAACCAGCACAGTAATATCCCTATAGGGTGCAGTGGAAGCATTGGAGTATAGCATGAGAAAAGGAAATCAGATGCTTAATACTGAATTCCTGCAGGTTAAGGGGCAAAGATCTAGATACTGTTTATGAACACAAAAAAGAGTGGACTGACAGGGCAGAAGATTGTGAGATTTGATGGGGAAATTGCTCTTATTTGCTTGCTCAGAATGGACTTTTTTTGAAAAGTATAGAATAGAGCAATGTGATGGAAGTCTGCATTTTCTTTGTTTTTCTGGGTGGTTGTCATGTGTTTAGTGTTCATTGAACATTAAATTTCTGTGAATTTGTTATATTGTTTTATCCTTCCAAGCTTATCTTGGTGGGGTGGGGGTGGAGAGAAGTGTGCTAAAGTACCTTAGATGAATTATTGATGGAAGAGATCTGAAAGAGCTGCAATTTATTCACCCAGGAAAAAACACCCTTTTTTATTACATTTTATTTCATGTGGCTTTTTAGAGGGATATAATGTTATCCTAACTTTTTATCTTTATGTCAACCTGAAGTCTTTGAAAGACTGTAAATTACTAGTGAGCATTAACAATTAGGCATTACTTTGAATAAAAGATTTTTTGCTTAAAAATGAACAAGAGTGATGTGAAAACATGACTTTGGTACATTTTGTACCATTTTAAAAATGGAAGCATTTTCTGAAAAGAATGCTTCTGAGGATGGAGAGGATATATTCAGTAAGTAAAGTAAGACGTTACTGCATGATGAGACAGGAATCAGTGCTGTTTTGGACTGTTGCAAGATCTTTAGTAGAGTTGGGGATCTTGTAGGATATTGACCCAGAGCAGCATCCACAAGTGAAGAAATAGAAAAAAAGTGAGGGAACAGTACAGAGTTAGATTTGAAATTCTGGACATCTGTTGAGAAATGGTGCAGTTAATGACCCCAAGCAGTCACTTAAAAAAGCCTCTATTACTTTCCTTTGTTGCCTCTAGGTATGCAGAGAAGACGAAAGGACATTGTGGCCTCTGCCGAAAGCAACATTCAGGAATACAAACAGATATAGGAAGCAAGTCTTTGATATTTTCTGAGAAAATGAAATAAAATTTATGAGAAATGAAAATAAAAAAGAAAATATATTCTTGTGAGTAGGTCTATAGGAATGTCTGATGCAGATAGTCAGCACACCATTTAGTTTCATGGATAAAGAAGAAATACCTCTCAGTCAGTCGTGGGACATGCATGCATAATGTTGTTCCAGCTGTTTGAGGATAACAGATTAATGGTCCAGTTGAGGCTGATTCTCTGCAACAGCTGGATGTAAGAAAATTGGAACCAAGACAGTATGAGGAGCCACAGGGAAAAGCCATCTGTGGGAAGGGACTTCAGGAGAGATGGCCAGATTTCACTACCAATTCGGTGCTTCCACAGGAAATTGTGTCTCAGTTGGTTGCACTGAGTTTCTTCCTATAATTTCCCGCAGTTTTGAAGTCCTTGAATTAATCTCTTCTTCAGTTTTGGAAGATGTACCTGTCCAATCATAGCCCAAGCACAGGCCTTAATCCTTGATGGGTTGGTTTTTTTTGTTGGTTTGGTCATTTTTTGTTTATTTTATGTAGATTTATTAGTCATGTAGATTATGTATGTGAGATTTTCATGCTGAGCAACTTGGATGGGTTTCATCTCACCAACGTTTATACATCTACAATCCAGATACCTGCAGCTGCCTACACTGACTATATGTAGGCTGTCTGTGAAGGCACCCCAGAGAAAGCAGCCAAAAATCTGCATTGTAGGGGTCTACATTTATACAGATGAATTCACTGTTCTGTCTTTATATTTAAGGAATAAATGTGCTTGCAATGCCATCTGTGGGATGTCATTGTAGTGTTTTTCCCTCCTGATTTGCGTGAAAGGGAAAACCATACTTACGAACTGGGGAAAATAGAAACAAACTGTGGTAGAGCTATTGAATTTTCAGACCCGTATTTCTTTGTATGCAAATATGCACATTTGTTTGATTTTCTATTTCACTTAAATGGGCAAGCAAGAGAGACATTCTCTGTGGTTCAGAGAGAACATCTACTCTTGCAATTTGTAAACTAAGGGGAGAGGAAGTAAGAGGAAATGTCTTTTACGAATACTATAGCCTTTGCACATTCTGCTCCTAGCTTCATTCTACCTGTATATGATTCCTGAAGGATGGCATTACAGCTAGTTGGACTACAACCACTTTATGTGAATGTATCCTTTTCCATCTCACTAGAATCTGGCTCTCCACAAGACTTCATCTAGGACAGGTGTGCAGTCGGTCTTGTCTGGCACACGCAGTAGGCCTAACTGCTGTAAAACTGACACAAAAGAATGGAGTGCAGTTGATTTCTCCAAAGTTTTCTCCATTTTTTTTCTGTGAGGAGAAATAACCCATTTGAACAAAAGACTTTTCCAAGCCTTTTATTGTCAGGTGGCCTCCATGGTCCACAGTCCACCCTTACTAAAATGTACTGAGCTGTCAGATCAGACCAATCTTTTCTTAATGAAAAAGAAAAATATGACAAAGAAAAGTAATCTTGTGAAATGATGTCAGAAAACAATTTCTCATTGATATAAATTGACATTGTAAAAGAAAACAACCAAATTTAAGAAATGTGAATGGTTTCAGAATACTACAGAAAGAGTTATCCCAGGAAAGGAAGTAGCATTTCTCTTTCCATCACTTCACTTAAGATTTCATTTGGTTTAAAAATTGATCTATAAGGTTGTAAACCTGGCCTCACTGCAACCAAATAGGTTTGGTTCCAAAACCTGAATTTCATTCGTCCAAGGCTGGAGGAGAGTCATAACCATTTTTCTTATAGCAACTTATGAACTATTCATCATCTTTAGCTTACTTCTCTGCTACTATTTTATGTTATTGTGGTCTTGACCTCTTAATTCTACATTTGGAGAAATTATTGTTCTGGTTACAGTACCTCGTGTCTCTGGTATAATTCCTTCCCAGTCACTGAGTCATTTTCTGTTTTTAGATTTTACTTCTCTTTAGCTTATTGTTATGACTAAATCCCACTGACTTTCTTCCCGTGGCTCTTGTCATGCTCTAAGTAAAGTGGGAAATAATGCATTCTTTTCTTATAACATGTATCATGCCTTTCTGTTTTCACGCAAAACATAGAGAGAAAAAACCTAGAAAGGGTTAAGAAAAAGATCTAAAAAGTGCTAGGGATAGGCTAAATGGGAAGGAGCTGCTGCTGCAGCATCTTTCCCTAGTGTACCAGCGCTGCCTGAAACTGTATCAGCTGTCAATTATTGATAGAAAAATCTGTTTCCAGAGGGCTGACTCTTCAGATAGTTTCAGCAATGCAACACCAATGGTAAGTGATTTCATTTTGCTATTTCTACTGCAGAATTATTTTAAATCGGTTGCTATATCAGTGGGAGGTCCTGGTATGACTGTTTATTCTGCAGTATGTAATCTTGTCAGTTAAATCCGTGATAAATAAACATTTTGCACTCTTATCAGTAATTTGTATGCAGAAGAATTTGGTATATCATCCTGCCACATGCTGCTGCTAAGTTGTGTGGTTCCCCCCCCCCGCCTTGCTCTTTATTGCAAACTATGTTAATTGAAATACATTACCTTCAGCTCTCTATTGCAGACTGTTAATTGAAATACATTACCTTCAGCTCTCTATTGCAGACTGTGTTAATTGAAATACATTACCTTCAGTTTGAATGCTTACGCTTTCTGTCCACCACATATATTTTGGAATGAGTTCTTTTTTCCAGGATTCTTGCGCCTTTTCTCCATTTTTATGTTCTTTCTCCTCCATCCTTGAGCTCGCAGTTTATCTTTCCTTATAAGAAAGAGAACTAGATTCAGGAGCATCTTCTGAAATCTTAATCCATTAGCTAGACAAAATATGCTTTTGGAGAACAGCATGAAGCTTTTTCTGTGATGATATATCTATATATTGCCTGCACAGTAATCCCTGTTTCTGACCCTGTGCATCCTACATGAACTATGAAATATGAAGCACTGCCTCTAGACAGCCAAGCAGTTCTGAAAGTGATACTTGAAGCTTATAGTCTTTTTTGAGAAAGAGAAAAATTCAGAGGCAACTCAGTTATTTTTAGCTGTAATCTCTACTGTGCTGAAGGTTTGATTTAAATGGACTGTAGTTTTGGCGTGGATGGATATGGGTTGATCTTGTTACCAAATGGGTCTGTGTTTTAATTATACTCCTGAATTGTGCCACCAGCAGGGCTTTTCTGGAACTAAAACACTGTGATATAAAGTCCACAAAAGTCAATAGAAATGTCTATATTTACTTCATTGCGCTACGGAGAAGATCCTGTTACATACGGCTTGATCTCATTTACACTATAGACTTGAGACAAATTTTGTACTTTGTGTACATTTCTTCCGAATTATGGAACTGGGAAATTTCCCGGAGAAAAGCTCTTTCTTCCTTTGAGCAATCAAAGGAGCATAAAAATTGCGAAGAAGTTTCATATTTGTAAAATAGTGTTCGGAGTCCTGGATCAATAACCAATTATGAATCCCATTTTATTCTCCATTTGTTTCTGTTTGGATTATCAATGGTCTTCTCCTTCATTCTCATTTGTACTAATACTTTGCATTAAACATTTACTAAAAGATTTATTCTTCTGGTTAATAGTGTGTTGTAACTTTTCCATACCTTTGAATTTATAAATGCATTTGGCTCAGTTTGGTCCATTTCTTTTTTCCTTATCTGTGGTCATCAGGTAAATATAATACTCACTGGCTACAAAAAATTCTTCTATAATATGAAGGGTGTGATGTGTCTGAGAGGGCCAGAAGCACAAAGCAAGAAACATTGTAATTTTCAGCCTAAGAAATATGATGATTAAAAAAAGAGCATGTGGATCAGTTCTCAATCATGTTTTATTTTGGGCGGTGGTGGCGTGTTTTGCTGTAAGAAATTAATGTATTATTTGTTTCTTTTGAATATTTGAAAACCAGTTAACTTTGCAGCCAGCATGTATTTGACTATATAAGTTTATGCTTTTCTGCTTCATTAAGAATGAACCTTTAAAAAATATAAGATTAAAGTAATGAAAAATCAAATTGAGCCCTGCTAAATGAATTGAATATCCCACTGCTATACCCTCTGCCTGAGGACTTTTATTTAAGTATATTTCTCAAGTGTAGCTCTTAACCAACACACAATGACTTTTTTTTAAAAAAAAAAAAAAAAAAACAAAGAAACACACACTCCAGAGCCAATTGCTTTTAAGTGTTGCTTTTTCGGAGCTGACCAAAATGGATAAGGACAGGGCTAACTCTGATATTGTTCCAAACTTGGAACTGTGCTGCTGCTGTAATTAAAGTCATGAAGGCAAATAGGCATGCTTAGGGCAGTTATCTCCTCAGATTTTGGAGTTATTTTAAACTGCATTAAAAGCTATGATGCCATTGTCAGTATAGTCTCTGTACCTCAGAGGCAATATATGATTACTCAATAAACAAACTATTCAATACTACAGGGTTGCATCAGTAATGCTGTACTTATCATTCAGAGGGTACATTATTCTGATCCTCTGAGTTCAGGCGTATCCCGGAAAATTACTTTTTTGTAGGCTATTCTCATGCTTTGTTCTTTTAAGCAAAAATTAAAGGTAGTGTGTATAAAGTCTGATGCACTTCATTTTTCTTTCTTGTTTTGGGCATTCAAAGTACTCAATTTAGGGTCAATATTTAAGGCGTGGGTTTTTTTCTAGGCTTTCTGACTACATGCTGTATTTCTCTACAGGTGAGCAGTATATACTCAAAATATTCCTATACTAGGATACTGGAGTCTCATCTCATTACTGATGAGGATAGTGACTCTATTTAGATCCCCTACAATGGATAAAAATAGCATGACGTGGAGGATTTGGAGCCAATCCAGCTTTTTAAAGGAATTTTTATAAATCAGGTCAATTCCAGTTAGAGAAGCTTCTAAGGACTCGATTCCTTTTGAAACTGCTGATTTTCTCCTGTTTTCATTTGCAAAAATATTTTCAAATCAGTGGTGCCCCACTGAGCCCCAAATACTAAGCTGTGGGGAGGAGAGCATGTTTTTGCTGAAATGTTTTGTAGCTGCTGGAGTTTCTGGCTGGCTTTATCAGCTCTTTGTAAAATATTACTAGCACTTAGTGTTGGTTGCAGTAGTCTTAGTAATACTCTAGGCCAACTGCGAGTATTTCTGACTGTCATTTATTCTTTACAGAGTAGAAGTATATGGCACAGTCATTAAAATATTAGAGGTCTACCAACTCTCATACAAGCATATGAGTATTCCTAGTGGAGCTGAGCAAATTGATTGGAAGTGTCAGTATAATATGATAAACAATTTGGTGATCATGTATGAGCAACTTTCTTGTACTTTCATGATCAAGAAGACTTTGAATAGATGTTTCTTGTGAGTGCACTTGGTAGCTTATTCGGGGCCTGATTTTTGTTTAACATTTTCACATCAGGTACTGGAACTGCAGGCTAACGTCTGACAATTTATATTTCAGGCTGCTGTGGGAGCGTCACCCTTGTTGCTAAACTAGAAAACATTGTTATGTGGCAGCATGTGAATTAGGATGATGTAATCCTCAATCAGATCATCGTGGGCCATGTGTGATGACTGCTGTTCACATCTAGAGCTGCTGAAATAGATCTATGAATCTGTAAAAACCTGTAAATATGAGATGTAATGGGGCATACTTCATGTGGGGCTAAGGTGTGACTGTTGCAATACACAGAGGTCTGTAGAAATGATTTTAACCATATTTGTGTTCTTGTATCCCTGAACTTGAGGCTGTTTTCACACCAAGCCAATGCCACCAACTTGAAGCAAGGGAGGGAGGACTTGATGTGTGAGGGGGAACCTTCTAAAGAAATCCCTTTTTTTTTTTTTTTTCCCCCTTCCCCAAGATTCTTAGTAAATCTCCCCCCAAGGGCTATTTATAGTATAAGGAATCGTTGCAGATATATCAGTTTCATTAAAGGATTAGTGCTTTTTCTATTCTACTAAGACAACTATGCTGATATATGTAAAATGTTAAATTGTCCTATCTTGTAGATCCCTAAGATCTCTAGCTCTTGCTAGAGAAATAAATCTTTTGAGAAGTGAATGATAGAAAAAGAAAGGAATAGTTTAATTCCAGCAGTGATTAGTGTGTGGTGTACACAATTTAAAACCCCTTGTAATGCATGTTGTTGTATGTTGACATGCTGTAATGAAGAGCAGGGATGGCGCACTGCAAAGTGAGAAGCAGAGCAGAGGTGTTCACACAGGTTCCTCTCTGAACTCTCTCGTTTACCCTTTCCCCTACCAAAACCACACTGTTAATGTCAGACTTCAATGTTACCGTTACACAAAATCATTATTGCACATTATCATCTCTGTTTTTCTCATTAGCGGCCATGGCTGTCTCACCATAAAGAGCATTGGCCCTTAGTGTGCGGCCGTCTGGCAGTCAGCACGGCTTCCTGCACTCATGGTCCCCAAGACAAATCAAGCAAGGGTCCTTCAGCTGTTTGTTTTAAAGGGAATGCTTTATTTGATGTGACAGGGGTCCAGCCCTCCTGTGGGTGGTCCAGCCACTCAGCTGTCACTTGCAGAGCTGATGTGGCCAATGCACTCTAATGTAATGTATGTTTCTAGGCTGAAAATGTCTAGATCACTCCAACACTATTTTAAATGAAAGTGGAATGGTTGTTGGTGTTGCTGAGGTAGGTAGTTACAATAAATAGAGATGGGTTCCCATTCAGCAATGTTCAACGGAACTTATAGCATTCAAGAACTAGGAATACTTTCTGTTCTAGAGTTAGAAATGCAGTCCTGCATGGTGTTATCAACACGTAATGAAGTGGTGAACAGTAGTACAAGACCTATGCATTGTCTATGCTTTTTGCTGACAGAGAGTAGAACATTAAAGCTGATATTTTTTTAGCAGCGAGTGATGCAGATATATATTTTCTGAACTTAAGATTTTACTGGATAAGAACGTCGTTGCACTTCGGGTTGTTTGGGCTATTTTGTCACTATTTTTCCTTGCCATTATGAATGCTAAATGATGTTTACTAAAAA
Organism: Calonectris borealis; assembly: GCF_964195595.1. Classification (NCBI taxonomy): domain Eukaryota; kingdom Metazoa; phylum Chordata; class Aves; order Procellariiformes; family Procellariidae; genus Calonectris; species Calonectris borealis. The sequence continues at coordinate 16,420,076 of NC_134319.1, read as the reverse complement.
TTCCCTGCATTTTATTTATGAATTACTGATTTGTAAGTCATACAGGTTCTTTTCACTTGCCTTGTCAATTAATGTATTTCCTATGTTTTACTGAACAAGAAAAAGGTTCAAGCATTGTCCTTTTTTATTGTTGTCTTCTAATTCTGTCTCGCTTTCTTTGCTGGCCCTCTCAGTATTCAGAACATAACTATGAAACACTATACTGCTCAATTTGCTAACAGTCTGAAATATGTTATCACATTAGAAAGGGCTTTTGAAGGGTGAGAATGAGCCAACAGATAGTCACATTGTGTGCTCTGCTATGAAAGACACTTTGGAGGTCATTTTTTAAAGAAAAAATCAATCTTCAGCTTTGAAAGCTTTGACATGGATTTAAATTGGCCAAGGGTTTGAAGTTTCCTTTTGAAAATGGATGAACACAAAAAGAAGCAATATTGCTTCAAGACAACACTGAAAAGAAAAAAATTACTTCTGTGCCCAATTCTGATCTCTGTATATTGTGGGTAGGAAGTGATTAATTCCTGTGAAACACTTACGTTGTGACACTTCCACCATCTTATTAACAGCTGCTGATACATTTCCTGTTTCTGAATCAGGGATATATACTTACCATTTCATAGACCTTTGGTGGTAATAAACAATGAAAAAACCCAACCCAAAGCTGTGAAGTGCAAAGTCAGGAAAGACCGAAAGAAAATCTCCCATGAGCTGAGACTGCAAAGTTCCCAAGGCCTTGGAGCTGTCACTGAAGGGTTGTCTTCTGACCAGACTCCGACCATTGAAGATAACACACCTTTTATGTTCTCCAGCAAAAGGTACAGGTTCACAGCTGTGATGCAGACTCTGTTTTGCATTGCGTTTTGAAGGTAGACTGGAAGGGTCAGGGTAGTTTATGTTTTCAGTATTACTAAATAGGTGTTGAAAATTATGTCTATTACATAATCTGTATTGCAGAAGGCTAAGACTGATTCTAGGGCCTTTACTGATTGGGGTCTTGTATGGGAAATGGCAGTTGTAAGGTTAAATTCATACTAGAGTAACTGTAACTTTCGGATTCAGAGGTAGAGTGCTGTTACCATAGCTTGGTTTGGTCGTTTTGTAGTTTGATTGGTAGTTCAGAGAAATTTTGGAAGTTTTAGAAATGCTGTCCATTTGGATAAACTACTTCAGAGAATTGTTTTACAGAACTGCATGATTCAAAAAAGTTTTAAGTTTTTGAAGTGTTAATCATGCTGTTTGTATTCTTGTGTAGCTTGTAGCTGTCTGTTTAGCAAATCAAACACCTGAGAACTCTGTACATTCACTTTATGTGAAAGAACTGCTGAATAAACGTCTCATCTCATTTGATGGTGAGAGCGAAGGCTGCTGAAATTAATAGATTTCCTTTGACTTTAGAATATTTTGAACCAAACCCTAATGTGTATGCATTTTTAAGCCAGCTGACAGATAGCCTTTTAAAAACAAGCTTATCACTTTGACACATGGAGCCTCAAAATGAGGATTGCTTTTTGCATCTAGAATTTCTCTGTAGGAGTGAGAACTTGCCACCAAATTGTTTTTTTAGCATGTTACAATAAAACCGCCTGGCTATGCTTGGTTGTAGCAGCAACACTTCAACACATGTTTTGTCAAGACACATATTAAAAAAAATCATGAAAGGGTATGGTGCTTTTAATTTTGCAGTTTAATTACTGCAAATGGTTATCTTGCTATTTGAGGGTGGTAGTGAAGAAGGCATTTTTCTCTATTATAATTTCTGTTAATGTCTTAATCTCATTTTGAATCTGCATTTTATAGCTTAATTCTGGATCAACAGTAGATTATAGTTTGTATAACTGTAATAAATAGAAGAATCCTCACTATGGTGTATCCAGACTTTCACTCTCTAAGATCTAAGAGAGCAAAAAACTTCATTATTTAGGTCTGACTGAAAAAAACAGAACTCAGATGTTTGCTATGTCAATGCTCTGAAGACTATTTTCACTTCTTTCTTTTTCATATTTCTGTGAAATTTTTGTTATTTTAATTTTCTAGCTAATGGGGAGTGGGGATTGCAGTGGTGTGATATTGTCCTTCCATCCCTATGGTCATCTGTCAAGTTCTGGAACTATATTTTCAGTGTGTCTCCATTTCAGAGCGAAAGCTCCTTGTCAGGAGCTTTGTGGATTTCTTCCCAGCTACTGTACGTATCCAGACACTTTTGACTGAGTAAATAGCACTAATGGGCTCAGAGGAAAGCAGTCAGCTAGTTTTAAAATCTATTCTAAAATATTCCACTGTTGGTGAGTGATTACTTGTCTGTATGCAAAGAATGCATGAAATTAAAATAAAACTGACAGTCTAGTTTTTGTAGCATTTCACCTACGTAAATAGGAAGACACTTAAGAAATGTTAGTTGTCTTTCAGAGGTCTTGTCATATGTGCCATGGCTTAAGCTCTGAGGTCACATTTTCATATGTGTAAAGTTAAGCATATCCATAGCCCATGGAGTTTTTCAAACTGATCACCAGTAGTGTCACAATAACTAGAATGAAGGAAGAGGTTGACACTAAAAACAGCGCATTGAGTGATACAGTGTTGCCTCTGCTTTGGAACATGGAGTATTTTGATAGTAACTGATCCTACCGTTCTTAATGCTTAAATCTATTAGATTAAATCTATTTTAAATGTTCATATGCAGTCTAGTCTCTTTTTATTAGGGTACACAGTAGTGGTTTCATAGTTACTGGTATGATCCAAGTCAGCCTGAAGAATCTGATTGACTTGAGTGTTCTTTGGAATAGATTCTCAAGTTGCACCACTTTATTTTAAGTTTGAATTTGACTCCCCCTTCTCTGTTTTGATCTGATTGATTCAACCTTTTTCTGGGATGCTTACTCTTTGGGGGCAAAAAAAGGGTCTGATGCATGCAACTCCTATTTAGAGATTAAAAATAACCTTTTCAGCTCCACACTGCATCAGAATGTAAAGTGAAGATCATGAAAGGCAGAGGTCACTCGTAAGCAGTATGGAGCAAATAACTTAGGAAATAAGAGAGTGATTTGTTCAAAAATACTTCTATATAATCTAGGCCAGAAGAATATTTTTCAGGCAATTTACTAACTTCTTACGATACACTTAATTTGTCTAACAGCAGAAAATACTCTTAATTTTTTCTTTTCTACAACATACTACAACTTGTTATCAAGGAAACATGGATCATTCCATTAACTATGAAACCACTTCTTCCCACTGTCCCCTGCTTTTCACCCAGGCACCCTCGTACCTTGCTCTGTTCCCTCAGGTGGACTCAAGCATCTGCTTTGGTCCCTGTCTGTGTGCAACGCTTCCCTCTCCAGCAGGAGTACCCTACCTCTGCTGTCCTTGGAGGAAAAAAGCTCTCTTTGCTTCTTCTGTCTCTTTCTAGGACAGGATTGTGTGCAGTGTATCTCTCTTGCTGGCTCTTTCACACCTTTGCCAGGCAACAGTAAAGATAACATCTCAACTTTTTTCTCCCTGTAGAACACTTTTATTCAAAGTGCTTGTTTGTATAAGAATGTGCTAACCTGATAAAGATGCATTCATTTCTTTTTCACAAGTCTTTCTCCATTTATAGGTTAACCATTTTTGTTCAGCTACCCTTGAATCAGTATGGGTGAGCAACAAACCTTCACCAATTTGTGTGTATTATGATTTCAGGAGGGAAATGGTATATGCAGCAGGAACTGCGATCCTTTTCTGTCTGAGTGTGAATTCAGAGATTCTCAACAGCTGACTTGCCAAGGTTAAGCGAGCTCCATCAGTCCCAGTTTGGAAATAGAGTACTTTCTTCCATGTTATTAAAAGCAATCTCTTAGAAACAGGTCTTTCAGGTAGGTTACCAGAGAGATATGCCTCTACGTTGTTGTAGCTGAATGCAGGTTATAGGTTATGCTTATTTTATAAGTAAAAACTCGTCACAGTTATAAGAACTGACTCGGCATTTGATGTGTTCATAACCCGACAATGCTGCTGCCGTTACTGTTGCGTGATCCCTGCAATAAGCTTTGCCCTGTAACTGGCGATTCCGCCGGGGCGGCAAAGTGGTCTGTGCTGCAAGTCATTTTCCTTCAGCATGCCTGAGACAACTGTGCTCTGACTGGGAGTAGGGCTGGGCAATAATAACAAATCAAGAGAGGTGAGCTAGAAAAAGGTGCCTGGGGAGGACCTGGGTCAGAGAATGAAGTAACTGGAGTGATTTCTGCTATATAGAAGTCAAAAAGAGGAAAGACGTGTGGGAGCTCGTGTCTGCCAGGGCCTGTGGCATTGCAGTGTTGCATCTCAGTGCTCTGTCAGCGTGCGCCCCTCTCCTTCCAGCTCCCTCCCCTCAGCAACAGCCCTTCATTTATTGCTCTCATAGATGTATTTCTGGCTCTCCCAAGTGACCCATTCCCCCTGTTAGAGAACTGCTCATCTAAAGTGAGGTCTGAGGAACAGTTGCAGCTTACTTGGGAGGATTGCAGCTTCCTCAGTAGCCTGGGCTTAGGTTTTCTTGCTGCAGAATTGGAACTTCTCGTCGTACTGCACTGGGGACATACAAAGCATGGAGCTCTAAGCAGGAGCAAGTCTACTGCTCCCATGGCTTAGCCTGCAACTCACAGCGAGTGCTCTGGGTAATGTGTTCCCCCAGATGAGATGCTGTACCTCTCACCTGTCACTTGACATGGTGGGAAGAAAAGCTGAGACTGTCTTTGAAGGGTCTGGAACACAAGTCTTATGAGGAGCGGCTGAGGGAACTGAGGCTGTTTAGCCTGGAGAAGAGGAGGCTGAGGGGAGACCTCATCGTGCTCCACAACTACCTGAAAGGAGATTGTAGTGAGGTGGGTGTTGGTCTCTTCTCCCAAGTAACTAGCGATAGGAGGAGGAAATGGCCTCAAGTTGCACCAAGGGAGGTTTAGATTGGACATTACGAAAAATTTATTTACTGAAAGAGTGGTCAAGCCTTGGAACAGGCTGCAGGTTGAGTCACCATCCCTGGAAGTATTTAAAAGACGTGTAGATGAGGCGCTTAGGGACATGGTTTAGTGGGCATGGTGGTGTTGAGTTGCTGATTGGACTTTATGATCTTAGAGCTCTTTTCCAACCTTAATTCTATGATTCTATGATTCTGTGATTCAATGTCCTCTTTTGTGAGCTGAAAGCTTTCCTTACTAGGCAGGCTAGTTCTAGTGGGCTAGTAATCCAGTCCTTAGTGAAGTAAACACGAAACTGTCCAATTTCATTGGACCTGTATTTGCCCTTTGGAAATGAGATCGTTCCAGTAGGAACAAAGGAAAGGACTGCATTCTATGTAAAATGTTTTGGAAAACTACTTCTAATTTAGAACTGCTGGTGTTTTGGTATTCAGTGAAATGGTTGTCTGGAGATGGGTGACTTAAGAGAAGTGAAGCAATTGTAAAACAATTTTGAATTATTATATACAAGCCTAAGGCAGACTACAGTTTAACTTTATTGGCATAGGACAGTGGTTGTGAAAAGTCAAAATCTTAGAGTAAGTTTGAATACAGCGTACATTTTGTCTTTGAAGAATTCAGTTTAAATCAGGATTTGACAAATAAATTGCATGTGTCGTTGTAACAAGATTTGACACCATTAGAGGAGTGCATGCTTCAGCTGTGATGATAAAAATTATGTCATCCGTAATCTTGTCAAGAAAAGAGTTACTTCAATTATCAGTTTGCAGAGATTTTTGTGAGAGTTAGACAGTCCAATTACTTTGTTTTCCGTATGGCCAAACTACTAATTGTCCATAGAATACTCTAAAGGTGACCATAAATCTTTACCATCAACTCACGTATGCATGCTAAAAAGTTGACTGGTTGAAAGTCATGGACCTTGAGTGTTGGTGCTTTCTATTTAAATCTGAAAGAGTATTCTTCTCAAAAGATTAGAATGGTTTCTATATAAAGAAAAACAGTAATTCAACAACGTAGTGCAGTTTAGAGCTTTATGGTCCACCTTCAGAATACAATGTGTTATAGTAACTTTGGGCAGGTATTTTTCTGTGATTATAAGCTGAATGAAAGCTCTGCGAGCTGCTTGTTTTTTAGTATCATATCATAGCTTGTAAATCATGCTGTATTAGTAAGGGCTCGTGTTTCTCACAAGGAAATATTAGTCGTCTTGACATTCTTCCAAATTTGTTAAAAGTTTTTAGCCAGTACAGAGGAGGAACAACTGCTAGGCATTTGTGTATGTACATAGAAGTCCTTAACTGACTAACAGACGTACTTCAGTATTATTCCCAGGAACTAAGCATGTCTTGTACTCTGGTGGTATTCTTAGCTTGAGAAACAGATAACATGCAATATTCAGTGAGTCATTGTGCCCGGCACTGCTTTTCCTTCACAGTGGTTTTAATGAGGATGAATGCTTTGCTTTCCCATCTCTGTGTCTAATTCTAGCAGGCTAGCAGGCAGGAGGACTTTCAGGCCACCTTCTCAGATGATGGTATCCAAAATATTAACATTTCAAAATGACCTGCCAGTTTTAGTTCAATATGGGGGGATTTTCTTAGTGAGTTCTGGTTCAGCAAAGTATGTTGCAAGTAGGTATGGCTGGGAATTACTACTATGCTGTCGAACATTGTATCTGTGTGTAAAACATCCCCTATTCTTACTTTCTGGATAAATACACAGGGTCATGTTTAATGTTAATTTGTGGCACTCCACTAAATGGACATGAGGGAAATTTGGTTGTCTTATTACAAAGTAGAATTTGGCCTCTAATACATTGGCGACAGTCATAAAAGAACCATAAACTGTTCTTTTTATCCTTTTGTGTTAATGGACTGTTAAGGGTAAATTTCTGTCTTAAAAGGAAATAAGATCTTGCAACTTGAGGTATCTGCTTTTATATTTTCTTATCAAGAGGGTGACTTGTCCGGAATATAATTGTATCTCTCTCTTTCTCTCTCTGACATGTGTGTACACACACACACACACACACACACAAAAAGAGGATTTATAAGTAATGTTTTGGTAATTTTGCTAATGCGCATCTTGTCCAATCTTATGACCAAATGTGTTTCACATCGTAAGTCATGGCTGAATTTGACTTTGATTTTCTGCTATTTATAGCAGAAGAAATTCCTCGTGCTCTATATAAAACTAATTAAAATAAGTTTTGCCGTCACCACAAGTGGCAATGTAAACTAATCTACAGCTAGTGTAAGGAACTTTAGTTACACATATAATTGCAGAAAAGAAATGAAAGCATTTAAAAATCAGTAACTTATATTGTATATGTTTTGAAAACTTGTAGATTTGTTTGAGGCAGCCTGCCAAAGACAGACTTTGTTATAACAGTGATGCATGTCTGAAGTCATGTAGCAGTGTGTTTAGAAGTGTTTTATTCCTGAGTTTTTTTCCTAATATTTTAGCCCATTGTTCTTATGTGCTTAAGCTGGACCTAAAAAACTTTTTAATATGTGGAATTTTCACATGTGGTAGTGTATTCATAGAGGAAAAAAATTGAAATTTTGCATCAGTGTAGACATGAAAAATAGCATTTTATGCAAATAATTATTCATTTTAGAAACTGACGATTTTGATACTTGCCATCCCAAAGTGTCTTTGAAATTATGTCTGTTGTGTCACAAAGTGGTCATGAAACTGCAGCCATGTGTTACCAGGTGATTATTGGACAATTGCTTTAAAAAATGTTGAAAAACGAAAAAGTGAAAAAAGATTATTAAAGTGATTTCAGTTATTTCCCATTTGGTACATGAAAACAAATAATACAGTGTGTCTGATTTTAAATTTTTAATTAAAATATGGTTTAAAATTGCTATAAGTTCAGTGAGCTTGTGGAGATAGAAGTTTGCAGTATTGATTGAATTCAGTGTTATCTATTTTCATGCCCAAAATCTCCCATACACAAATGAAAATAAGAAAATGAGGTAATATAATCTCAGTTTGAAAATAAATACTGCAAAATGATTTTTCCCAGAAACAAAACAATTGAATTGTAATGAATAAAGTTTTGTATTTACAATGACTTGATCAATCTTTTAAAATAAGCATTACTTTTGACTTGTTATTAAAAGCATTTCCATATTTAGTTTTCTGCCGTTTATATTTTTTCAGGTTTTCTCTATAACAAAGTTTCTCTTATATTTTTTTTAACACAGGTATCTATCCATTCCAGAACTAGTATTTGTTACAACCAGAGACTGAAATGGTATGACTGGAGCTTTAAAAAATTTGGCTTTGACAGCTCCATCATTTTCTGAGAACTTGGAACGGAATTTGGGCTCTGCTTCTGCACTATCCTAGTTTATAATGCCATCCTTGCCTAATGAGGGAGGTATGCTAGTCTTGGATTTTTAATATGTCTATTAATTATTCAGTATGCTTGTACCTCTAAGTTGCAACAAAGTAAATGTTTGTATTTTTAGTTCATTTGTATTTTTAGTTCATTTTAGTTCATTTTAGTTCATTAGTGTTATTTGGGATATAAAGATGTTGATAGTTACAACATTATTTTTCAAAGATAACCATGGAACTGCTCCTCTGACTTTGAGTTCGGAACTACCGTATCAAAGCACAATTAAAAGAAAAGTCAGAAAGAAGAAGCATGGAGTCATCACTGCAAATGTCGCTGGCACAAAATATGAAATTGGTAGGAAACTACATATTTTGTTGTCATCCTAATACCCATTTATGTGAGTGAATTACTAACTAATGGGGTGAATTAATGGACTTTGCATCAAGTTGGTGGTGAGACATTTCCAAAGGATTTTCTTTTGTAAGAAACCTTTGTTCTTTTTTTGTAACATTGAGTTAATAGATGCACAGTGTTCAAAGCTATCACTCCCCATTTGTTACTCAGGGAAGGGCCTTGAAATGCAAAAACTTAAGTAATCAAGAAGGCTGTGGAAGAAACCATCTAATTATGAATTATGTATGTGTTTGGAAGTTTACTTAAAGCCTTGAAAGATGAACAGTGTAAATTTAATGTTAAATAATTATTATACAGAGGTTTCTCAATAAAATCTACTAATGTTTTGTATTTTGATGCTTGGGACAACTTCAGAAAAATCTTTTCTCCTAGAACCCGAGTTATGCCTGGCACATAATCAGTCTTTTCTGATTTTTTATATTAAAATAATGTATGCATTTGGTTTTGTAACTAAGGAGGCATTCTTGTCTCCTGTCTGCAGTGACACTTATTGTCATCAGTGTTTTAAAATTAACATATATGATAGCCAAGATTAAGTCTAAAAGCCATGCAAGTGGACTTTTACTCGATGATTGTGGCATGTCCTGAAGCTCTTTACAGTTCCCATCAGTGGTTTTGCTCTGATTCCAGCCTCAGTACAAGGTGCTGTAACATTGTAATGACAGGTTTGCAATAGACTGATGGAAATATTGCAAGATAATAGCTTGCATGCTACCACCGTTCTCAGACAAAGGGTTGAATATTAAAAGTGTTTAAATCTTAGTTGATTTTTTTAAATTTTGAAAATGAATCTATTTTAGAGATTAAAAATATTCCTTAAGTATGTGATTTCTCCATAGTACGTGTAGTAATACGAGAAATGGGATTTGTGAAAACACGCGATGAAGATGAAACAGCTAATCTTATATGGAGTGATTCTGCTGTGCAACAAGAAAAGATTGCTGAACTTCGGAACTATCAGGTAGGGTGGTAGTTAGGATTTCTGACATGTTTTAGTAAACTGCTTCACTCTGAAGTGTTCAGGAACGTGTCACTTTTGGTCGGTTACATTTATATGGATAGGAAAAAAAACCCTACAAAACACCACCAACCAGACTGCAATAAGGCTATACCACTACATATTTTAAAATCCTATTCTCTTCTCCAGACTTATTTGTTCATACCACTTGGAGTCTGGTGTTTAAATATTTGGGGCTGTTCTTTCATGTTTTTGTCTGCCAGTTGGGTGTTGTGAATGATCAGAGTTTGAAAGAAGATGCAAAACATCATTTTTAAGTTGCTCATAAGCTTTTAAGCAGTAAGTTAACAAGCAGAACTCTCTCCACAGTTTCTGTGAATAAATAATTCCCTTTTTTACCATTACTTTGCGATAGCATTCTTTCTTCCTAGATAGCTTTGTGAGTAAGAGTATAATAGTCTCCTTTCATGTCTGAAATTAAATCAATGGGTATACTCATGTTGGTGGAGGAGAATACAACTTACAGTATCTTTAGTATTGCCAAGAATACATAGTATAATCTAAGATATTATCTTAAATAATTTATATGTAACACTAATTATGTTTGCCTGAGCATGCAGTTGAATGTTTTAAATGATTGTATTGGGTATGCCAGGAAATCGAAAAGTACCAACTAACGTTCTTTTTTTTGTACTTCCTCAGAGAATCAACCATTTTCCAGGAATGGGAGAGATCTGCAGAAAGGATTTTCTGGCAAGAAACATGACTAAGTAATCTTTCTTTTAATATTAAGAAGTTTTTCAGCCATATTATTTAATGCAGTACAATCCTGAATTATTGCTTGTAAGGTTTGATTATTTTTACTAAGAGGCTGTGAGAGGACCAAGAATAATTTCCAAAGTTCCTTAACTTTGGCTTTGGTCCTGGATCTGTATCATCGGTGTGGGCTACTGTATCTCTCCAGTTGACTTCAGTGGAAAATATTGTGCGTTCAGTTCTCTGTCTATATGTGGTAGAATGTAGGAGAGCCTTAAATTATTGTATAATACACTTGGTGCATAATACACCCAGGCATATATCCTGTAGTAGAACAGAAAAAATAACTAGTATGTGGATGGAAATTATTTGTTTGAAATAATTAATGACTATATTTTTGTGTATATAAAATTTAAAAAATGTGAAGCATCTTACTGTTCATATAAGAAAGAAGTCAGAGTGGCTCATTTGTGTAATTATAAATTCTCCTCACTCTAGTGGAATAACTGGGTTCTGGGGAATTATCCTAGCTGAGAATCTGTGATAAGACCTGTAAGAAAACAATACTAAATAGTAATTAAACAGCCTGGTAATAAGGAAAAGTTTAGGGATAAATGTGGTGGATATTTTGATTCTTCTAATCTAAATTAAAGAGCAATTATTAATAGAGTTAATCTTTTGCTTCCCAACGTTACCTACACTGCATTTCCTGTTACCAGAAAAGAATTTGTTTTCATATATTAATGTAATTAATGTGATATCTCCCCCCTCTCTCTCTCTCTTTCTCTATTTCCTTTTCTGTTTTGTAACTACAACACATAGCATGTAGAACGTATGCAGCTTACAAAATATGGCAAATATTACGTGCATTGCTATGGTGTCTACATGTCCTACGTGTGGGCCAGAACTCCCTTGTGTCAATACAAGCTACACAAACACTGCCCCTTCCAGACTTAAACTCTAAGTAAAAACATAGAGATAACACATGGAGGCAAACAGCTATTTGGAGAGGTCCTGGAAACAGTGGAACGACATTGGTCAGCCTGGTAGGCAGTGGTACCCCTGTGTATTGCTACAGTTCTGTGATTTAAAAAAATGTACAAAATGGACAAAAGGCTCTTGTTATCATGCACACATTGTTTTCAAATACAGTCTGATTATACCTCTCAACCCACTGAATTCTGAGTTTGAAACACAGTTTAAAGGTACTCAATGTGGAGATTGCACATATTGTAGATAAGATGGGAATAATTTCTCTGATATGATAACTCTGGGTCAAACATATCTATGTTGTGACTTCATTTAATATCAGTAGATCCAGCAGGGTTTTAATCGGTCTGTTTTTCGCAGTACTAGCCTCACAGTTCAATACTTAGTATTTATGATTTATAAAAATCAAAATGATATGCCTTGAGACTGCTTGTGAACCTGACATATGTATGTGAAATCACAAGTCAGTTGTGATACATAGTTGTGCAGGCTCTTGTCTGTAGAGTGGAGGATTTTGTTCCATACAGCTGCTGTTCTGTCTTAAAATTTATTTGAACAGGGTAGTGCAGAAACACTGATTCTGTTCTCTTGCTTTTCTGCTGCATGCAGTCTTTTCTATTCCTGATACTGACTCGTACAGAATAGCTGCGGGTTTTGTACCATTGAGAGCTCATGAAACAACTGCTGAGAACTAGTGGAGAGTAGACTCTTCTTTTTCTTTTACTTCTACCTTTGTTTTTATACTGATCTCACCCTTCCATTTCATGCAAGCTGTTGGGAATGGAGCAAAAGAACAAATCTACCAGACTCTGAGAGGCAAATGCTATTCAGGAGGAATTGCACTTCAGGAATTCCTCTTACAACCAATATCCAGGCACTCTGGATCACAGGACAATGTGGGTTTTACGTGCAGAATGGTGGAAAGGAGCGGTGTGATACGAAGCATGTGTAATATGAAAGAAGGCAACCCAGCACAGAAAGTGTAGGGGCACAGAGTAATGGAACAGATAGAAGCAGGAATGTGATTGAGAATAAAAGGAGGCACAAGCATCGTTTTCAAGGGGAATAATAAGAACTCAGAAAAGGAAAAAAAAAATAGAGGTGCCGTTGTAGGGCCAACTAGATCTTAATTTCTGTAAATGGTCTCTTAGATGAGATCTCCTCATGTTACCGAATGAATACAGCAAGTGGGGGAGAAGGGGTACAGGATGAATGGGAAGGGGAACAGACCCACGTATGAGACGGTCTTTTTTGCAACATCTTTGTTATTTACATTTAAAAGGTTTGTGAACTGATCATGGACCAAGAGTTGTTCTCATCTATACCTACCCACTAACCTTTCATACTTGAAAAGTCAGAGGATCTTGAAACCTAGGCAGTGGAATCTGCGTTATCAGACTGACAAGTCATGTCTTTAGTAACCTACGTTTTGTTCAATACCTTTGATTCTTTTGCACAGAGAGCACTCTGAGAAACAAGAGCACAATCTGACCACATTTGTGAGCTAAAATAGCACTCAGAAGAACAATAACTTGCTGTTTAATTCTCAGACCTCCTGGTAAGGACTGCAAAAGCTAAAGGGTAGAGCAGCATAGTGAAGAAGTGATTACCCACAGTGGTGGATAGCAGATGTGCTGGAAAATAGGGCTATTGTAATGGAATAAGTCTTGATTCTGCAAGCTACTTGATGATCTTCCTAAGCCATTTCTGAATAGGGCCAAGCAGGGAAAGAACAGATCTGAATTCTTTTGTTGAAAGTTTTAGTGAGCACCAGAACTTGTAAACAATGGTTAAGTATTCTGCTTCATATTATTAAGTGTTTGTAGTCTACTCAGTTATGCATAAGATAGGAAAAGGCATATAGAACTGATGTACTTGCAGTCACAAAATAATATTAATATATCTAGAATACCATGAAGCTATATTCATTGAGTAGGGAGTATGTATATTGAAACCTGTGAGTAAGTTAAATGGCAAGTCTCTGTCATGTAACACTTCAGGATGCATATGATAAATAACTTGGAGAGAGATGGAAACTAACACAGAAGTTGCTTTTTGCCTAAAAATAGGATAATTTCTGCCTAGATAAGCTATCCAGTTAGCAAGGTAATAACATTTGTAAATACATAGCAGATAGAGAGTAGTTTAAAAATATGCATGAATCATGAATTATAATATCTATTTATGTTTTTTAAAACTTTTTGGTGAATATTTGGTGGCTTTCATCAAACCAGATTTGTAAAAATAATAGTTACAATGAAGCTGCAGAAGCATTAAACCTCATGCAGTACTTCAAGACCACTATAGCTATTGTGGTTTCTGCAGTGTTTGTTGGGTAGTTGGCCAAACAATTTGATGACAGTGTATCTATTATACCAGTAGGGCTTGGCTACAGTCCTAGCCTTACAGATGTGGTTGGCAGCTCTGTTTTTTCTATTAGTGTTTGAGCCACTTAAAGAAAAAGTGTCTTATGCTGCATCAGGAGTATTATGTAGGCTCATAGTAGAAATGAAAAATTGAAATGATATTGTAAGTCTCTTTTACATTTAAGTTATGCTGATACTTAGTTTCCATTACAAAAGTAGAAGTAGACCTAAATCTGTAATTAATTAAAAAGTATTAAAATTCATCATAATGCCATTTTTTTTAAAACCAAAGTTGGGGAACTTCCTATGTTGGTTAATTTTTTTTTTTTTTAAACAACCAGTCACTTTCTGTTGGTTGATGAATATTTGTATTTTAGGTGTGTCCACCATATATGTATATATGTGTATATATACATATACAGGGTAGTTTTGAGTTACCTGAACTAATTTCATATGAGGTTATGTATGAAGTTTCAGGTATTCTGAGTACCTGAAACAAGCTAGCTGCACTAGTATTTAACTCAGCAAAGGCTGAATTTATTCTGCTGGGAACTGTGGTAGACTAGTCTGCATAGTACCACCAAGTCCACGTTGCTCCTATAACTTGGCTGTTAACCAGTATTAAAGCTACTTTGTTTAAAGCTAACCCATATATATCTAGCCCATACTGTCAGTCTGGTGTGGGTATATGCTTCCTATCTGCCAGATACACAGCTTTGGGTGATGGAAACTTCTACTAACTGAATTCTCTACCATTTTTCCCCTTCTATTTCTCTTTCCTGCATTCAGACAACAGAGATATAAAATGAGATATGCTCACTACCTCAGCTGCCGCAGTTATTAAAGCAAGGAGATCAGGGTCTTGCTGCATCCTTTAGCCAGATTTAGTTTGAGAGATTGTTCCCTATGATACCTTAACCTTATTTTTGTTTCAGTTGTTCTGTTTTTCCCCTACTTGTCTTGCTTTGCATTTCTTTGCTTACTTTTGAGTAAATAAGGTGTTCAGGGAATCTCGATCACAATATGCTGGTACCAAACATAAATCCAAGCTTCTGTGTTTTGCCCTGTACTGGAGGTGCATGAGCAGTTGCTTGGCCTGTGTCAAAGTATATTTACTACAATTCCTTACTTTTGAAATTTCTTCAAAAGACTAGAAAGAAACAAAAAACTCTTCTTAAATTGCTTCCATTTTAATTTTAAATTCAGTCCTTGTTGTTAATATTTTTTGCACCTGTGAAGAAACTCCAAATATTCCAGATCCTCTTGTTTTGTGTGCGTTGATCCTCATACATCCCCAAATACATACCAATATGAAACTTGCCAAATATCCCCACTCCTCCCAAGGAAGGGGGGTGGGGGGTGAAGGAACAGGAATCTAGTAGTCTATTAGGCAGGAAAAGATCTATAATCACATGGTCTATTGTAAGTTTAATATTTCTAAGAATAGGAGTAGCATTAAATCACATTAAATCATCTGAGTAACTGAACAAAAACTATAACAGGAGTGAGATGGATGCCAAGAAGTTGAGATGGATGCCAGTAATATAACAAGCAAATATGACACAATGATAAACAAAAACACACAAGATAGTCTGCTTTTGTTGTTCTTAAAGTATGCATATGAATATGTTATAGAGCTTTAACTATTTTTAAAGAACTGCGGAAGTTCACTTTCATATTACAGCATTTTGCTAAAAAAGTTTCCTTGTCAAATTACTGTAAATGTTTTTTAATCCTGAGGATTGATACATCAAAGTAGTTAAAAGACTTTAACTCAATTACACTTTTTTGCAGAATGATCAAGAGTCAGCCTCAGGAGTATAGTTTTGTTCCTCGAACGTGGATCTTCCCTGCAGAATACACACAGTTTCAGAACTATGTAAAAGAACTGAAGAAGAAACGTAGACAGAAAACTTTCATAGTCAAACCAGCTAACGGTGCAATGGGACATGGGTAAGTTGCATGTTAACTTCAGTCTTCTTACCCATTAAAGGCGAAATCCAATGTTATTTACAACATTAACAGAAGCTATGTATTAGTAAGAAGTTTGTAGTTAAAGTTGTATGATCAGTATAAGAAAGTTCATGTATTGGACAAAGGCTTAACAAACAGAAACAGCTAAAATATAAAGCTAAATGGAAGTGGTATTTTAATGTTGTTCTGAATGTGGCATAATTAGAGAATGCATTTTCTGATGACGCTCAAGTAATTCTTAAGATCAGAATTATTTTTATTGTGAATTTATCTAAAGAATGTATTTATTTATCTGTTGTGCTTAGACTTATGGGGCAAGATTGTATTGGGCATAAATGGCAGGGGTTTTGTGGCTGGGGGCTGCAGGGGTGTCATGTGTGGGAGAAGGTCAGGATCTTCCACAGCTCTGAAACCTGCCCAACCACCCCGTTGCATGCCAAAACCGCAGCCAGTCAGAGAAGCACAAACATATTTAGGAGTGGCAGCCATGAAGTGTAGGAGAAACAGAAGAGACACTGATGGGGATGCGGCTGGAGGTGCATTCTTGGAAGGAGGTGACACCCATGCTGGAGGAGGGACACCCTTGCAGAGACTGCAACCTGCAGTTGAGTTGAAGCAGCTTTGCCTGTGGCGGGGCTGCACAGTAAAAAACAATTAATCAGATAAATATTGCAATTTCATTTTTTACTCTGTTCTTCTTTTTAGATATTTAAAATTTAGCTTTTATTGCTTTTAATACTAATTTGGATTATACAGTATAGTAAAGCTCTTAGCTATTAAAAATATATCAGAATAACTGTAAAAGTAAAGCCCCCAAACTTTTCCATTTCCTTATTTTTCAGTCCTCTTCCAGTGCCTCTAAGGGCAAAGGTAAGCTGAAGGGAAAGGTAGCAGCATATTTCAGAGAAATGGCTGGAAAGTACTTCGGTATATTAGTGTATTCAGCACCAGAACACTGAAATGTATCATAAATAATAGAGGGTAAGATTAAGGCAAAAAGCTATGGGAATTTAGGGTTAAAAATGATACACTGAAAAATATTAGCTATTACAGTTATTTAAAGGTCTGTGTAGTTAGGGACTGCCAGTTTATAGTCTGTATATAAACCATTTTTCATTCTGATGTGGGGAAACTGGAATACAGAAATACTGAGCTTAATCTATGTGATCCTTAGTTTTACCGATGTGTCTTGCTTTGCAAACATCATCACTGAGTCAGGTTAGCACTGAAAATTCTTTGCAACCTGTACCTCCGGCAGAATTGTGACAAAGACAGACTGAAGCCTATTCTTAGAGCTGCTTGGGGAGGAATAATCACAAAAGCTGGAGACTGGTCATTCTGCCAAACAATTTCTAAGTGTAGAGGGAACCCATTATTACAAATTGTTGAATCAAAGGAAGCAGAAAGTTATTTTGAAATGGCTCATTGCCCTTTTTCATCCAGTGAAGCACCATAAAGGACAGGAAACCAAAAGCCACGTAAGCGAATGGCACTTTTTCTCTACCCGACAAATCAGATATGTAAATCTCTTTCTCCAGGTAGACTTTAGCATAACTGCCTGGCTGGGTGACCATGAAAATCTATTTCGAAGAGTAATGTCAAAGTTCCATGTTTTTAAAACAACTTTTGTTTTTACCAGGATCTCTTTAATAAGAAATGGAGAAAAGTTACAAGTTCAGGATCACTTGATTGTTCAGGAATATCTTGACAAACCATTTCTTATGGAAGGCTACAAGTTTGATTTACGTGTGTATATTCTTGTAACCTCCTGTGATCCATTAAAAGTATTTTTATATCATGATGGACTGGTGAGAATGGGCACGGAAAAGTATCATCCCCCCAGTGACTCAAATTTGGTAAGTTGGAGTTCATTCCAATTTATTGCTTATGCACGTAGAATTTTACCTGTGTAGTGTTTGGAGGAGGGAAAATAAAATAAATTGTGACATGAGATTTAATTTGGTATTCATCTGGCTGAATTTCTGTATTATCACTGAAGAGAAAAAAATAAAATGAAAGATATTTAACTCATGCTTTTCTATCAAAATCACAAGTATAGCTATATTATTGCTTACGTATAAAAATTTTATATGACTTTGCATGTGTGTATGCCAAAGAGTTTAAATATTTCCTAAAAGAAAGCAAAATATGTCAATTATTGACATTCAACGCAGAAAAAATGAAGTAAAGAAAATCACTTCAAGAACAGTTACATTGCTTTTATATTTATCTGAGACTCAGTTTGGGGTGGGGTAGGGGGGAGGATAAGGTTTATCTCCTGTTAGATCATTGTTTAACATCCCTGAAGTCTAGAGCTTCTGCTGAGGATCCTGCAATGTTCTCAGCCATTGCGTTGGGAACCTGTGCAGAAAACAGAAAACCACCGGTGCACGAGAGTGGTCACTGCAATCCCTGAACGTGAGGGAATCTGCTGCTGGCGTTGTTTGTCAGTGACTGCTTCAGCAGGGAAAGGAATATGTACTCGACAACTTTAGATGATACAGCAGGGCTGCCTATAAACTTGGAGAGAACCAAGAAGTGGTAAGGGACGTGCTGAAGTTTTTGGACACTTTAATCCTCTAGGTCACTGTGTAGCATCTTCCCCTGTTGAGAGGTGTAACGCCTCTTCTGGCACAGACTACAACGCAGATGTCTGTTAAGAAAGAAGTAGATTTGAAGCATTGGGAGGCATCAGTAGATTTGAGTTTCTTATACCTCACTCTGTACTCTGTTGCCACCGTATCTTTCCTTTTCCATACCATATACTTTTAGAGCTGCTTCAGTGTAATTATGCAATAGACAACACATGGAGAGCCTTTTTCCCTACTTGTCACTTAAAATTGTGACTGCCTCTTTGTGCTCCTTTGAAGAATGCAGGTATAACTTGAAGCCCAGTACAAATGGTATGTTTGGAAGTGTTCCAATATTATATTTGGAATAGTTTGCTTTTAGTATTTTTTATTGTTACTAATCTCAGCATTAGTAGCACTGAAATATGCTCTGAGCGGATAAACAGAACAGGCAGTTGTTTCTGTGTTCTCACAACTGTTCATGTTGTAGTTTGTCTATTGTATGAAATAACCTGGCTTATCACTAATGATATTGTTCTTTGGATGACATAGTTCCACAGTGACATTGTTCCAGATAACTTCAGACTAAAGAGTAGTTCAAATATTTAACAAATGTTCTAAAAACACTTCCATTTTTTTGTAGTCTGAAAAATAATTGCTTTTGTCTGAAATAATTTGAAACATGACATTTATAAGGACTCAAAAGCAATAGTTTCAGAATGATTCTCAAAGCAGTAGTTGGAAGCCATGGGAGAAATTCATGACTTGTAGTGCTAATACAATATGTTGTTAACTAGCCTGCAATTAAGTTGATTGGTTTTGTTAATTTCATTAAGTTTTTTTAAACATAAGTAAGTACAGTGAGATAAATGACAGCAGAAGGCTTGTGTTATCTATTGGCTATCTTACCAAAAAGGAATTGGAACAGAAGGCTTATGGTCAGCTTAGAAGATCAACTACACTCAAGTAAGGAATCAGACATGACAGAGGACTGTCACTGAGATGAGGACAGTCATCATAGTGTAGGTGGAAAGCTGAATTAATATCTGTACTGGGAAATAATGTAAACATATAAATCATGATTTATATATAGGCCTTGGAAAGGTAATGTTTTTTTTTTTTAAAAATGCAACTGATAACATGAATCTATTGCTGGTGACATTTTGCTCCATAAAGGGACTATAGCACTCACTCATTTGTGTAATGCATATCTTGAAATTTACCTCCGTCTGATGTATGGCTACCAGCCAGTCAAAAATGAGCAATTTTGGCAGATATCAACATGGAAGATGAGTTTATATGTACAAGATATTTTAAAGTATCGCTATCATGAGCACATTTCTCATAAATAAACTACAGTGAAAACTGAAGTGTGGGATTGTCTATGAAACAGATGCCAGAGTGTTTTTAGCATTTTTAAAGTAGCATTTCAAAATACCTTCTTTATTGTTTGCTTCTTGTGGAATGTAATCATTCTGTAAGTTATGATAATTGCTCTTCACTTTTTTAGGTAGTTTTTTATGTACAGACCTGTAAAAATGGGAGATATATTGCCTAACCAGATGTTGAGTGGTAGATCAGTTGACTGCAACTGGCTTAAAAATGAGCAGGTTTTGTTACAGGAAGGCTGTTATAAGAAGAACATTCAATAGGGAAATCTCCAAGAATCAGAAACACTAAATCTGCACATAGTATTATTTGCAAATATGAACTGTTTGACTGTCATTATTGATTTAACATTTTTTTCTTTTAATTATTTTGAATTGACCATTCTAGAGTTGTATTAGAGTGTTTTTATGTCTTTTCTCCCTTTTTTTAGAGTCAATTGTATATGCATCTGACTAACTACTCTGTCAATAAACATAATGAACACTTTGAACGGGATGAAACAGAAGACAAAGGAAGCAAACGCTCCATAAAATGGTTTACTGAGTTTCTGGAAACAAATAATCTTGATGTCTCCAAATTCTGGAGTGATATTTCAGTAAGATAAAACTAATATGCTTTTCTTTATTTTGTGTATGTATATTCTTAGAAAATTAATTGCTTCTGCTGTCTGCTTTACTGGAATCCAGAATGATTTTTGAAACTTTATTAATCCAAATTCTCAGCAATGCATGCCACAAAGGACATACTATAAATGATAATTATAGTTTTTAAAAGGCTAAATTCAGAGTTTGATTATAAATTTAATGTTAAACTTTTTCTGAGGGACAAAAGCCCTTTCAAACAGTTATTCACATAAGTAATATGATACAAAGGAACCATCCCATTTAAATTCTCGGATACTTTTCTACAGTATAAAGTGAATTTTATGTGTGAATATTTACAAAATTGTAGTCAGCGTTGCATATATCTGTGGACTGGAACCTGCGCCATTGAAGTCGGTGGTTATGTTACAGGTGTCTTTATGTGAGGAACAGGCCCAAGATTATTGGAGCGTAGGCGTCATCTCTACATATGATTCTGAGAATATTTATTGAAAATTGTATTGCAAAATGAAATGGGTGAAGATTGGCTATACTATACTTTGTTCCCCATATACCTTTAGCATTTAAGTTGTTATATATCTAAAAGTACGTATGTACTATGGAACTTATAACGGTATACTCTAAAGCTATATAAAAAAATGTCTGTTATCCCATAGGAATAGTTTATTTATTATAGACCATTTATTTGGTATTTTAAATCTTTTTTTAGTAGAAACTTTAATGACATTTAAAAGATTAACGTATGAAACACATTAGTTCAATATACTGGTGTCTTCTCTCCTGATGAATTTTTCTGAAAAAAATCCCTACAGGAGTTAGTAGTGAAGACTCTCATAGTTGCAGAGCCACATGTTCTTCATGCTTATCGCATGTGCAGGCCAGGGCAAGCACCAGGAAGTGACAGTGTCTGCTTTGAAGTCCTGGGATTTGATATTCTGCTGGACAGAAAACTAAAACCATGGCTCCTAGAGGTAAACCTCTTTAAACAAATGTAAAGTAAGTTTTTAAGAGTAAAGTTAACTAAGCCCCAGCTGAATCCATATCTATGTAAGAAAACTTCCAAAGAAAATCTGTGCATTGCAGGAGGTACTGTTGTTGAGTACATAGATGGTGCTTTTTCTGCAGCATATGGAAACACTGCCTTGCAGTGGTTTTTGGAGACTCAGATAAAGGTCTTCTGGAGGAATGTTGCATTTCAGATGTTTTTGAAAGTTTTAATGAGAAATGTGATGTTAATCCAGTTGTTATTGTAGCAGAAGGACATTGTTTATAGCAGTTGGGTGCTACATAGATTTCCTTTATGAGTATAGCTCTGTATATGGCTCTGGCAACTTTTGTGAATGTATGGTCTTAATTTTCTTTTTTTTTTTTTGGGATGTGTGTTCTTTTCCTCTCCTGTGGCTTTTAAAAGCACTCACATAAACAGAGGAAACTAATTCAGTATACATGAAATGCTGTCAAACAATTGACGTGAATGGATTGGAAGAAACGTTTCTCCTCTGACATGTTACTGGTACAGTTAAGCTTAAGTGGTGCTTGAACACATTTTCAACCAGGAATGTTTGAGGTTT
This sequence comes from Calonectris borealis, assembly GCF_964195595.1. NCBI lineage: Eukaryota > Metazoa > Chordata > Aves > Procellariiformes > Procellariidae > Calonectris > Calonectris borealis. The sequence goes on along the minus strand of NC_134319.1, from coordinate 16,398,200 downwards.
GTCTATTGTGTCTCTTTAATTACACTATTAATAATATATACATGGAGTTCGCTTGTCTTTTTTCGGGTTGTCTTATATCATTATGTTAACTGGTTGGGAGGCTGTACAGCTGGAGGAAAAAAGCAAAATATTAAAAATCTGTCTATTGACAATAAATCATGAATATGATTTGGCTACTGATGAGCAAAATGTACACAATTTACTGAATTATAACCTTGTTCTCAGGCCATTAATACTGTCAACAGTTGTTTTGTCGTGCTTATTTCTCTCAGTGGTTCAGTATAATTTTAATTAGAAAAATATAAATTCCTTCACTGTTGCCATGCAGACATAGGCATATTTGCTGACTTTGATGTGCTAGCCAAAAGCAGCACATGACATGAACTTAGTCTGTGCTGCACTGACATCTTCTCTTTTTGTTGAGCGAAGCCTACTATCCCCTTGATTTAGCTCTACACTTACGGATTATCATCTATAGGTTGCCTGTAGCTTGCATAAAAGTGTGTGTAGTTGTTTAAGTACAGACTGAAATTTGCCTGCGTATGCATTTCATCCAGCCTTGTAACAAATGGTGACAGACCTTTTCTATGAGAGATGGTGAATCAGCCTGTGTAGTGAATCCGTTCTGAAGGACATCCATCTATCTCCATGGCTGCTCACATGCAGTGTGGAGATTTTAGGGTGTTTGATTCACCATTTATGATAATGGGTCTCAGAGGAGAATCATACTATCCCAGACGCCTTGTTTGTGAGGGAGGGATCTCATAAAGTAGTAAATGCTGCTCTGGTATTTTGGGTTCCCGGAGAATACTTCAGGACTTGGAGTAGTGTAGCTGGTTATTATTTGTTTTAAATACAGAAGTCTAATTATTTCCTTCTCCGCTTTTGGTCATACAGGTATCCTTCAACTTATTTTGCCAGACATTGAACTAAACTAACAGAAATTTCAAACTTTGAAACTTCAGTTTCTGTACTCATCCACTAAATTTTACTGTGCTTGTTCATGTTTTTTGCAGCACTCTCAGAACAAGCACACAGTATGTATATGTATGCACACTGTATGTATACTATATGTAGTGTAGTAAAAATCAAATATGCAGTATATATATATATACACTATCCATAATATATATACAGAGTGTGTGTGTGTGTATGTATATCTATATGTAATTTTTTTTTTTCCCCCTAAACCAGTTCTGGCTTCTTCCCCAGCTTTCCACTCTTCTCTTTTTTCCATCATTTCCCTCTTGGCAACCCCCCCTTAGGGGAGTGAATCATCCTTTCTAACAGTGGTAACAAGTACTAATCACAAGGCTCCGAATGTTCCCAGTGTTATGGGAAAATTGCCAAAATAGGATTAGGATGGTAAATCTAGTTTCATGTTTCCATAGCTCATGTAACTTTTCTGTTATAAAGATAGCTTAATAAACTATTATAAGAAATAAATTGTGCAACATTATAATGACTCTGCTTTCCTGAGATAACTTTTGTTGATATTACCCTGATGCGATGTAGCTCTCCTGCTCCTTGATGCTACTGAACTTCCGGAACCTTCTACCGAAATGAGGGCTGTGGGAAATGCGTGATTGCCATCTTGTGGCACCAAATGTTTCTGGAAAGCATCTGCGCAGTCCCAGCAGCCTCCATCCTTTCTGAGTAGCAACACCTATCTAGATCTCCCTCCTGTTCCCAGAAAATCCGGTTTTACTCTTTTTGACCAAAATTTCCAAGCGAGGTTACTTTATGTACATTGGAAAATCATACAGTTGAAGTTCTTGGATGGATTCCAGCCTTATTCAACCTCATTATATCCAATTGGGATCACAAAGTTGTGATCCTTGGAGAGAAGGATCACATTTTAATAACTGCCTCAAGTGCAGGCTACCCAGCTTCCCTTGTGATTTATGTGGGTGAGAGAAACTCACCTTATACACAGATCCACAAATTTATTATTTAGTGTAACTGAACTAGCAAAATCTATTCAAAACTTTGTTATCCGTCCAGTTAAAAGGACTTTGGACAATTTAGGCCAAAGTATCCAATTATTGCTAATTCCTATTAATAAAGTTCACATACACAAGCTTTCTGGTATCTACTCCTTTATCCTGTGTTACGCTTACCCTGCCTGTGTCCCTGGAGGTCCAAAGGCAGACAAGGGGCAGGAGAGGTCTACTTCTCCAAAAAAAGGTGGGTAGATGGTTATAGCAAGTTGTCAGTGTCTTGTGTTCTTCACGAGGAAAAACACACTGTTGATGGTGAAGGTTTCTTCCTCTTTGCTCTTAGCTTCACTTAGGGTTGTTTTTATTCATTTGCTGCCACCGTCCGCTTACTGGCTGTTCATTCACTGGCCAGCAATTTTGCATTGTCTCCAAGTTTTGCCATAAGTGGTTTGTTTTACATTTCCTGGATTCTGCTCTGTGTTCTCTTTGTTATCCCTAAACCCATTGTTATCTAGTTCACAAGGTTGCATTCCTGTAGTGAACACTACTTGGCCACTGTGATGGGTGTATATCTCAGAGTCTCTGGATTTTCAAGGCCTTTGCTATCGCTTGTACTTTTGGGGCCCTTCACACAATCCTGTTTTTGCCAACAATCTTCAAGATGTGCCTTCCTGATAAAATTACTGATGTTATATTAACACAACCTAGTCATGTGTATGTCCCGGTTCTTGGGTCATTGAACTCTAAATAATTGCCTCTCAGCAGACAGATACATATACAATGCTTTGGTAACCACTTATTATGAATACCTTTTGTGACAGTACCACTGGTACATTATCAAGATTACTTTATAACGCTGCTGTCTTACAGATTAGTCAGCAACCATATTTCTTGTCTGGAAACAAGGGACAGCCACATGAAAATTAAGGGACGATACTTTCTTTTAAGGGATATTTTAAGGGAAAAGCAATTTTCTTAACACAGTGTTTTTGCCCAAGACTTCTCAAGATTTCTCACCCATGATCACATTTGACAGTGTTGTGACACTTTGTTCCATATAGCCAGTATTTAGCCCCTTACATGAGTAAAATTATGTGCAGATATCAAACAAATGAATATATAGGTTAATGGTATTTGCATTTCTTGTACTACTTAGACTACAGCCATGAGGAAATACATTTCAAATCTTTCTCATTGCATTTCATTGGCACTTGAATTGTTCCTGTGATACCATTTTTCATAAAGTTGCTGCATAAATGTAATCTTTTTTGTTTGAGATTAAGTTCTGCATCTCATTCAGCAACACGGCTTGTGGAAAATGACCAGCCTTCAGCAAAATAAACCAGGTTCAGTCACACCTTATCTCTCTCAAAGCGTTGAGCATGAGTCAACAATGTGTACTCACAGTGATGTTGGCTAACTGGACCCACAGGTCGATGGCAATGATCTATTTGGCACCTGTGAGGCCACATCTGGAATATTCTGTCCAGTTTTATCCCCCAGAGTAAGGGAGAGACATTGACAAACTGGAGTGAGTTCAGCAGAAAGGTGCTAAGGTGCTTAGGGGGCTGGAGCACATGCTGTATGAGGAGGAGCTGGGTGAACTGAGATTGCTTCACCTGGAAAGGGAGGGCTTTGTGGGATCTAATTGCAGACCCGAAGTGGGCTTTGACAGAAGACAGAGTCAGGCTTTCCTCAGAGATGCGCAGTGAAATGGCTGGAAAAATTCAGGAATAGTGCATAGGGTATGATGTGGAAAGGTTGCTCGAATGAAGAAAAAGAGAATAAGAGGAACACATACCTAGAAAAACTTTCTGCGTGATCTTTTGGGATTTCTGTTATTGTTTTGAAATAGGGAAATATGTTTCTTGTTGATGCTCTGATAAACGCACATAGATGACTATGCAAAGCAAATATGCTGCAAATGATTTGTCAAGGGGAAAAAGCTTAAACTGTTCTTCATACAAAGAACTTAAAGTGAGATTCTCAGAAAAGTAACTGAACTGGCATTGTAGGCACCCACATTTGTTATGCCCCTGTGGTTTCCACACAGATATAACCCATTTGGGTTTTACTGTGAGGCTGGCCATTGTTCCTTTATAATTTAGAACTGTAAAAAAAAATTTTCTGCCAGCTGCATATTGTGTCGGCTTTCCACAGAGCACATGAATTATATTCAAATGGTGGATGTAGAACATTTTGAGTAATTTTGTCAGGTACAGACAATCCCCTGCCGTATTCAGATTGCTCTTAACAGTCACAAAAGTTGAGAGGATTTAAAAGCATTCTGTTTGAAGGAAGTATTCATCTTACATGGTCAGGCACAGCTCTTGGACTGCCATTTCAAGAGTATGTGTATTTATTATACGAATATATACTGGGGAGACTATGATGTTTTCTTTGCTCTGAGCAGAACAGAAACTCAAAGTATTCTATTTTCTGGCACATTTCAAAATACATAAAAATGTTGTAAATCAAATTTCAGCTTATTTAAAATATGAAGAGAACCTGAGAGTTCACGTTGTTTCTCACTCAATCACTGTCCAGCAATCTCTGATGTCAAGGTGAGCAGCCTGCACTGTTATTCTGTTGAGAAGAAGGGCTCACTTCTCGCTTCAGTGTCTCGCTTAAGTTATATGAAGTCCAAATAAGAACAGTATGAAAAGTAGTATTACAATAGTTACATGATTGTGTAGAGTTGTTAACATTATGTCCAGAAATGAGTAGTTAATAACTTTGACAAAGGAATTCTGAGCTTTATAAATATAAATTTTAAGCATGGGAAATTCCCATTCTTCTATTCCCAAGAGTCTGTAAAAACATAACGAAACCCGAAAATACATCTCTCTAAAAGAATCGGATTTTTCAAATATTCATTGATTTAACTAACATTTTCTTAAAACCTCTATTGCAGCTTATTGTAAGTTTGAAAAGGAACAGTTTATTTTCTTTGTAGGTTTGCAACAGAGAGCACCTGTGTTACTCATATTCTTCAGTAAAAACTATGTGTTTCACAAAGCACTTCTATATCAGTCAATGAGGCAGTGTTAACAAAGGAGCGGCACATAGGCATTAACCATCAGTTAGGTGAGCGCAGAGCACCATTAACTCTGCCCTCCCATGGTCTTCAGCAAGGTCAGCATTTCAATTATGTGCTGAGTGTATATATATATAAGTATGAAAGGAAAGCTGTAAAAGCTCAGTTGCCCCTTGACCCAAGAGTTTAGCAATATTTAGAACCTTTCCAGTTACTGTTAGGAAGAGCTGATGAGACTACTCATCTAGCTCTTTGGTTCAATCCTTTCCTTCTTTTTAATTTTATTTATTTATAACAAAGAAGACTTCCTTTCAGTGATTTTTGTGCCCAGGCAGCCTCTCCCTCTGTTGCCTTGGAGAGCCATTTTTGGGGCTCTTTCTCCCGCTGTCTGTTGGCTTTTTCCTCTCTCTGACGCTTTTACATGGGTTCTCTTTGCTCTCAAACAGTAGCAGTGAATCCACTAAGCACACATGGCTTTAACTGGCTCAATATTTGCCTTCAGTAGTAACTCCTACTCTTCCCATTTTTCCAGTGAATAAAGAATGAAAAAGACTGCAGTCTGATTTAACATATAATATGGTGTTACTGTGGGCAGTTGCCCAGAGAGCTGGTCTAGCAACTTGCCTCTATCTAGTGGTCACGTCTATTGGATGAGGTGTTTCTGGTTGCTGTTTGGATGAATGTCTCCTTTACCATTCCAAGCAAACCATAATTTTACACTAAATCAGCCTGCAGAACTTCCTCACGCAGGGACTTCACAACACTTGGTCTGTGCAGGGAAGAGGGAAGTGACATGAAGGCAGGACTAAGAGAGGGGCAGCACCAGTCCTTTCTGGCAGCCTGCAGTCGCACCGGACTAGGTTAAATGTGAAACCGCACCTGTATGAGGCAGTTCTGTGGTGCTTAAACTGATCAATGTGCCAGCTGCAAGATCTCTGCCTTCCTCCTGTCCTTTGTTGAAGGCATACTCCCTGCCCCCTGCCCTGTGATGGCACTGGTGCCTGTAGGATTCCTTCCTGAGATGATCAAGGACCAACGAAAAATAATTTTTGGTGAGGTTAATCTTCATGTGGATCATTGGGATCAGCTTCCTCACTCTCTGTGAACCCCAGTGCCAAGACAACGAAGTAGGCAGAGTATGACAGCTTGGATTTGTATTAGTTTAAAATGTCACGGAAAAACAGCCTTCTGCTTCAGCTAAGAAAACAGGTTAGTACTCTCGCTATTTGTGAAGTCTAGAAATGAGTGATTAGAATGAACTTAATGATTGTCTCTAATCAAAGATCTGTTCAATGATAGCCACTAACAGCATTCTGCGTAATAGGATTTTTATGGCTTATAAATTTCTTTTGCTTTTTGAATTCTATTGTTAGCAATTTCAATCACTTTATCAAAGAATGAGATATCTTCCAAAACATTCATGCTGTCCTACAGATTGAACAGAGATTAAATCCGTGTTATTGAAAGGATGTAATATTTTATTAAATTGATTTTAGGTTATAAAGTCATTCATGTAATCTCTCTTTATATTTGAAAGGTCTTTTCAATAGGTATGTATGACAGATAGTGGAACACTTCTTTTTCTACTCCATATTAATAGGCTGCAGCAGTGGGTGATGAGAATATGCTCTTTGGCTTGGTAAAGAGGAAAAATGCTAGGCTGAAATTTATCCCATGTCTTGGTGAAGAAGAAAATGGTGTATCGTACACATTTACAGAGTTTAATTTTTGTAAAATCAGAATCCTTTGCAAATGTAACTGTGGATGGGAGCCTTCACAGGAGGTACTTCAACTTATGCTGCTTAATTTAAGCATTACAGATATGAGGTCCTCTACTAACAAGTATGCAATTATGAAATACACTGAGCTACATAACTGCCATGCTTACAAGCAGTTTGATTAATTGTATGTGCTATATTCAGTGAAATTTTAATTATTAAACCAACGTTGAGGATTTCAGTTGGAGGAATTAAAAACTTCTGTGCACAATTCAGTTCTATAGCTATTGAAAAGTCATAGGAAGTAAAGAAGCTAAAGTATCATCACCAGTAAAGCAGATAGTTGGGAGATAAAACTGTGATATTGTAAAAATAATAGATGTGAGAAACATTATGTCCAGGAGTCTATATAGAGGAATACTGTATTTGTTTATTAAGCAGTTTTTCTTTTCTGTGCATTGCTATATACAACAGATTACAAAATTGGAAGTTTTGAAGATAGTTTATCCAAAGAAACCTAATGCTGGACACTGCCATAGCTCCAGAATTAGTGTTATAAAATCCGTCATGAGTAGATTCAACCAGATAGCTGCTAGTTTAAGCATAGTGCTGATCATGGAAAGTATTCAGCTAGATCAAGCATGTAGGTATTTTATTCCTTCGAGTGAGGTCCCAGGTGGTCTATAATATGAAGACACACTTAAGGAAAAAGGTATTTGTTACCTCTGAGAACAAATGAGTAGAGCCTTGAAAAGGTATTATGTGGTGAGACTGTAAAATGTTGTGGTAGCCAGTTTAGTTAGTTGTGCTCTTTACCCGGAGCATATTATCTGTATGTTCTGGAGATTAGATTATCTACTGCTTGTTTTTTTTCTGGCATTGAAGAGGGTTTTTCTGCTCTAAAATGTTATTTGTGCATTAAACCCTTTGTTTTGTGACTTAATTATGATTTCTTGCATATTTATGTCAAGAGTATGGGTGGTTTTGCACATCAGACTTACGCAGTGGGTTCGGCTTATGAAGCTCTGGGTAGCAATGCTGGATGAAGATATTCCCCATTTTTATACCTTCCATAACTCCACCTACACTTAGTGATAAGTAGACTTTTTAGCTGACATTTAAGGTCAGCTGTCAAGCCTGCCTCTTGAACTTTCTGTTGTGAGAAGGGAGATGCATGGAACAGATGAAGAGGGTTAAAGAGAAAAGTTTGTTAGTGAAGCATCCTTGCACATAGGCATACTAAATCAAGAGGCAGTTGAAGTATAGGCATAGACAGTTAGTATGGAACAGCTAATGAACTTTAAATTCACACCTGCTTTCTATGTATTAACTTTCTGATGTACCCAGTTGCTCAGATTTTCTTTGTACTGAGCTTACATCTACTGCTGCCTGAAACATATTGTTTTTGCAATAGCTATCCAGAACTGGATCACTCTTTTTACTACCCCTTTGGTTACTCTTCAGGATTGAGGTCACCGTAGGATTGGGATCTCAAATGTTAGTCATGAATGGTATATCCAAAAAGTTGAGGATGCAGATGATACAGCAGTGCTCCAGTTTTAACTATGAATGCCATAGCTTTTCAGCCCCTTAAATGACTGCATTAAAGTGACAGAAATCTTAGCGTGGGGTGATTGTATAATGCCTCATAATAGCATTTTGCTTCATAATAGCATTTCAAATGCCTTCTTACATCTTTCCTACCCCCACTTTAATTTTCTGCTTAATAAACACAGTCAGTATGGTTTTGTTTGTTCAGAAGTACCAGAGGTAGATTTTTGGCAAAATTCACCCTGTAGGAGAGAAACTGTTACTGAAATTATTTTACACTTTTCATAGTGTTAATTCTTATTGGTGCTCATATAAGTAACACATATTTATAACATCTTTATTAATGCAGAATTTATGCCCAATGTTATACTTCAAATTGTTGTAAATTTAGGGAGTACCTAAACCGAATATAAATACAACAGTGTGCACTTTTGTATGCTCTCAAGTGGGATGCTTCAGTGCTGTGTAAGCATGTGTCTCTGCATCTCTAGGAATTCAGTATTGGACCAACATAGCGTTTTACATGTTCCAAATAAGTCCTTGTATCTAACTGCAGTCTCACTGGATTTAAGGATTTGGTGTACATAAAAAATTAGAAATTAATTTGTTGGAAGTTTTAATAAATATATTTCTGTCTGTTCACCTGTTTTTAATGCATGCGAAAACATTATTTCAAAGTAGAATATTGTTAGTTGCTACATGTTCATATGGAGTAAAAAAATTCAATACATGGTACGGAATATAATTTTGTTCAATACCTAACATTTCTCCTGAATAAGGAGTTGGGGCTTGATTTTATGTCTCTGTTTTCAGGCCAGTGAGCTTTTTGTGTACTTAGCTATTTGCTGGACTGAAGCATAAGGCTCCATATTGGATCTTCATGCATATGTTTTTAAACATACATAAATCCTTCCTGGATTAGACAATATGATATTTCAAAATCAGAATATTTCCAACTTACTTCAATTATCAGCTGTATTTAATCAATGCAGCTCTAGTTAAAGTGTTTTGTTTAAACTTCATGTTGAAAATGAGATGCAATGTGTCTGTGGTCTTGTCAACTGCCAGTATTTTCTAATGAAATGTTGGAGAACTGGGTTTTAATCCTTGTGTTCGTTTCTCTGAATGTTTATATGTTTGCTTAGCTGAAAGTGGAACATTCACATTTTTAAAAAAAAGAATGTCAATAAATGTTTTTATTATCACAGTACAGGAAAAAAAAATTAGCCTTTGTGATGTGATAGCGGACAAACAGGTCAGTCTAAGGAGGTTGGTCAATTAAATACTTGGATGAAAGTCTTCCAAAAAAGAGTATGTATACAGTTTTTCACTACTTCTGCTGAATTTTCGTGATCTGTCTTTCAACATCAGATCTCACTGCTCCTTTGCCAGTCTGTCTGCAAAACCAGCAAACAAGCTGATTCTCAAAGCTAAAAGGTACCAAAAAGGTACAGCTATAAGCATAAGTGATGGGGCAGCTGGGACTCGGCAACAGGACAGGTGGTGGCTCACCAGCCAGAATAGTTCTTTGTCCCACAACTGTAGAGGCTCTACGATGCTCTAATGTATAGAAGTGTTAAAACACAATTTTAATGAACTGCTTTTGCCCTCTGCTTTGAACATACTAACTGTCTCTGTATCCCACTTCTTATTTGCATGAGGCACAAGGTATTAGTTTTCACTTCTGAAGCTCTTTAGTGTCTGTCCCTTCTGTAACCAGCACTGCTCATTCACTATCAAGGTGAGATTCCTGCCTGTCATTAACACCCATTGCTCATGTACAAATTTTTATACCGGCCTGGAAGGTCTTCCTAGAAATGTTGATGCAGCTACTTCATTATCCCTCATCAAAGCTTTCCAAAAGTTAATGTTCTTCTGCAAGGGCTCCAAAGCTTGGCAGTGGTGGTTGGTTGAGACTCCTGGCTGTTAAGTGTGTGATTTAGTCTCGCTGATTCCCAGTTGCATTTCCCTTGTTCCTCTATATTTACAGTAACATTTTTAATCTCTTATCTTGTACTTAGCCTATAAGCTTTTTGTTACTGAGACTGTTAATTATTTTATGTTTTCACACTATGTACTGATTTAAATACTTGGATCTCTAGGTGTTGCTGTAAAGTGTATCTGAATAGTTATTTAAATATACTCGAGAAGACCTTGAATTAGAGCCCCTTTCTGTCCTTATATAGTCGTTACTTTTTAGAGAAGTATTCAAAGTTGCTTTCAGACTGGGAACTAGGAAAGAGTTTAGTTCTTCCTGTGTTGGACTACAGTAGCATGGCACATAGTCTGTTATAATGTGTTTAATAGCACTTTGCATGGTAAATTTTCTGGTTGCAGCAACCAAGAATAGATTAGACTGGATATATAGTGCCAGTACTTGAATGGTGTTCATTGTAAGTGTCTGGATAACTTGGTGGCTGAAAGGTACATCACCTGGCTCCCAGTATCTGTGATAACTCAGTGCTCTATTTTTTTAAAAAATACAAATGGAAATGAGCTTTTCAACATGTATTCTCTTAATCTCTGCTATATTTGAAAGAATGGTTTCTCCAAAGCCTGTTACAATAGATGTGTTCCTAGTGAAGGTGAATATTCCTGAGTCTTCTGTATCTCGTTTTTTCAGATTAATCGTGCCCCAAGCTTTGGAACTGATCAAAAAATAGACTACGATGTAAAAAAAGGTGTTCTGCTAAATGCACTAAAGCTTCTCAACATACGGTAAACTTGTCCTCTTTTCTTCAGTCTGGCTCTCTTTCTGTTGCTTTGATTTATTTTTTAAAAATTTTTTCTTTGTTAATTTGAACTGGACTAGGAGAAAATGAAGATCTTTTTTTCCACCTTCATATTTTCAAAATGTAAATGTTTCCCTTGCTGTCAGTTTTGCTATTGACGTTAACCCAAATTTAATTTTTCTTCTGGCTCATGTGCTTGCAAAAAATGAGTGGTAATAGTAACTTCTGTACTTTTTTTTTTAAATTATTTTTTCAAACAGGTCTCAAAGTGGGGATATGAATGCAGTCATGGGCATGTGGCCACACAGGAAATTTGCTTTGGCGATAGTTTCTCACACAGTCAAAAGCCATACCCCTCTACAGGAAAACCTTGTAGTTGGGATATGTTGGAGAAAATCTACACTTCAGGAAAATAGATACAACCATGTTTGTACATTAAGTTATAGTACAGAGTCATTACAGTACACCTTAAAATGTGAAAATATTGTAGCCATAAAAGTTAATATTTTTAAAAAATTCTTAATGAGTGTTTAAATTCTAATTTTATATCATAAACTGCACATGACTGACTGAAAAACACAGATGATATACTTGAGATGAAAGTGTATCTCATCTCAGCTGCACTGGATTGACATATCTTAATATCATCTGTGTTTCAGGACAAGTGATAAAAGGAGAAATTTAGCTCAACAGAAGGCTGAGGCTCAAAAAAGACTGTATGGTCAAGGTTCAATGAAAAAACTGTTGCCAGGATCCTCAGACTGGGAGAAGCAGCGCCACACACTGGAAAGGAGAAAAGAAGAACTGGTAGGAAGGAAAAAATATGCTGTTTGTTGCCCATGGCTTATGCTCTCTTTGTTTTAATTGTCTTATTTTCTTGATTTGTAGAAGGAAAGACTTGCGCAAGTACGTAAACAGATTTCCAAAGAGGAGCATGAAAATAGACACATGGGGAACTACAGGTAACTATTTTTGACTGTATTAGTAGGAAGTATTCAATGCATTCTTTAGGAATAATAGAAACAAGTATTTATAGTAGGTGATAATTTTCTGCCAAAAATGTGTAGGCGTTTATAGAAAATACATATGTGTACACCAGGTAGTAAAGTTTTTTTTTCAGATAGTTCTTTTTTTGATTCCAAATTTTTGCATGCACTTAGGAATTCATATGACATCAATCACTCTAGTGTTTGTGTAAGACATTTGCTTGAAAGACATGATTGTTCACATTCAGCATACCAAGAGCCATGACTGTCATTATGGACCTGTTCTATAATCACATATGATGATTCTTATCTCGGGGAGGGGGCAGGCAATATAGGGGTGTGAGTATTCCCCTATAAAAATATCAAATCTGAATATTCCCTTATAAGAAATCAAATCTGAATGTTATCTATGAAGCTTGCCAAAAATTCAGAAACTTTATTGGTCCTTCCATAATTTTTGATAGAATGGCATTTGAAATAAATAGTATATTCATATTTCTGCACTTTGATTTTGGTTCTTAGTAGGCTTAAACGTAAGTATCTTCAGATTCCTTAGAAAAATACGTTCAAAAGGAAGTTTTAACTTGTTGGTTATAACAGGCATTGGCCAGAAAACAGTAATTTTGTTTTATGATGTTTTTATTATTATTATTATTTCTTGATATTTGCTTCAATGAGAAGTGAAAGCAAGGCCTATGAATATTTGGCAAAATGGAGTGGAGTACGACTAGGAAGAGATGATGGGAACATTTGCCCACTCTTTATAACATTCATCCAGGACATGGGAGGTCTCGGTTCACATCTTTTATTCTGAATTAGTCAGAATGCCTTTTCTGCTGTTCTTCATCTCTGCTTTTTTGAGCAGATGTTCTATACTTCCCAGTAAGGTTCTCATGTAAATAGATAGATGTTTCTGTGAAATTTTCATTTTTGATGAATTAACATTTTGCTTACAAAAAGTCTTTCTTTGTAACATTCCCAGTTTTAATTACATCCTTTCTTGACATATGTGGAGCTGAACTAGCACATCAAAAAAACCCCACAATGAAGCAGTTATTTTCATGCTACGTAGACTATAAGAAAGAGAAGCATCATGATGCTTTAATAGATTTTGCTTTTTCGATAACTTTAAAGTCTTAACTTTTTAACTGATCGCATTTTAGGTTACTTATTCAGTTCTTGACTGAAAATGAGCCAAATGTTCTCTTTATTTAGCTTTTTGGTTAATGTAAATCAATAAAAATACAAAAGTATTTTTTTCCTCAGGAAAAAGTGAAGTACCATTTCATGAGGAATGTGCAGATGTGGAAGGGCAGAACAGCTTTGTGTTTTTGTATTACCATGTGTTTGCAAAAAAGCTGAAGAATCAGCAGAGCCTGAGAAGTAAAGGAATCTTGGCTAGAGATGCAGAGAAATTTTATCTGAGCATTATGCAGTGTTTTCTCCTTGTGATGTTCTCCTGCAGAGCAGGACTAGCTTCTGTCAGGCATTGCCATAGAATCATGGAAGTTTTGGGTGCTAGCATAGCTGCATGGATTAATATTGCTTTCTGAATAAAAATCCAGAGAAACCTAATCAATCTCAGCAGGATTTAATTTAATCTATGTATGTCAAGTTCAGCAGTTGGCTTAGTCAAGTGTCTGTCTGCAAGCACAACTAGCCCACTGATTCCAGTAGGGGTGGTCGAAGTAGAAGCCATGCTTTCAAGCATTTGTGAATTCATGAAGAACTGAAAAGAATGTGTATGACTTTGAAAAGGCCTTTAGCTTCAGTGTATTTCTACATATATTAAAATGAATATCCTTTCTTTGAAGTATTGTTCTATGGCACTTTTTCAGCAGTAGAATCAACACCATTAAAAGGTGTTGACTGCAACTACAGGTATTTTATGCAAACTGGAACCATCTTCAGTTTGCTGTAGTACTGCCCTGAGTCTAATGGGATCATAACCATCCTTTTTTCATTGCAACAAAATCATCATGAAAGATACCCTTTCAAGGAGGAAGAGACTGAAAAGGAAGAAGGAGAAAGAACCTTGTAAAAAGTTCACAAAAGATCCACAAAAACATTAAGAGTCACATAATGCCAGTCAATATATAAATGGTGCCTATGCTTTGCACAGTGCAGGCAGAATTAACTCCTTACAATACATTAGAAATTAGTCTTCCACTTTCACAATTTCTGGCTGTGTTTCAGGCATTCATGACAAATTGATTGGAGTGGTTTTCTTCAAAGCCCATTGTAGCTTGATGAGCGTGCATAAATCACCAAGTCCTGCTTCTCATATTGTCATAATCTCCTTACCTGTAATTTTAGAGAATAATGACATAGCTGCTCTAGTGGAAAATCAAAGTCACCCTGTACATCCGTGTACCAGAAATTTTTTTTTTTTAATAGTATCTATTTCTTCCTGTTCATTATTTTGGAGGGTTTAGCATTCAAGTGCAGTACATCATGCCCATTAACTCAAAGCAATTATTCAAATTTTCACTGTTTTGTGTCCTTTTATTGCTAATACAAATTATTTTGTGGCTCTGAATTTTATATGCAATATATTGTTAATATTTCATGAATCATTCACACCTGCATGCATCATTCGCACCCACTGAAATTTCAGAGTACTGCAAAACTGAGTTTTGGTATATCTCTGGAATGACCTGCATGGTATTTCTTTTGACTGGCTAATTGCTGGTTTAAACATGAATGTATTCTCTGAGTTAAAATCAGATTTAGAGAGCAATGTTCAGAGTATATGTTTTATGATATGATATTATATAATTATTATAGATGGGTTGCATATGCATTATAGAAGACACTGTGAATTAGCTGCATTACTTTTGTTCCTAGTGTGATAAGTAGCTCAGCTTCTATCTTAAACTCTTTTTTTTTTCCCCCCTATTTTAGACGAATTTACCCTCCTGATGATAAGACATTACTTGAAAAGTATGAGAGTTTGTTAGCCACTGCTTTCCAGACGTTTCTTGCTGGGAGAGCAGCTTCACTTCAGCGGGAAATGAATAACCCTTTAAAAAGAATGAAGGTACTGAAGCACAAGAAGTATTGGCTTTAGGAGTTATTTATCTTGGAATTCATGACCTTGTGGATTAGTTTCACGATAATCATGTGTGATGGCTAATAAATAGCATTTGATAACATTTCCATCATTTTATTATTATTCTTTGTGCAGCTTGTGGGCCAGATCCTTGAATCTGGATGAACTGCAGTGGACCCAGGGTGGAGACAGGCTAGCTGGCTTTAAGCTACTTTACCATTTCCCTGATCCTCAGCCTTACCCCTGGCCAAACCAGAGGTTGGCAGAAACTGCTTTTGAGCTGGTAATTGCCTCCTTCTTCCTCCAGTAATGTCCCCAGCCTATTTATCCACTTGTACGGACTGGAATGAGAGATATCATAAAACCAGCTCCACTAGTTTAAGGCATCCAAAAACTCTGCCTGATTGCCTACTTATGTAGTCAGAGATAAACAGCAGGAAAACGGCTACATTTAAAATAACCAACTAACGTGATTTAATTTGAAATCTGAGAAATAATTTCCCATCTTGTAGTTGGCATCATCCAGCAGTTCTACAGGAATCTTTGTTCAACCCTTTCTTCAGACTTATCTTTAATAAATGTTGAGACTTGATTTTAACTGTCAATTTCATGTTGATTGCAAGCAGAGTTGCATGCATCAGAAGAAATACTTTTATATCCTCTGTGGAGGGATTCAGAGTTTTATTTCAGGAATTAGTAATCAAAGTAATTTCAAATTCCTACCAGTTGGTGCTTGAGCTTTGGAAGGATAGGATATGTCCTGCTTTGAATTAATTGTAGCAAAATTCCCATTTCTAGGAGGAGGACATTTTGGATCTTCTGGAGCAGTGTGAAATAGATGATGAAAAACTGATGGGAAAATGCACCAGGCAGCGAGGACCTAAGGTATTTGACTTCTAGATACCAATTTTTAATTTCACTCTGTAGAGAAGTAATCTTAGAATTTTAAGTGGGGAATTTAGTTAGCTGATCCTGGTAGAAGTTTTCTTCCTCAGACTGCCATTAGCCTGTTTTTTTTTTTTTGAAGTATGAAGAGAAGCATAACTACCATTTGTCCAACTAAATCCCATTAAAATTTTAACTGGATATGAGATCCTTGTTTTCTTCTCTAAGCTATTTTGAGGAATTATTGTGCATGGCAACAGCTGTTGTACAAGAGATTGTTTGATTTCAGTGTGTGAAATGATTTTTATATCCATAGCCTATCTCAAAAGAATGCTTTCATCTTTAATCAATTAGTGCCACTAAGGAATTTTGAGATCAGGGGATAAGAGGCACTATGGAAGCTCAAAGGATTAATTATGATTATGATGTATCTGTAGCTTGCTTACTTGCTGAAAGGGTTGTACAGTATACCTTGGAGCCTGTTTCGTATCCAAAAATCTGCTTTTAAAGTGGATGTATATTATTTTTAGCTTAATGCTTTCTGGTTGTGTGCATAGTTCATGCAAGTCTTTGCCTTAAATACACTGCATATCTCTGTAAGCCAGTAAAGATAAATAGTTTGGGCTTGGCTAAAATAAGCACGTGTCTTATATCCTGCAAACATTTTAGGTGAAGTCTGCTTAGAAGAGCCTACATTTATGTTCCTGAGCTCTGATGGATTTGTTTATGGATGCATGTAAATTTTTTTAAAGCATTTTACGTTTCTGAGAACATGGTGTATAAATCTGGCAATTTCTGTACAAAATGAATGCTGACAATTGTCCTGAGCTTGCAGGAGTACTTTATATATGTTCAAGAATCCAAAGAGCTACACCTTGTTACAAGCGTGCATACTGGAAAGAGGATCTGCATACCTCATCTGATATTAAGATAGATTTGCAGGAACCTCATTACAAATATGCGGATTTTGTGAGCTAGTGCTTTAACAGTGGTGGATTCGTTTAAAGAAGAAAAAAAAAATCCAGTCCACCCTGGCAACACACTCAGCCCACATTCTTCAGGGATTCTTCTCCTTGAGGTTTTGTTTTCAGTTCTTTAACAGAGGGTCACTTGAATTCAAGTTCAACATCTCAGTCACGTTTTTCCTTTTTCCAGAAGCCTGTCTTTTCCCAGCAGCCCTCAGAGAGCATCTCTCTGGTTGACTGTATGCACAGAGACTTGATCTATATTATCTCTACACTGGTTGCACACAAGCCATTCCCAAGCTGGGGGTCATAAGCATTTAATAGGGTACTGAGCCCAAACTGAGAATTAGTTTTAAGATGAAGTTTGATCAATTTGTGAGTGAGACTATATGACGTGGTCTTCTTTTATAACAGGCAAATGGATACCATAGCTCACAAGCTGCTCTACCTGTACAATATTGTTTGCACTTACAGGAGAATTTAAAAATTGCATATGACCAAAATTCCCACTTCTTCTTTTTTGCCATAAAATTGATGAAATCAAAAGGGAAGGCTGTAAAACTCATCTTCTTGTAATCATAAAATCCTACAAATAAAGATCCATTAGCGTATCAAAAAAGTAACTTATGCAAGATCTGATAGACAGAACAAACCCGAAGGAACAGTACTTTTCACGTTACGTTACTCAATGTGAAAGGTTCTTTCAGAAGGTCTTAAAGTCCTGTCCTCCCTTAAAAGCCAGTGGCTGGCCTGCTGACAGAAGCTACTGTTAGGAAGTCAGATGCTCTGCCTTGGGCACACTCTCTTCCTTGGGAAGAGGAATAATCAGGACTCAGAAAATTCCAGAACAGCTGGAATAGTTAGGAGAGAGCGGTGTTTTCCTCCTCATCTTCCTCCGTATGTAGGAACATATATATACATGTATATATCTGAGGGGTAGAGGGGTGTGTGTCTATAAATAAGCTTTGCATGTAACAACTATTCCATATTTGCTAGGAATTTCAGCCTTATTTTTATTTGAATGTGATTAGGACCTCAGAGTAGAAAACAAGTCAAGAATTTCCCAGCATGAAGGCATTTTTGCCTGCCATTAAAATATTACTGATTCTACTTAGATTGAGAAATACATTCTGGAAATGTCTGGTTTATTTGTAGCCTCTAGAGGGCACCTTATCCTTACACACTGTAAGGTTTACTCGTGTTTATTACATTGCACCTGTTTGTGCAGGAAAAAGAACTAAGGAAATAAAATAACAGATATTGTAGAGGAAATGAGCAATTACTTTTATTTTTATTCTTCTGATATAAAATCAGATGAGTTTAATCAAAGAAAAATGCAGTTAGCATAAGGGGAAAATCAAGGTGATTAGAATTGCTAAGCAATCAAATATATCTTATTTTAAGAGGTCAGTTTAAACCCAGATCTAGCTATTATTTGTCATTATTGCTTTTTGTAATTTCTTTGACCTTTCTTTTTATTCTTCTTTGTTAATTGGTCAGGATGTTCTTCGATTCTCTCCCGGTCCCGCTTGGGGGGCGGGGAGGGAGTGAGTGAGTGGCTGCGTGGTATTTGGCTGCCTGCCAGGTTAAACCATGACAATTGTTTAGGGTAGAATGTGTGAGGAACATGCATATGATAAGTGGGAATGAGATTTACCTTAAAGCCCCTGTGAGTTTTGATTGAAAATGTTTATTATACCTTGTGTAACTCATCAGGAATGTCTGATCAATATATCTCCATGATACACAGCATGTCATGATTAGGACAGCTATTTTTGAGAAAGCAGTAAGTGTTGAGGCACCTTAATTTGTCCTTCTGCAGGTAGATAGATATCAAAATATTCTTCATGTGATCTGAACAATTGCCAGGACTCTCCTCAATGGAATATACTTCTTCAGCTCTTCCTGATCTGGTCTAATAGCTTGAGCTTGCATAAACCTACTGTTGCTTTTAAGTTAGTGGCAGAAATCTCCTTCCTTCCTTGGCTGGAACAGAAGTTTAGGTAGAATATGTTTAGTTATAAAGTGTATCTTGCAGGAACAGTATCTTTGGGGTTTTGTTCTATTGCCCTTCACAATAAATCTTGGTGCATTATATTATGCTAATAGGGCAATTTAAATTAATCCTGAGAGTTCTTCTATTTCACTCTGGCCCAAAATGTGTTCAGAAATTATGATATTAATTTTTTTCAGATCGAGTTTTAATTGCAGTCCATTAGATGACTAGGAAGATGAGGCCATCACCATAGCTTGTTATAGCTGAGAGTTACTGGAAAGAAAGAAAATGTGTAGGGGAAAAAAGTGACCACATGAGCTTTTTTAGGATAATAGATATAATGGAGGATATTGCATTTTTCTTGTCTGCCTGATGGAAGATGGAAGAAGAAAAATTTTCATTTGTAGTTTATGTTCTTGCATCAGTTTCTCTGTCTCCTACTTTTTGCTTTTTGTCTTGCAGTATCCTTGGTAATAGCACAAGATTAATTACCTAATGACACTGAATCCCATGTGCATATGGGACACCAAATACACCTAGCATAGCTTGCTATATTCGTCCAGTTTCTGCTTTCTGCAGGACGTGGATTAATCACTTTCCCTTTCAGAACTGTACCAGCCAAAGTTCCCTGATGTATTTCTTTACTTCACATTGACCTTTGTTAAACTATAGCTTCAGTTATTGCAAATATCAGTGAGGGATTGAAACTGATTGTAAATGGTATTCTGTATCACTTGATTTATGATTTCAAACTGTAATTCAACATGTCTGGTAGTGTAAGTCATACTTGAAATAAAATGATTTTTTTTCCCCCTTACTATGTTATACTGCTCTTCATGTGAGAAAGATTAGGATTACTGTGTAGTGAATTTAATGAAATATTTAAGCATTTATTTTAAAATTAAGGACAAACTTCCAATCTAATTTGGGAGGGTTTAAATATGTACAAATGAACTTGCCTGAATCAGGGACCTAGTGTGATAGTAAAGTGTCTTTTGGGATTATGGAAGAATTTAATTTCTTGGGTGTTTTTTTTTTGTTTGTTTGTTTGTTTCTGTTTTTTTGTTGGTTTTTTTTTTGCTTTAGCCCTTGTGTTCAATGCCAGAAAGTGCACAGCCCTTAAGAAGACTTAAGAACTACAATAGTGATAGTAGCTGTGATAGCGGTAGCAGCATGACAGAATCAGGAGAAGAAACTGAAAAGGAAGATCACAATGAAAAAAAAGAGAAAAAAGTTTCGTATGATATTGAAGAAAATAAATATAAATCTTTAGAACAATCAGGTAAGTTAAATGATCACTTTTCCAACTAAGTCTGGCATTCACGATGAATTACATAAAATGCTTCAGTATTTTAGAACGTATCAACATTTGTAACTCAGGGTTAAACACTGGTTTGCTTGTTTTGTCTTCTTTAAAATATTTTCTAAATTAATGAAAATGAATTTTAAAAAAAGGAAAAAATGAATATTCTTTTGCTGAGAATGCTAAAGAGAAAAATACAGCTGGGCTACACTTGGAAATGGTGTGAATGTTCCTTTTTGCTCTGAGATTTTTTTTTTGAGCAGATTGTCATTTTTTTCCCTGTAAAGGGTAGTCTTATTAAGCTTGAATTTGCTGGAATATAGAAAGGATAAAGAAATTTATCTGGAGACATATAGCAGGTAATATATTCCAGATGAGATCCCTGCACAGGTTTTTTTTTTTGTGGTTGTTTTCTTGCTTGCTGCAGAGCATTAGTGTAAGCGTGTTCTGTTGAACATGGTAGATATAGCATGTTATTTTTTGTTTTAGCGGTTTATAGTCTCAGAGGATTTCATCATGTGATTGCACACACATAACGCTGCTTCTAAAATTTTATTTTTCATAGCAGCATCCTTTATTTAGCAGAAGACTGAATTAAAAAACAGCTATGCAGGAGCAGATGAGGGAGACCGGATCTGCAAATATGGGATCCATCAACCAAATTTTCTCTCCTGCTTCCATATTCTTACAGGCAGGAAGCCGCACATAGTGGCCACATACTTTTTGACCTATAGGGCATATGCACTCTGTCATAAATCTGATGCATGTTATAGAGGACTGGAGTTCACCTGAATAAAGCTGACTATGAGAAAGAAATAAATGTTCTTATAGAGTATGTAAAGTATGTATTAATAGAGGATCTGACATGACTGGCTGCTGCATATATAGTTGTTAGTCAACTTACATTATAGTACAGCATATGTGCACTCGTTGGTCATATATGTTGTTAGTTACAAAGACTGAAAAATGGGTGTTAAAAGAATAAGTAATTGCATCATTCATTTAATTTGTCTGCAGGTAGAATGAACTGGAAACCTTCGATTAAAAATACAAAATCTCCATCATATTCATCCCCCACATCATCCACAGGTCCAATAAGGCGTTCAGTAAGCTGCCCTCGTTCAATATCAATATTGACTATGCAGTCACAAGCAGCTGAGCAACGTCCCTTTTCAGCCAAAGCATCTCTGCAAATCCAGCATGCATCCTCAGTGAATAGGTCTCATTCTTTAAATCGCAGCCCATCTTCGGCCAGAGTCTCTCAGACACCCAGCTTGGGAACTATGAACTCTTCGGGGGTGAGTTAACACAGTAGTTGCATTCAAAATATGTTCCTTTTCTCTAAAACTCAGTCAATACATTACTAATTTTTACAATGTCAGAAAACCTGAGGTACTATAGTCAATGCTATTTTGACAGAAACTCAGGAATATAAGATCTCTAGACCTGCATGTGACTTACAGTGAGTGCTAGCTGTGATGTTTCAGTGTTTCTGGTGCAGCAATACAGATGTGACATTTTGTGAGAATGGAAATTCTAGAGATTTTGTGACTGGGAAACCTGCTCTCCTAAATAGTTTTTTGAAGATAGAAAGAATTTTTCCTCCCCTGAAAAGTTTCTGTGATTTGTTTGGGGACTGCTGATTCTGAAATAAGGGTGTACCTGTCTTCAGAATCTTTACAGTAACAAAAATACATCAATATTTCAAAACCAGAGTATACTCCAAGGGTAAATACATTGTACCAGGATAAAACATTAGTAAGACTTTGTATGGGTGTCCATTGTAGAAGAAGGTGTAATTAATTTTCAACCTACTGTACTTAATTCACATATACTATACCACTGCAGTAGAGCTCTGCTTCCAAAGGGAACAATTTAAAATTTATAGATAGTTCTTGTCGTCTTCAGGATTTGCCACTGCAGTAAATGTCTCAGAAGCCATCTTTTTTTTTTAAAGTGAAGATAAAACTTCTTTTATTTTGAAGCCTGTCTCTGACACAGACAAGCATTTAGACTCAGGTGATCTAACTAAATAATTAATAGAATAAATAGATCAGATTAAACACTTTTAGCTGTTTAGAATTTGTGTGGTTAGTTGTAATTTCACAATGTACTTCTGAACCATACACTTTTTCTTTTTGTGACCAGATTGTCATCCTCTTTGGTATCGCCTTCACAATCCAGGCATTTCTTCTTTTGTGTTTGCATGGTGGACCACATATCTACTTATCCCAAGGCACTGTTTGCTGGGATCGGTCTCCAACCCCATTCAGTATTGTACTGGGTGTTGGTGCCAGTGCATTTCCATTCATGCTTTGGTGCCTGACCTGTATCTTTCATCACCCAAATGATTCATCTGGAGATGAGGCAAACAAATGGGCACTTTTAACCCATATTTGCAGCCTTTCTCTATTGTGGTGAGCTTTGATTGTGCGAAATCCTTTTGTAATGCTAATTAACTTGCTTCATAGTATTTACTATCTCTAATCATCATTTTTATCCGGTAGAACGCTCATTGTCTGTTTTGCCTGTGAGGCTTTGTCTAAATGATGAAAAAGGATCCTTTTAAAATTGTGTGCTGACATCTTGTGAAATACTCCTTAACATGGTTTTCCATCTTTAAAGTCAGCTAATAGATTTGGAAAGACATTAAGATTGTGTCTTCACCACAACGTGTTAAAGGTATTTTCTATCACATTAGCTATCTCAAGTTTAAAAAGTACCCTTTTATCATCAAGATGTACTCTGAGAGTTTAATGAGACAGGGCTAATATAGATTTTTCTATTCACATTAACTCTATATCAAATACAAATTACTGAAAGATTAAAAACAGTCTCTTACCATCTGACATTAAAAATGGGCTACTCACTTAAATTAACATTAGTAAGAAACCATACTCTCTTTTTCGTTGAGAAAGCTCCACCACAGAAATGATCTTGATATGCAGAACAATTATGTTGGGTGATAGAGCTTAGGTCATGCTTCTTAAATAATGTGAATAAAATTACTTACAGAATGGATAAGAACTACTCATAATTTAGCACTGTATTGTGAATGGAACTCTGTTCATAATTATTTTTGCAACTAAGAATAATATACTATATATTACTGCTAGAATAAAATTAAAATTGATAAACTGTAACTTACTAAGAAGAAACCATTTATGCGTGATAAAGTATTAGTTTATCTATCCTTTGGGCAGTATATTGCCATTTTTGGAGGCTGCTGAGATCCAAAGGTACTAAAGGTATAGAAACTAACTGTAGAATAAGCCATTTACAGTTGGGAATTGCAGACACATTATTATAGCAGTTATACACAAAAGTGGATTTGGAAATATTTGCTATCTTATTTCAGCCACATTATTATATATTGTATAGCAAAATATTTTGTTATGCTTGAAAATATTTATCACTCACTTAGGCAAAAATATCCTTAAGTAGTGTAGTTCTTACAAAATACAAAGATTTAGAAATGTCGAAAAATTTTGCATTTCACTCTTGAAAAAAACATAAAATTAAGCCCATTTAATCTTGCAAATGCAAAAGTATGCAAAAGTAAAGAAAGAGGACCAGAAATACTTCTAACTAGAGTCTAAGATTTAAAGAAAACCCTAAACTAACTCCGCCAGCGATAGTCTTAGCACTGTAGGAGTTCAAGCTGGTGTTGGTATAAAAAGCACTGATATTTTAAACAAAATCCTGGACAATCGAAGATGCTGTCAGAACCCCCACTGACCAGAGTAGGAGCAAAGTGTCCTTACTTTTTAATGCTTCCTGAATTCTTGGCACAATGACATATAACTGGCAGTTTCTGTTAAATTGTTGCAGTGAAGAACTGAAAGGAAGTTTTTTATGACTAATAATTTCTTTTCATTATGTTGAATTTAAACTCAAAGACTATTATCTAAATATTTTAAATAAATTTTTCTTGACAACTGTAAGTAATGCTGATGCATTAGTGTAGGAGGCATATGTTTGTAAATTAGTTATGTATTAGATATTATGTCTATCCACTTTAATAATATATCTTATGTCACCCTATTTAGAATTTATTTTTGTCAAGGAAACATCTTTGTAATGTGATCTAATGACACGCCTGAAATTTTTCCTCTGCTTCATATTGGTTTTTAGAGTGAGTCTTTGCTGCAACAGAAAACAAAAGAGCAAGAAGTTGCTTTGACAAAAGAGACTCTTCTCGTTATCAATGACATGAGAATGAAGTTCCCAGGTAAAACAGATGAAGAATCAGAATTAATTATAGAAGATGTAAGTATCTATAAATAAGAAAGAAGAATTACAGGCTAGACGCTGTTTAGGCCACTAAAATGAAGGAAAGCAGGAAGCTCAATTTATGATTCATGAGCTCCTGTACTCTTAAAACTTCCATAACTCAGAATAATTCAAAAGAATTCAAAAGCTTGGAGCTTTGCATGCTTTCTGACCTTAAAAGAGCAGCACTGAAAACATTCCTATGTCTTTATAAAATATATGAGAAACAATCAGGAAGGTTAGGAAAATTCAGTTTTTCATTGTGGAGAAAGTTCAAACTTTTAAGTAAGCTAAAAAGAATGTTACAATTCATTAACAGTTTATATTTCATCTGGTATTGTTAGTATAGCTCCTGACATGTTTAACTTGCTTTTGAATAGGCATACTAGAGAACTCGGAATGGTATGCTGCAAGGCAAACTGGAAGTCTGCTCGTCATAAAGAACACCAGTCACACTCTTTTTTGGCTCTTCTAGTTTGCCAGCTTACCCTTTCTTACATCCAACATTGTCCTGAGCCTCATTGTTTGGTATCAAAGACTTGTGAAACAATGCCCAATCTAAAGGGTAATTAAAAAGCAACACCTAATATTCAGTTATGTAAGCAGAAAATACATGGTATCTAAATCACCTTTAAATATCTAGCGCAAAGAAACTAACATCAGCTTGGAAAAGAAAAAAAAAATGAAGATAGAAGTTTTTTTCTCCATCTAGCAGAGATATGGAAGGATGTCACGAATGAATGGTTTTAAGGCCGCATAAAGAATCACTAGCAAAAGTAATGGCAAAGGGTGATTTTAATAGAAATTTATAGAAACGTGACTTAACAGAATTTGATGGCAAGGTTCACTCTATTACTTATTACATGGATTAAGTATACATAGGGGAAAATCGTGTTAAAATTGTGTTGGAATGATTTGCATAGAGATTGAGGATAAAAGGGTAAGGGGGACCCTCCCATTGAGTCACGAGGTTCAGAGAAGATCCGACTGGACCTAATCTTAGTCTCAGACTTGGACAACTGTTTGTGTCTAATACAAAAAGGGGTAAGAAAACCCTCCCGTTGAGTCATGAGGTTCAGAGTAGACCCCCTTGCTTTCTAAAGTCCTTCTCAGAGAGGAGCCTAGGTGTGGCTGGATCTACCCTTAGTCTCAGACTTGGGCAACGGTTTATGACTAAAGGGTTAAGGGTGTTCAGCAGCAACGTAGAGTTCAACAATACTTAAGCATTAATCAATTTGGCAGCTCTACAAAGAATTAGTCAAGTTACTACAAATACTAAAACAACTTAACTACAGATTATACTTGTTAGTAACTGTACAGATAAGCACGCAAAAAGATCTAGATCAATCAATACATATATATATGCATATGAATATGGTACCAAAGCTAAATGAAAGGCCTAAAGCTAGCTAAATTTATAAAGGTATACCTGTTAAAAATTCCCCTTGAGTCCTGTGAAGTACTCACATTAAATGCTTTGGCATTTCTCAACGGGCGAAGGGTTGGACCCTGAGGAGTGTTTCAGCCCAAATCCCCGTGTTCCTCTGAGAATTGCACATTCGAGTTTGCGGACTCTGAGAGGCGTCCCAGTCAGAGAGAGGTTCTGGATGCAGCCCGCTGCGGTCCAGGAGAGCTCAAAGGGTCTCACTTGGTACCGCTGTTTATAGGTTTGTGAGATGATTGGCTTTAGTCATCAGTAAATTTCCATTTTGGCTACTATCCGAAGTGGTCCAGGGTAGTAATTATGGTATTGTTTCACAGTAACAGTGGTAACAATTGTTCCACTTGAGCTATGATCCAGGTAGGGAATGCTTCAGAGCCGTCAGAGATGATGAATTATCTCTTGTTTCTGTTCATGTAGCTAGTGTCCCTGGTACGATCAGTCATTGCCCACCTTAGCCATGCAAGAGCGCTTGGTACGGCCAAGGGACGCTTAACCGCCCAACTCATACACAATGGCTAAAGCTTAACAGAAGGTTCTGAGATCGTATCGTAGCCCAGAGGAAAAGAGGGGGGAGGAATACACCACCACAAGGGATCTAGTAATTTAAATTAACACCTGTATTCTGATGTGGTAAGCACAGCCCACGGTGTGTTAAAATTCATCTAATTCATTTTTTGCTTGGAAATGTCCTTTGCTCTGTGAGCTTTCAAAATGTTGATTATGTCTCTAGTAATCTGTGCAACTACATCACAGTGGAAAGGAATTCTCCTGTAATGATGGTTGATTCTGGAAGATAGAATTCATAACTAGCATATTTAGTTTCTCATCTTAGAATCAGAAATAAAATGATTCATCAAATTTTCTCCTTCGGACATGTGAGAGTGTGTGTGCATTTATGTACGTATGGGAGCGTGTGTGCGTATGCACTCCATCTAGTGGTGCTTTCTCATACAACGTTAGCATGGTTATAAATGCACTTTTTCATTGCAGAATTCTTTTATAAATTTGTCTGGCTTTAAGCAGTTTCTGGTGGGAAACAATATTTCATCATGGAAGGAAACAAGTAATGGTATATTAGTTGTCAGTGAGGCAGAACTTGTAGGTCTGGAACAAAATAAAAAGATAAAATAACTGTGTGTATGTTCACAGCTTGGGCTATTTTGGTAGCACTTAGACATCATAAAAGGAGAGTATTGCAGTTCATATATGATCACTTATAGAAAGGATGTTTTCAAGGTATGTCTAATGTCCTTTATGCAGCAAAAAACCTCACTATTTATATAGATTAACAGTTATGCTTTATTGAACTTATTGCTGTGTTCAAGGAAACCGAGCTGAGTCAGTCAAGACAAGTTTCTACCTGCTTTGTAGTGTACGACTGTCGGAATCAGGTGGAAAAGAGGGTAGAATTAAACTGAAAGATTGTGCACGTCTTTGCAAACATTCCCCCAAAAAATATGCAAATATTCTTCTAT
Source organism: Calonectris borealis (assembly GCF_964195595.1). Taxonomy (NCBI): domain Eukaryota; kingdom Metazoa; phylum Chordata; class Aves; order Procellariiformes; family Procellariidae; genus Calonectris; species Calonectris borealis. The sequence goes on along the minus strand of NC_134319.1, from coordinate 16,370,844 downwards.
TTCTTTTAGAGAACAGTTCTTTTCACAGAGATCTTTTAGATGCTCACACTTTTTAGCATCAGGAATGCTTGTGAATGAAATGCCAGATTTCAGTTGTTTTTATGTGTATGTCTTTTATCTTGTGTTTTGCAATGACTACAGATTATGGATAATTGGAAGTATCATAAAACAAAAGTGGCATCCTATTGGTTGGTAAAACTGGATTCTGTAAAGCAACGGAAAGTAAGTGACATTTCATTTTCTGAAGTTCATCTGAAGTAGACACATAGCAGTGTTTTCACTGGTGTTTAGCAGTAGCTGGGGGTGACTTGAGATGATAAAATACTGGCTATTAATACTAACATATATATGAATTAATTCCATTGCAAGAAATTATGTTGCTTCATATTTAGACAAGCATAATTATCCTGGAATATAATTTCAAGAACAATTTCTTAAAAAATTAGTCTGCTGAAAGAAAAGCAAACAAAGAAGTGATTAGTGCTTACTTACGTAATTTTTAGCAAACATTCTTAGAAGTGTATTGATTCAGCAGTTTTGATTGACAAGGGATAAACCAGTCAGCAGTTTCAGACCAGCCATATTAAAACTCCATTAGAGTTAGTGATATTGCACTTGGTTATTTGAGTCTTTGACCCATAATATTACAACAGATCATGTTGAATAAAAAATAGACCTGCCAAGCAAAGTTTATTGATATTGTTATAATGTTCAACTAACTGGTTTAGTCTTGCAAAGGACTAATTATATTTGTTTATCATTCTGTTTTCACTCATCTGCTATCTAGGAGCTACTGTTGTGCATAGCATCTAAAGAGTTTTTAATCTGTTTAAGACCTGACATACGATAGTATGTCAGTCGTATCTGTATGTCATATGTCAGTCAAAATCATCTTCCTAGTGTAATATTTATTTTCCTTAATGGAGCAGAAATTATATCTATTATTAATACTTTGGTACCCCTAAAGCAGTATTTTGGGTCTTTCTCTGCCTCAGTCACTGACACATTATGTGGATTAGCATATCAGTTCCAGGCATTTAATCTCTGTGTGTCTCAGTTTCACAATCTATTTTTATAGACCATAAAAGAAAGCAACTTAATCAAAATGCTGCATACATGATAAATATTATAATTGGTACAGGTTGGTAGATTGTTATAGAAGAATGGAAGAACGATTTCAGATCCTCATCTCAAATTACTTTTTATAAAATCAGCAGTGTGATCCTCAGTCTTTCAAATTGTGTTTTATTGAATATTGCATTAAATGCTTGTATTTTCCTACTGCACAGAGAGAACATGTCCATTTAATGTGTTGTAATATGATAGAAATATATTTGACTATTCAAGTTAAGTTCAGGTAGTAAATGGAATATGTGTCCACACAGCTTTCTAAAACTAAATTAGACATGACAAACTGAAGAAGAACTTGGAAATGTGGGAGGCTATAATTCAGTCAAAATTCTTCTCAAACCATGACAAATGGCAGCACAGATCTGTAATTTAGCAGAATTATTTCTTGTGCCATTGACAGGAATCAGTGGAGCAACCAACTTCATTGGCTGAAATAGCATCATTTTTTGTTTAATATCTACAGCTGTTCTGCTGAACAGTCCTTTGCTTAAAATGATCTCATATTTCTTTTCAGTTACAGAAAAGAGTCCTGTAATCCCAATATACATGCACATAGGTCTTTTCTGTTGTGTGCATATGGAAGTTGTAGCCTTTTGCCCAAAACCAGAGAGAGTCTTAGTGGGGGCTTCTAGAAAATGGTGATATATGGAGGAAGAGCTGCTAGGAGGGAGGGAGAGATAGATACATACATACATACATACATAGATAAAAGGGCCCAAAATTCATGAGGCTGCTGCAATGGAGATCTCATTTTCTCAGCAGGAATCTTTGGGACAGTTGGAACTGGTGGGGGACGTGTTGCTGGAATTACTTTCTTTAATCTATGATGCCACAAGTGTGGAAAGAAGTCACCAGATTGGGCCCATCGTTGCAACTGAGATAGAGGGCTTTCACACAAGACTGGTGAAGGTGTCTCTTCCAACCCTTCCCCACAGGTCATTCCCCAAAACTATGGGAAGGAATTGCCACAGGGAGAGTGATAAATCTGCTCTTTGAGGGACTGAGGCTGTTTACATTCTTCAGTTGCCCTTCCTAAGCTTCTTTTGGCCATCTGGCTTAATTTACCTGTCTGTCTGCTTTTTTTTTTTACTTTCTTTTCAATCTAGTCAGAATTTTCTCCTTTAAGCGTTATTTCAGAACGCCTACAATGAAGGGTGGTTCTGTCCTTTTTGACTGACAGTCATATAAAACCAAGGGCACACATACAAAGTCAGGATGATACAGGTTGATATTCCAGGTCATTATTAGCGAAAACTGCACAATTAGAAATGTGGATTTCTTTGCTTTTCTTGTGAGGATATATTCTACAACTCAGGAGATTTATAATTCCTGAAGCACTAGTGGGCCCTTCATCTTTGCTTGCACTGCAAATGATTTGCCTTTTTTTTTTAAACTGCTTTTAACCTCAATCCCTTCAAGCAATCAGATAGTTATTCTTAGAAGGGTAGTTTATAAAAATGGATTAACTTTGACAATGACATTGCAGCTGAGGACTGCCAAATGTGTAAGGTTTTGTTGATTTGAAAGAAGTATGTTTTATATTCCAATGAGGTGGGTAAAGGAGAAGCAAGCTCAAGATGAGAATATTTATGCAAGTAAGGAATCTGTCTCAAAGGTACCTTCTGCAACTTTTGAAATACAAACCAGAAACTCAGTCCCCTTCACTATACATACTGGGAAGTTCTAAAACACGAGAAAAAAATACCTGGGCAATGTACTAGATTTCACAATGTTCATCTCTGACAAGTATATTTTCTTAAGAATTATTCAATATGATGTAGAAAAATTAAACTCCTGCTCATATTCTTAGTGTCTAATATTCTGGCATTACAGCAGAGGTACAGGAGGCATTTAGAAGCAAGTTGAGAGTAAACTGATGAAATCAATACATGCTAAAATGAAATTCAGTCTCCCAAGACTTTTAGGAAAAAGACACTTTTCTGTGGGAGGAGTTGTGAGTGCTTTGTGTTGCATCACTTGACATAATTTCTTTAGAAGTGTTTTGGTGGTTACCAGAGGGTCTGTACATCTTGTTTTGAATATGCTCTTTCATAACAGCTTGTTCTGTTACACCTAGATAATTGGTTATGTTAAAGTAAATAATGTAGATTAATGTAAACAGAAAGATGAAGGCAAACTAGGGAAATTAACTTAGAAAAATGGGGATGTAGGTTTCATGAAGTTCCAGCTCTTGAGCAATGCCTTGTCTCTTTTCTTGAATGGATGATTGAGGCCATGTTTGCAAATTAAGAACAATTAACTGGGACGTTTTCCCCTCTGGCATATTGGCAATATCAACACAGTAAAACCAGCAAGAACGTTTTCTTTTTTCCGGCGTACCTGGCAGTCTGCAACTTGCTCTAAGATGCAAGGTTCAGTCCTTAGTTTTCTTCAACTCCAGGTGCTAAAGTAAAAGAAAATGCTGCACGTGGGCATTATAGTTCTTAGTACATGTCTTTTGGACTAGCGAGAGAATCTGTATGGGGTGGAATTGTTCTGTTTTACACAGGGAGATAAATTGCTATTAGTCAGTGTAACATTGGAAGGAAATGTATGGTTGGTCCTTTATGTAATTTAGGGACTTAGTTGGTTCAAATGGATGTATACAATTGCAGCTACTGGCCATTTGTGTGGGAAAGCCTTGCTCAGGCGAGACACAAGGAAAAGCTTGAGGAGCATTAAGACAGTAGGCTAACACTGCTAAAGGAATGTCTGAAAATCTGGACCCATTCCACAAGCGTGGGGCAGTCCAAAACCTGGGTTTAGCTCCTGCAATCACTAAACAAGATCACCATCCTTAGGTTATAATTTACTACTCTTTTTATCTCACTCTTTGGCAGAAAGAGACCACAGGTGTGGTTTTAGTGTGTTAGACACCAGCATTCATTAAGATTCCCAACAGAGAGGAAAGCATTGTATTCACACTGGGTGCATATGTGCATGGAATTAGCACAAGACCTATGCATGCAGACTAATCGTAGGTCTTCAAAAAAGAGCTTAAATAACATGTAAATGACATATTTAATCGAGGTTGTTATTATCAGGCATCTATAGATTTTCTGCCCATTAAGCATTTCTCTTGACTACACAGCTCCATTGTGCTATTGCAAGGATTTTGTTTATTTATGCTTTGTTTCCTTCATCATGTCTAATCAGACTATTACAAACAACAGTTTGTTGTGCAGGACCAAAAAATCGGAAGTTTGACACCATGCTTCCACTCTTTACTGTTTTACTAAATCCCCTTCACCTTTTGAGAGTCAGATGTTTAACCGTGTGAATCAGTTTGTCATGCGCATCTGAAAGTTTCCTGGGCAAGTATTGTACCCTCTAAATCTTAGAATTTGCAACACCTTATACCAAATAAGTGAATACCTCCATCGGTTCACCACCCACTTGAGTCTGATCGGTTTTTTGGAAGATGTTGTTTTGCGAAAGAGACAGTAAGGGTGTCTTCTTTACAGGAAATCATGTTGACTTTTTTGTCAATAGGTTACATGCACCATAAATTTTTTTTTTTGGACAGATTTTAGACTGTTCAGAGCGCTAGTGTGAGGCCTAAATACCACTTCGGTCACAAAACTATTCCCAGTTGTACTGAAAGTATCTAAACAGACAGAAGCCAGGGCATTCTGGCGCTTGCTTCTCTCCAGTGATTATGGAGGGAACCGAGAGGCCTGACTTACGAGATTGTACAGATGTTTAAAAGCAGGCAAGATGAATCCCACCTTCCATTTGCCAATTCAGTGGGATGTGGAAAGGCGCATCAAAGAGGACTCTGATGAGTTGGATGTGCAACTGCCTATAAGTGTGTGTGTGCAATGAGTAGCTAAGACTTACTGGGTAAAATTCTCAGTGCTATACTGAACGCAGCTTAGCATTTTGTTCACCCACATCTTTACACACTTGCATTTAAATGTAGTCCATATATAATAAAACCATTGCATTTCTATAAACATTGCTATTTTAAATATCTTGCTGGTTATTTTCTTACTTATTGATTTCACTACACTGTTTCCTGCATGAAAGGTAAACTAAAATGGCTTGATCTAGGGTAAAACTGAGATTCAACAGACATTAAACCAAAAGTAGCTTGTAGCTTTTCAGGACATTTTAGTTCTTTATAAAATGGATGGTATTTTAAAAGGGAGGGGGAAAGGAAGAGATAATCTTCAAGTATATAATATTTGGGTTGTTAATTATGCTGCCTCTAGTCTGTAATTGTGTCCATTTTGTTTCTTTTTAAACTCTTTTTGTCATTTAAATGAGCTAGTATCGAACAGACTGACAAAAGTAAAAATGAACTTTTCTGTAATAAAAATAAAATATTTTGATTTGGTTTTGCAAAATGTTATTGACAGAAAAAGCATATCAAAAAAGTTTGCTGATGAATGCACAGAAATGAAACATAGACATCTGTGGGAATTTATAGCTATGCAGTCATCTCTGTGTGTGTGCGTGTCTGTGTGTGTGCAGTGAATCAGCAAACAGTTGGTTTTAGGTTTTGCAATATGCCTTTGCTTTGATTTGCTTGGAATACTCTTTCCTAGGTCTTGGATATAGTCAAGACAAATGTTCGTGCAGTTCTACAGCGAGTCTGGAAGGCTCCAGACATTGAAAATTTACATCTGTACCGTCTCTTTAACCGTGTATTTAATCGCTTGCTTTGGAGTCATGGTCAAGGTCTATGGAACTGTTTCTGTAATTCAGGGTAAGCCTATTTTTCTTATCTAAGTCTTTTTCATGACTTCACAATTACAATCAATGCTGGCATACTTTGTTTCTCATTTTCATTCAAGAGAATGCTGTAATACATTGAACTTGTTTTAAAACTATCTAAAGATATAGTATAATTAGAAATCTAATAACCTAGGCCAACCATTTCAGTAATGGAATCAGACATTTAGTAATGTATTTACAAAGATAATAATCTAAGGAAAAAATCCAGTTTTCAAAATTTCTGAGCTTTAGGTCAACTCTTTCATTGGATGGTGCACAATTTTGAGGCCAGACCACTGTAAGTTCAAATGTGGACTTGCCATCAACAGAAATCATTGTCATATCTATTTGAGCTCAAGACTTACAAGGGAAGAATTCAGTCACAAGTGCAGCTGACATCTCATGCCAAATGCAATGTCAGTTCTGTGATTTACAAATAATGAGTTCAAATTTCTGTGCTTGATTACATTCACTGTTTCGCACACTGCTGGGAACTTAAGTATATGCAGAATAGGAAATGTCCACACTGAGGTAAGCAGATTTTTTTGCCTTGGGTAGCAAATACAAGTTTTCTATGGGGGGAAAAAAAGATCAGGCAACATATTAAAAGTTCAATATCCTACACTTCAAAATCTACATTCCTGAAATCAAAGGCATTCGTGTGAGGATAGGTTTGGAGGATCAGATCATAGATATAAAATAATCTCCCTCTCCCCTGCTCCCACCCACCAAATTTCTTCATAAACTAAGAATGCAAATGTGTAAATATGAAATATATTGCATACAAAAAGACATTTTCTCTGAAAGTATGTACAATGTATAAAGAATGGGAGGGGTTTTGATTAGCTTGCGTAAGGTGTTCCAAGAGATTTATTGAAAAGGAACTACAAAAAACACATATAGTATGCTGATGGATATTGTGTGTACAAGGGAATCAGGTCAGTATGTTCTTCACATATAGTCATTTGTCATATCATGGTATGCATGTAATGCACTTGTTAATTGTTTCCCAACAAAATGGATAACAAGAAGAAGAGGGATCTGAGAGTATCCAAAAGGTCATCAGTTTTTTGGGCTTTTTTACCATTATCTTCTCACTGATGAAGGCTTGTTGTTGTTGTGCAAGCCGTTAGGAGTCTTCACTTTTTTGTCACTGAGACAGGCGGTGGGAACATGAAGATGGCAGCCTGAAGACTTGCTAGAGGTAGGTATTGGGAATGCAGCACACTCCAAAAATTAAAAGCAGGGTGAGAAAAGGTTTCTGAGTTTCCAATCTGAAACATTTTTTTTGTACAATCCTCAGCAGCTGCAGGGTCCCATCTTCATGCCAGCAGAGGTGTGTGAAGTCTTTTGAGTCCAAGCTCAATTTTTGTTGTCATAAAATATAATAATTACCTTCCCTTTTAATAATGCTGTTATTATTTTGAATTTTACTTTTAGTGTGTAAATCTTCTAATATGCATGAAAATTTTCATTTTGGATTTTTTTTCTCTACGAAGAATAGTTTTTGTTCAAAACCTTTGAACAACTCTGCTGCTCACTTGGCTCGGGAGAAGAGTCTTTGAGCCAGCAGAAGAGTTCAATGAAGAGTAGGATTTCTCATCTAGCAATAGTTTCATTCATGCAGAACAAGACTCCACTGACTCCAAAGTGGAGCTAAATTCTTTGACAAAGATCCAATTCCTTGTAAGAGGAGTTGCTATGTAAAAGATTCTAAAAATACTGTAAAAGTAATATACAAATATCCAGTATGTCTAGAGATCACTCTGCATGTAATGTACTTAATACAGAATCCACAGAAGAAAAGAAAAAGGCTGTTTGTACCTTCCCAGCATGTTGTTTATTCAGTTACAAGCATCCTTCTTGCCACAACAGACAAGTCATGACAGCACCTCTGTAGCAGAGAGGCCAACTTCTCATCACTCTTCCTCAGAGTTCATTGTGCCATTTTAAAGAACAGATTGGAATAAACATAGGGCATGTGTAGAATTTGGGGAAACATGTTGAGAAGGGGTATTAATGTGCTAATTCAGAAACAACACGAGTATATGAAAATATACCGAGTATGGTATTTTGACTATTCCTAAGATATATGTCTTGGGAGAAGAACGGAGCTAATAGCCTTAAGGTTTCCTCTTGATGTTTAGATCTCTGCTAGGCATATGCTATTTTAGCAAAAAGAATGAATAAAGAAACAAAGAAAACCTCAGTGAAATAACTGCAATGTAGATCGTTTCATAAAGCTGCATTTGTTTTACTGTATAATAAAAAATTAAAATTAATAACAGAAAACTGGTAGAACCAGTTGACTTCAGATGGTTATAAAAAGAATAACACATAATTGACAATATTGCACAATCAAGCATAATACTCTTTTCTGGATCTGGTGAGGACTCCATGATTTCTTGTTAATGTATGGAAACTAAAGTTTACAGCATAACAAATTAAGCTTCCTTAGGCAACAGTACTGTGATCCCTGTTGACTGCAGTATCATGGAGTATGAACTGAATCTGTGTAGCACATGGAGGAGGTTGCACAGGCACATTTATAGGAAAGCTCATTAAAATTCACATATATATTTCCAAATCTCAATCTTTGTTATTACTGTATACCACTATGTTCATAATCGGCCAGAGTTATAGCAGGCCACGTATTATTTTTCACTGATAAAATCCCTCATAACTGTAGGAAAGTGATCACAGACCTCAAAGCCCAGAACTTAAGGAATTCATCAGGAGAGTTTCTTCCACAAGATTTTTGAGATTTATGGGTTGAATTAGAATATAATTATGTGTAGCACTGTGACTCTGTTGAACGAATATAATACTTAGAACTTCATCTTGCTGCTTTCTACCAACCATCACATGACTTCATGAAGAAAGAAAGAAGACAATAGATTAATTTCCCTCTAAAAATATACGTGTGGAAAGTTTCCAGACAGGAAACTATTGAGAAAAATATATTAAAGAAAATAGTAGCTCTTCAAGTAGTAGAATTTAATGCCTTATAAACAATATTTCTGAAACAATTCATTATATATAATAAATGAGAAATGCTTACATCACTTGAAAATTATGTGTGCAGTGGAAATTCTGTAGGACTGAACACTTTCAGCTGGAACATATTATCTAGACTGAGGACCCAAGCTGAAAAGTCAGTTAGCTATACATACAGCTTATCTTTTAGTCATTAATGTTCATCATTCCATCCTAATAAAGCGTAATTTTAAAAATCTCACTAGGCAGATTCTTTGATGTTGTTTTAAGGTCAAAGTTCTTACACCAGGGATGTGAAATCTACGGCTGCTCTCGGTGGACAAGGCTAAATCATCCTGGATGTTATGCTGAAGCCAGATACAGCAAATTTTCCTCACTCTATGAAGTGTTTCTTTCATAAACAAACAAAAAACCTCAAGCTTACAAACCATCTGTGCTACCGGATAATATTTTGACTTAAAAAAAGGTCTTCACAGGGACCATGTTGCCTTTAAAACAGATGTAATGATCTGTAAATCTGGTCAGAATTTTGCACAAACAGAAGTGTTGAGGTGTATGCAAAGAACTATTGTCATGTTCTGTGGTAAAACATACCTGGTTACCTTGGTATGGTAGGGTTTGGGTTTTTTTTCGAAAGAGAAATGGCTTTTTAAGAAAACAAAAGTATAATGGTCTGCATTTCAGAAAGGAATGCTTCTATAGATATACTTTGCGAGTTGCACTTAATTGTAGAAGACCAACCCCATATGACCAGATGAAATAATAAGTAGTATTTGAATGACTAAACTGAAAAACTCTCCTCATATGATTATTTGGATAAGGAAGCAGAGCACGTACTAATCTCCTGTAAATTAATTTCATATTTGTTTCTTAGTATCATGTACTTAAATTACAAGAAGAGTATTATTATGCTGTGTAGACATTTAGAAATAATTTATTATTTTTATTAATTCCTTTAATATCACATCACATTCACCTGTTAAAAATAATAAGTGTTTCTGTTATTCTGTTGTAAGACACATATACAATTATGTGACAGTAAATCTTTATGTGTTAAACCTAAGTAATGGCCCTATAAATGCTTTAGGGAACAAACCAAGTGAAAAATGGCTGTGGACATTTCACATATGAAGATTAACTTCTTAATTTGAGTTTTGGACTCAGCATCTGCCAGCATTTGTGTTAAATAGTATAGACCTTTCCTGTAAACAGGCAAGGTCATGCTTTTTCTCTTGTTCCTCTATTGTTAAATCTGATATAAAGCAGTAAAGCTCTCAGATTGCAACTTGTGACAGAAAATGTGAAGTCGTGTCTTTTTCCATAACAGGAGCTCTTGGGAAACCATATTCAGTAAAAGCACAGAGGTGGTGACTCCTGAGCAACTCCAGTGTTGCCAACGAATAGTACAGCTTTGTAAACACTGCCTGCTGGTGGTTTACAAATATTCGTCAGATTCAAGAGGATCCCCAACTGGGATTAGCCCCCACTGGGATGATACAAGGTATACATTTCAATATTCTCTTCCTAAATTATAAGTATAAAGGATAATATTGGAACAGGTTTCAGTCTATGTTCCTACCACTACATTTCTCTTTAAGCCTAGTTCGCTGTGTATTTAAACAAAAAACAAAGGCAAAACTCCCAGCATTTCCCTTGATCCTGAGTTTCTATTGTTCTAATCTCTCTAGCCCACTCATGAAGTGCTACTAAAAGAAGACTGGACATACACATTTTGTGTGAAACTACACTTATTAAAGTCTTGGTTGCCTACTGCCCAAGCAGCTGCAGCAAAGGCTTTCCATAAAGTGAACTGAAAATCTCCTTTCTTCCCCTTCTCAGATCCCTCAAAGTCACTGATTCCAGATTTGCATTCCTAGAGGTATCCTAACATGTATGATACTTCTGGCTTCACATTCGCAGTGGGATGCTGTAGGGGCACAGCTCCAGCCAAGGGTCAGGTAAGTGCCATCTGATTTACTGTATTGCACAGTTTTGCAACGTTGATTTCCAAAACCTACCGATCGAAAGTTTTATTATTTCTTCTTACAGAGCATAAATATATTTTCAAACCTTGCAAAACAGCATCATATAGTAAAAAAATTATTTGGCACTTACCTGATTCTCCATTGGCTGGTTTAGTTCTCCAACCAGATACAAGAGGGATTATAATATTGTCAGCATAGGGATTACTGAAAATGCTCCAACTGTGGGAGTCAACTATCTGCCATTTAACAGTCGTAGGTGGAGAGTTAAGTGTAAGTTTCAAATTACTTAGGTTCCAAATTCTATCCATAATGGCAATTTGAATTATTATGTATATAAACTTACAAATGCTTTGTTTATATAAAACATCTTACAGACGTTATTTCATAGAAGGGCTTTATGAGTTAAATATTATGTGAAAAACAAACCTTTGATATATTATCTGTTAAACTTACTTTATCACTTAATTGCTTACTTGCTGTATCTGAGACTAGTTATTTGATACACTGAACCCATGGGTTATCATCGTATGGATCTTAAGGCCTCGAACATAATTTAAAACCAACCAGAAACTGAGTTTGTTTGGTCACAGCAAAAGTAGAAGTATGTTAGCCACAAAAAAAATCATATTCAATATTAACATCTACTGAGCTATAGCAGGAGTATGGTAAAGTCATCTGGATCAGCTAGGACTAGAAAATCTTCAACCTTGAAGTTTTTATTGCTTTTACTGTTAATACTGCAGAAAATTTTTCATCATAACCAACCACAAACTATTCAAACTGATCGGATTAATATCTAATGTACTGCAGCTAACAGGCTTGCATTTAGAAAGCAGTGAAAGGGATGGTCCAACAGAACTTTCTCATCTTCAGTTTCTGTGTTTCTTTGGATGCTGAATGGAAGTTTATTCATGAATTTCACAGGCTGGAGGAATCTAAGCCCCCTGTATCCTAAATATCAGTATGTCTTCAGCAATGGAGTGTCATGCCAACTCTGATTGATTAAAGTTACAGTTTTTATATTAATCTCCACAAATGTTACATCTATACTGTGGAGACAGCAATATGCTAGCTAACCATGATATTCTGAATTTGTGAAATGAAAGATACGTATGGAAATAAATGCGCTTGCCCATTATGCCCCACAATTGTAAGGTAATGAACTATTATTCTAGAAGTGGGAGAACCACAATACTATTTCACTTTTTATCTAGGTTTCTGTTTTTAAATGATACAAGAATCTGCACTACTACTAATAGTTTTCTTGACTCTCTGTAAAATTGCGTGAAGTGCAAGAAGAGATCAGAGTGTAATTTAATAAATGTACAAGAAGTCAATTTTTTCAAGACTTCGTAAAATCTGATTTGAAGGGCTTTGTTGTTTTTGAGCACAAACCAATTTTTTTGTTTGTTTGTGTTTATGAAACAAATGTTTGTGAAACTAAAGCTTTCAAAGATTACAAATTGATACCGCTTCAGCTGGGAAAATTTATTTGTACAGGGAGAGAGAAAAAGATAAGGAAAGCGGCCACAGAGTTCTTTTTTGCTTTTTCAAATTTGTTCTCAGTCCCATCTCCTAACTGTAAATCCACAATATGTCATGAAGAGAATGAATAGGAGTATTAATGTAAATGTGTATTAACGTCATTTTTTCCTCACAAAATTAAAAGTGTAAAGAAAACAATAGGAGAGCTCAAAAACTATACCAAAATCTCTTCAAAATAATAGCTAAAATCAAACTGTGTAAAAAGTCAGACTTTTCATATTTTGATAAATTCACCTGTGTTACAAAATTAAAAAAAAATACCATCTACTGCTAGATCCTTACAGCTTGCTAAATAATTTTATCTATTACATGGCATGTTCTCTGGGAAGCAGTAGAGTTTTTTACTGTATCGTTAAGCAAAGGTAGGACTCAGTCTAGTGATGTAGTGAACTGTCAAGCTCACCACCAACCCATACCAAATCAGATTTTATTTTTTTGTAAGTTGTTTAAAAATATATTGGTGATAATATTTTTATATTAACAGCTTTTCTCAAAGCTTAAACAAACCAAATGTGTACACTTTCTCATATAGATTGTCTCCCATTGACAGTGTGATGCTGCTTCTATCCATGTGATTAGTAGGATCAGTCTTTTAACTTATTCATCATTAATCAATATGATTCACTAGAATGATGCAACAGTTTTTAAGCAATAATTTATACAATGTGTTGTGTTAATCCATCCTAACACTGACATAATTCATTATGAAGTTCTGATTTAGTGTGGATGTTATTTTTGCACACTTACTGTGCTCATCTAATGACTTCTGCAATTAACTATTAGGAAATGATAACATGAAAAGATTTAAGAATTAATATTAGGCGTATGATAAATTATTGTTTGTAGTATTACATAAAATACAGGCTATATAGTTGCCTGAATTTAAAAGGTAAATAGTCACTGATGTGACTTTCTAGGTTGTAGCATTATTGTTTCTTGCTTTACTAGAGTAGTGATGTCTAATTTTAGATAATTAGAGCTGGAAACCAAAGCTGAAAATTCCTGGTTTTTCCCTTACCAACTTTTTTTTACAACTTAATTTTTTATAAGCTGGTTAACATCAATTGCAGTTTTTACCCAGTTTAAATTGAATAAATAGTACTATAATAACACAGAACAATGGGAGAAGTATTAATTTCTGGTGGTAGCATTACACAGGATGCCATTGTTTTATTTATCCACTTGCTTTAAATACAAAGGACTAGAAAGATGTTTGATCCTCCTACATCATCTTGAAATTTTGCTAAGAGTTTCTCTGAGTTTAGTCTCTTTCCTGCGTTAGCTAGTGCCTAATGCCCTGTATGTTTAATAAATAGTATTTATTGTACGTAATTTCGTGCATACAACGATTTTAAGGTATGGTGCATGAACAGCTAAATCTTTTGCTCTTGAATGTCACTTTGCCTGTAAACTCTGCTATATTTTTCATATCCTTTCTAGGTATTTATTGCCAGGACCTTCACTGTTTATCATGAAATCATCCTCGTCCAACCTTAGCTGCAGTTCATCTGGAATGCCTCGCCCTAACATTTTGTTCACACACAGATACAGTCACTTGTGAAGCAAAAGGAAAGTTGCTCTTCTTTGTAAATAACGGCACTCCATTGTTTTTCAAATTAAAATTTGTGATGGAGTTAAATATAAACACCGTTATATATTTACTACCATATTATGATAACATTTAGCTGAATACCTACTGTAAAAGCATAGCTTTTCTGGAAACATAATAAAAGTTATTTACACATACATGTGAATGTGTAGATCTTGCTAGGTTTATAAGTAATTCCTTCCTACTAGAAATGTTATTTTTGCTGCAGAATATATAAAATGGAATTGATTTTGAAGATCCTATTACAGTGTTATATTATTTTGTAATTACAATACCTGGACTTGAATATTATTTATTGTAAAGTATACTATTTATTGTCTCAAATGTAATTGATCCTTTAACAAGGAGGATGATTAAAAAACTGTAGTAGAACAGTAAAATTGCAACAGTCATTGAAAATAATCTGATCATTTCTTGGACATGTTTAAAATAATCCCCAAAACTCTGTAAGCCAAACCTAAAGCAGACATCTTTTTATTTCTCCTCTGAAATTACAAGATCTATTTAATGCTGCTATTTTTCTTAAAGGACATGGTATAGTATCTTTTAGCGAAAGTGAAGGCATCTAGTACACAAATAGTAAAAATATCAGTTTAGGCATTCAGTTTCTAATTGGATTCTTGTAATAAAACAGAAGCCAATGTTTGTTACCAGATTTTCATTCACATTACCTATGTCCTGTGCCTTTAGGTTTCCTTTGGGAGCAAGCAGTCATCTCCAACTTGCACAAGCATGCATAGTGCATAGTTTTTCTGTTTCACTGCACAAATGGTAAAGCAGACATTTTTAGGAAATACTGCACCTATAATGTATTATTTCAACCTTAAACTAATTGGTTTGTTGTAGTTTTTAGCATACAATCCAGTACCTACTGTAGAATGTATCCTTGCAATGGACAGTATTTTCTAGATTGCTGACACCTTTAAAGTTGGAAATCTAATTCATTAGAAAGCTCTTATTCAGATTCAGCTTCCTGGACCTGGCTGAAGGGCACAAAAAGAAAATGAGCCAGGAACCTACTGTTAACAGGACTTGTAACCTGAAATCATCATTCAGGTTTTGCTACATAGACCCATTCACGCTATTCAGCATTGTGCCGTATGAGCCTTATTCATTACAAAAATAATTATTAAAAAAATCAGTTAATCTAGATTTTAAAATAAACTAAGTTTTTTAACTGACTAAAGAACAGAGTAGTAGTTATTTACCAAAGACTTGTTTACTCACCAATCATATAACCCTGAAACATGTTTGTAAATTATCAATATATTTCAGGTATACTTAAATAATTTGGGGGCTAATTATCCTCAGGAGCAAGTATGTTAGAGGTTTTTGATATCCAGAGATTTAAGACAAATTTAAGAGACTTAAGAGATTTGAGACTGAAGTTGTCTGGAAATGATTTTTTAAAATTTTAGTCATAGCATATATAAAACTGGGAATTTGGGTGAGATTTTTGATGCCTGTGCTGTAGTGCCTCAGCTCTAAAACTGCAGGATACATGATAATGAGACTATTTGTAAACAATTAAAAACATCTCTTGAGATTAGCCAGGTATAAGCAGTCTTCTGGTCTGGAGAAGTCTTTTTCATTTTTGTGGTAATACTAGTTTAGTAATATAGTATGTTCACATTAATTGTATATCTCTTTTGGTCCATACAGTGACTACTGATAAAGCATACTATGGTTATCTGTAAGACCTAATAAAAGTTGTAAATTCTCTCTTCTTGGGGGAGGCTTCCATTGTATTCTGCTTTTGGCCATAAGGATAAAACCAGCTTCCAGCTTAGCTTGCCAGACTCAAACAGAGTCTTAGGATGGTAGGTTCACGTGCCTTTTTTTCTTCCTTTTTTTTCTTCTTTTAAACTACGTTATGATCTCTGTTCTTGGAAACCAGTGCTGGGACAGGTCAATCTGTGTAGAATACTCTGCCAGCAGAACGAGGGCTACTAACCATACCTGTGTGGGGGCGGGGGGAGTGAGCGAGCCTGCCAGGTTAAACCACGACACAGATCCAGAAAAAACAACACATTTAGCACGTACAGGCAAAGTGGACCAGATGGTTGGTTTATGTCTGATGATACTTAATATATTCATATTTCTGATAACCTTTCTTAAAGTGGTACTGTGTTCCTAATAATGTGTGAATCAATACTTTCAATAAATGTAATGCTACACTTCCCTGCCAGCCCCTCAGAACAAGTGTGTATGGCCTGTGGGTGAATTATGGGCTGCACCTACAGTCCGACTCCAGATAGTGCCCTGGGTGGAAGCATTTACTCCCTCCCTTCTGCAAAAGAGCATCATTTCCTTCGTGATCAGATAAGTGGTCCTAGTAAATGAGCCTTTAAATAGTAATTAGTTCTGGCCTGGGGCTCTTGCAAGCACCTCTGCGGCTGAATCTTCAGCCTGATGGCCAGCAGATCTGCTGACCCCTCGTCCTAGCCCCACCATCAAACCTTTAGTCGGGAGGCAACTAATTAATCAAACGTGGAGGTGAGACCAACCTCCTAAATGCCTTTCATGGTACAACAGCATCTCAAGTGTATTTCCAAGTTGTATGAGAGTTGTAATTAGAAGGAAAAGAACATAGACAACCTGTTTACCATAGGTTGACCTTTAGCCGTTTAAGACACGAATAAAATAAGGTAATGCGTTTCGTAAGAGTGTATGGTAGCCTTAGTAACTTAAAAAGAATCCCTCTAATACAGAAATAAGGCGCTCCGCAGCTTTAACGGAGGAGCTGTGTGGTTTTAGGCTACCAGAAGCCGGTGGGGCCCCCCCGGCGGCACGGGCCGGCAGCACGCGCACACCTGGGGCCGGCAGCCCCGCCCCGCCCCCGGCGCGCGGCAGGACGCGCGGCTGGCCGGCGCGGAGGTGCGAGGCGGTCTGCGGGCGGCGCCTCTGAGGGGAGCGGGGGCGCGGGTGGGTCCCGGCCGAGTTTTGTGCAACTGGACCTCCAGAAACCCGCCGGCGTTTGGTCGAAAGCATTGCCCTCCACCGGAGGTTTTTGCTTGCCGTTCCGTTGATGTTAGCGCTGTTTCGTTTAGCGCGGACGGGAAGCGCAGGCAGCTTGGGCCTCCCTGCAGGCGCCGCCGAGGGAGGCCGGCGAGGAGGCGGCCGCAGGTAAGGGGCGGCTGGGGCGGGGCGGGGCGGGGCGGGGCGGTAAGGCTCCGGGTGGTTCGGTCGCCGCGCTTCGCTGTGTGGTGGCAACTTCTACCGCAGCGCCTTGGGTAGCACGAAAAGGCAAGGCGCGGGGCTGCGGGTGACCACGATCGCCATAAAAGATGCCTGTCCCCCGCGTCTGCCGTCTCGGAATAAACTCACGTTGATAATGCAGTTATGGCACGCTCGCGTGTTGAGTAGGTGTTCAGAAGGGGCCTGCTCTGGGGTGACCGTCGCAATGTGGGTGCGGGTTCACTGCCTTGTGCCCCAGTTCTCACACTGCGCTAGTGCCAGGGCAGGATGAGCAGCTGCAGGGATGGGCTCAGAGGTGCCGAATATGAAAACTTACAAAGACTTCACGCTTTCTTTGTGGTGTGAAAAGCTCTTATCCTGTGAGAACATGGCCTGATGGCATCTGCTCCTCTAGTCTTTACTGGAGAAAAATACCTGCTGAAGTCTGCAGGAGTTGTGCTCGTTGGGGCTGTGAAATGGGCTTCCAGGGCTGACCAGAAAGGGTGCCGCTCTCCACAGCGGGATCCTGCAGGCGCAGATCTGCACCTCACCTGTGTAAATCTGTACCTTGCCGTCTTCTCAGTGTGGACCTGTTCTGTGCCTGAGGACGTGGAGTTTTCTGCTGAAAGAAAGTGCTTCTCTGGGTCTTGGTAACAAGCTTGGCAGTCCAAATACAAAGTCTGAAGAGCAAGGAAAAAACTTCTTCAAAAGCATTGCTTTGCTGAAGTGATGTTAAAGGAAACATTATTTAAAATACCTCATAAGGATACCCATTTGGTAGACCTCAGCCTTTTAATGTCCTGTCTAGAAAGGAATGTCTTGTCCTTGTTATGGGAAAATTAGTCTCTAATTATTGGTTGTCTGTACAGGAAAGTAAACAAATTTGTCAGCTCTTAAAACAGCATCTGAATGGTTCCTTAGCTGGGCTAGTTCTAGAACAAATTCACTTTTAAATGTAAAACCATAAGTTTACAGTTTTTGACTTTCCCTGTATATTAAAGTGAAAAGACTGAATTGCATTGACAGTTCTAACATATAATTTAGGTGTTAGCAAATGTGAATATTTGCAAGTTAGCTTTACATGCAGTGTTAAAACAGTTAACTCGAAGCTGTTGCATTTATTCCCATTTTCAGGAGAAAATAATTTGCTGTTAAATGATATACTTGTTGGAAAATCTTTCACTCCAGCATTTGCTAAAAACATTTGTAATTTTTTCTGTATGTGGTAAAATTCCCATGCATTAGTTGTTATTCTGCATCTGTGTTCTTTGTTCTCTGCCAGCCACCTCTGTGCAGTTCCCTACATTGTTGAAATCGCTTGTTAACGTAGAGAGTCTTCGTTGGTGTGTAAATAGCTGGAGCATGTTGGGACTCTTAAGAAAACGAGGGGTAATTTTTCCATTTATGGAAACAGGAGAAGATTCCGCTTGTGGGGGAGCAAGACGGATACATTCTTGGGGTTTTTCTTGATTGTGTTTTTTTTTTTTTTTAAAATATATCCTCGTTTTCTCTTTTAAAACAAAAGGCAACATTTACTTAGTAACGAGAACTCTTAACACTGAACTTAGAACTGCCCTCCTTTCACCACACATGATATTACTCATGCTATAAAATAATACAGTTAAAAACTGCAGTGTGTGGCCCCCAAGCACCCTCAGAACAGGCCTGCCTGCTTTAGCATCACAAAGCCAAGTGGAGCCTGTACCTGGCTGAAATGGTGGCTGACGCAGACGCCCAGAATCTTCTCGGTATGCCATGCTGGCTCCGGTGGCCGCACAGTGGTCGGTCACCCTCTGCGCCTGCCCCTGTCAGGAGTTACCAGCAGCATCACGAGGGGTAGAAGAGCGTAGGGAAGTGACCCATACCTGCCTTTCCTGCTGTGTCCTGATCAAACCGCTGCTCACAGCTACTGTCACGCAGTTTTGCTGAGCGTCGTCACACAGCGTGCTGCTGCAGCGGGGTTTGGCGGCATAGGCAGTTCACTTGCTTTGAAGGCTGAGGGTCGCAATCATGAAGTAGAGCGGAGCCCAAAATGGCCATGAGAAGTCAGGATATCTGGTAAGAAAATGCATTATCCTGGAGTAGGTTTTGCGTTAAAGGTTTTGCTTGTGCTTGTTCTTGTGGAAATGATTTGCTCTGTTGCAGCAGAACAAAAGACTGTTGCATTTAATGCTATGTATGATTTTTAACTGAGTGGCATAGTTTCTCTGACCATCTATAGCATTATACCCACTTGGTTGTTCCTGCCGCAATTCCCCACAATCCACTGTCTCCCTTAGAAGCTTCTCAGAAGGACATAGAGGACCCTGTTTTCTAAATTGAAGCTTTCCATTTCAAGATAAAAAAAATGTCATGCAATACCTCTATTGCAAACTTCTACGTAGTGCAGTTTTCTTGGTCCGACTCCGGTATCGGAAGCAGTCTAGTTGTCATTGCACAAGAGAGATGGGATTAATTTACTTTGTGAAGAGAAATACAGCTCTGAGTGACACACAAGTGGACTCAGCAATACTCAGCAACGGTGCATCTGGCACAAGAGTAGACAGAGGTGAGCACTCAGTATGTGTTTGCATTTCAGGAGCGTGCACCCGCGCCCCAAGCAGCCCATGTGCGTAGGCACCTCTGCTGAGTGCCGAATGGTCTCAGCTCTCACTGAAGTCGCTTCCTTGCAGCTCTGACATTCCTTGCTCTGCCAGAGACTTGTGTGCCACATACAATTGCAGGTTTCATTAGTACAAGCTTTTGTTTAGTAAAATAACTGATATGCAACATCCCTTATAAAGGCAGTAAATTAGTCAAACAACTAAGGATTGCTAATGAGAAGTAGGGTAATTTGTCCTGTGCAAAGAGATCTGTGCTTTCTCTGGTACCTAGTGGATTAGGGGGCATTGTGCAGTGTAAACATATTTTTAGTAACTGACCATGTGGATAATTAGTCAGCAATCTCGGAGATATGTCAGGCTTGGAAGAGCTGGACTTTCTCCCAGCCCAGCTACTCTTTTCCGTTCAGCCCTGTTTGGTGATTGCGGGCGTTCTGCTGAGTAAGGTCACCGGGCACTCAGCCTCTTCCCTCCCCGTGCAGGGTTTGTGCTGTTCATGGGAGTGAGCTTTTTTTCACAATTGTGTAGGATTCAAGCCACCTGTTTTCTTTTATTCTGATTCAGAGAATGAATAAAGTACCTGCATCAAAATGACATAGTGCTAGACAAATATGCTATAGGGCAGTTTAAGTTTAGTCACATGGTTGTTGGTTGCTTTGGTTTAATGCATTAAGCAACCAGAAGCAATTGAGAAAGCTTACTGGCACAGTGAAAAATAAGTTCCTCTGGCACTTAAAATAATTTCTACCAGCATTGGTAAGCTGGACCTGACAGCATCTTTCCAATCGTTAATTTACTTAATTTGCAGGATGATTTGCCAGATTCATCAGCATGATTGCCTACAGCTGTGTGGTTGGGTTATACTCAGGGTGCACTAAACTTCACTATGTCGCGTGCCAAGCATAGAGTTTGTGCGTACTTTTATTTTTGTCTGCAGTGGTTTCAGAGTGTGCGTTCCTCTCCTGTCACCACATCCTCTGGTTTTGTTTTGAAAGAGGGGATGTGAACCAGAGACAGCTCCCTAACTTCCTTCAGCCGTGACATGCCTTTTGACATACCGAGAAGCTAAATGCTTTGCTCCACAGGTGTGCCACTGGGTATGACAGTACTGGTCACAACTGGTGAATAATGGGAACATAGGTAGCAAGAGAATTTTTGGAAAAGCAGTGTACGGTGCAGTAGTTTTATACTTACCAGCTTACCAGCTGCTGGTATCTTGCTTGTGCACATCGTTAGAGCTGTCAGAGTAATGCGGCTGTTTGCTGTGGTAGAGGAAGGCGCTGCTAACGCAGACCGTTCTTCCTGAACTGTGGAAGTTTGCAGTTTTTCTTCCCTTCCTTTCCCCCACCCCCAGCATGCTCAGGTGGAGGAAGCAGTAAGCATTGTATGTCTTGTAACTTCCAAATGTTAACAAATCTGGGTTTGAGGAAAAAGCTTTAATGGCGACATGAATGATCATCTAATGTGAATCAAACTATCCCAGTATACATTCTTAACTGTGTTTGAATACAAATATTTTTATAGAAAATATTTGATTTGCTCAAACACTATCCAATTAATATACTTTGTAACATCTCTGCCTGTTATGTATCTTTGTTCAAGTACACAAATACACGTATATAGTGTATACAAAACCTACTTAGGATTAGAAAGCGGAAGTAATTGGATGGCTACTCTTACTTAAGGAACACCCGCTTGGAAGAAGCTTGGCTCTCAGATGAGCTTTTGGAATGATGGGATCTATTTCACAGTAATTTTTTTCTTCTGTACAGACTGCAACAACACGGTGGGGATAGCTTTACTGGCTCTTACAGTCAAATCAAGTAAATAAAATTGGTATACACTTTTGTTTTAGTTGGCTGCCATATAACCTGTTCTACAATTTTAGGAGGACAATTGTATATCCTTTTTTGTATCAACAATGATAACAACATCCAGTAACGCTAATATGCATATTGTCATGTCAGCATTTTTGTTATTTAGGAATTTGTATCTCACCTGAGTTGCAGTTTAGCTTGCAGAGTCTCAGCAGGAAGTATAGCACTTATAGAACTGTAATTATTTAGTCAACAATAAATTGTACTTTACTGTGTTGTGCAGTTATGCTTTACTCTTTTTAAAGAAAACGTCGTATCTTTCAGAAGCAACTTTGCTTTCCTTGTACATCTACCGGTGAACCATCACTCTTCAATATAGTGTAGTAATTGGAGTCTAGCAATGCTCCCTTCTTCTGTCCGTACCCTATCAAATTTAATGCCAAGTTTTGCTGTTCTGTGGGGAGAAGTGGTTTCACAGGTTGGTTGTGTTGGTCTTAGACTACTGAGCATTGAGATTATTTCTAGTTCTGGGAACCGTATGTGGAAGTCTGAAAGCAACTGAGCCATACGACAAAGCGCCAATGTACTGCAGATTGCGTGCTGTCACACTGCTCACGCAGTGTTCTGTCTCACCTCCGGTCCTCAGCAGATGTCAGTCATGTCACCAGTTACACTGCATGCCGTAGCCAGCGTTTCCGATAGCAAAGACACTGTAGCAGGGCCTGCGTCAGGGAGAGTTTGTCATCTGCAGGAAGTCCCCTTCCTCCCATCCCTCTAATGCTGGGCTTCGTTTGTATTTTGGTTCTGTAAGTCTGCATGGGCAAGCTTATAAAAAATAGTTCTCCTTTCTGAGAAGGGATAGCTGTCTCAGCCTGCAGGATATGCTTGTTCAAAACACCAGTGAAATAACCCATTTCCAACCTCAAGCCCTTCAGCACAAAGGACTAAGGTTTTGTGGTGCCATGGCAATAAAGGAATTACTTCAGCACTACTGATGATGATTTTTCTTAACTATTATTATTATTACTGTTTTCTGCAAAAGCGCTGGGGAAGGGAGGGAGATTTTTCCCAACTTAACTTCTTGTTGCCAAGGTCAAGTGAGAGAGCAGTCTAGAAATAATTACCCCAGCCTTTTTGTACTGGTATTTATTGGTTATGGGGAAAAATTTCTTCCGGAAGCTTTAAGTCGTGCGGACGCTCTTTCTTATCAATCAAATGGTGCAAATGACCCTACCCCTACTTTACTGTTATCTTAAGAATTGCTCCTCAGTTGTTTTCTACAAATTAATATCAAGTAAGTATCTTTTTTTTTTTTTTTAAACTTATGTTATTTTAGCAGGTGGAATATAAGGGCCAGCAGCATTTGTGCAATCAGATACTGTCAGACAGTAGTTTGAGAAGCATTCATTTACAGGAACTACGAGACCAAGCCCTTCAGGGTCGGTGTCTCTGCCCCCGTAGGTAACCAAAGGCAAACCCAGCCCTGCTCTGCAGCTGCCCCGCTGTCCCGTCCCGGGGGCTCTGGAGGCCGTGAGAGCCGTGGTCGTCAAACTGCTGAGGAGACGGGCGCGGGCAGCAGGAGTGAACGGGTTTAAGCTATCAATATTAGGCTGGGAGGTTGCAAGGAAATCTGTCATGATTGTTTCTGGAAAACCGTATGCTTTGAATCGAGTTCAGTCAGACTGCACTGGGTTGTAATGTTTCTCAGGCTGAGTAGTTGCTAATGTGAGGGCTTCTTTTCAAAGCATGGCGAGTGGCACTTAGTAAAAAATACTTCCAGGATCAAGCCTATAATTGTCATGCACAAAAATACAAATCAAAGGTGGCATCCTTAAGTTTATTCATTTTTAAAAGCAGTTTGCTCTTCCTTCATATTTTGAGTTGTGTGGTATCCCATGAAAATTAGATTTTTAGTATCTTTTTATAATGCAACGTAAAATATTAGTGTTGCCCAGGAGTCTGAAATGTCACTAATGTGTAACTTGTGTGAACTAAGTATGTCATAGGTAATTTGGGGATTAATTTGTAAACCTAATTCATGCAATCTTAGCGATATGGGAAACTCGCAGTTGTTTGGAAGAGAAAAAGGCAGATTATCAGACGTATAGAAAAGCCAAGTATTTTCTAATTACTGCTCTAGTTAAGGAAGAAAAACCCAAACTCTTCTCAAGCTCCCCCCAAAGGAGTTCTCTAGTTTAAACCAGTAATTGCAATTAAGAACATCAAGTAAAAGAATTATATAATGCTGCTCCATTTTGCTATTAAAAGCTTAAGCTTTTTCTCCGTTAAAATTGAAAGAGAAAAAAAATCCAAAAAGGATTTAATTAACTAGTAAACTTGAGTGTTTATCAACTGTAAAAATGATTTGATTTCCATAGCAATAGGATATAAGTCAACTTGCAGATTTTAAAGATCAAAGCTAAAATAATTACAAAAACAGTGATTGGCTATTTATTTATTTATATTTTTAATTGAATTTTTAAAGCTCAGTATTTCAGGATATTTTTTCCCCACTTACTATGGGTTATTGGGATTTGGTATTTAACCTTGCATTTATTCTGTAAACTGTAAATTAAAAAGCTAAATAACCTGTGTGACCCTTAATAAAACCTCAGTGGTAGAAAGTTGCTCTCGGATCTATCAGCTCTGTTGAGGGACTGTAACCAGCAAATTTCTGCCTTCTGTTCACGTTTGGGCTCAACCGTAACTGAAATTGTTTCAGTTAAGGTGTAGTTCCGATCAGCAACAGTGTATTAACCGGCCTGAACTGTGAAGGGTCACGGATGTAACAGGCTGCATCCTGCCAGCTGCAGAGAGCTCCAACCTGGAGGAGTGAACGGAGCCTTAATTTTCCCTTCCCCTTGGTCTCCAGGCTGCGGCAGCTTCTCTCCCGCTCCCTAGAGCTGGCTTGCAGGGTGGCAGAAATGGAAGAGGGGGGGGATGCTGAGCTGTGCGGGGCGGTCCTTCTGGGGGATGAAGAGACAATTAATAGTGTTGAGTAGAAAATTGAAAACTGCCTTGCAGTTTGTCGGGGCTGGTTTCCAGAGAGATGCAGCAGTGGGTGGTGTTCCGTGGAACAAGTGATTTTCCAAACTTGGGGCGGGATGTGTAGACGTCACTGCGACTCTTCCCATGTTAGCAAGCATTAGAGCTAAACTTGTGCCAAGTGTTTGAAAGATCGAGCTCTTACACATTGCAGTGCAGTTTTAAAATGTCTTTGCTTGTGTTGTAGTTGATCTCACAAGTGACAAGTCTGTATCTGAGGGTAGCAGAAAGCTAAAAATGTTTGTTCTGCAATTAGTTTGTGGAAATTCATATACTTTAGAGCAGCGCTGTCTTCTGCCTGACTCAAAGTGATTGCACAACCCCTGTCGAGGTGCTGGCAGACAGTACTCAAGTGAGGAACACAGAATTATGGCTGTATAGCAAATTGCAAGAGTGAAAGCATAAGAGCAGTGAGTGTAGAGACCAACCGCTTCAGCTGTGATCCACAGTATCTCCTTGCACTGAGCCCACGTATCTCCTCCTTGGTTTTTGCCCTGAGTACTCTGAAGTAGTAGCGATCCGATACTAGGGTTGAGCTGAATGTTTCCTCTGTACGTTTTGCTGTCCAAGATGTGGTCCTACAGCTGCATCCTCGTGGACAGAGTTCTGAAACCACTTGCAGGAGGAGGGGGCCGAAAAGAGCTGCAGCAGAGCGTTTCTCAGGGTCCTCCCATAACGCTTCAAATCTATTGATTTGGGGCCAGTTTTAAGTTTCGTGTTAGATGTGCTTGTTTGATATCTGATTCAAACTGGAATTATCAGTAATTGATTTTGTTGTTTTTATTTAATGCAGATAATACTTTAAATAAACAATAGTTAGATCTTATTTTAAAATTGTTCTTTGCACTGTGATAATTTCTCTTTCTCTGTGTCACTAATGATCGTCTTTTGTCTTCTGTAATGTTATAACCTCCGTTTTTCATATCATCAGATTTTCATTGTGGTGCTCTTGATATCAAACAGTTTCTGTTATTGCAGCTTCTCTGATATGCCTTCCCTGAAATACACTATTGTTTTGATTTCGTTGTATGTTGCTAAGATACACATAGTGCAGTTAGTTAAAACAGCTAAATTTCTGCTCCAGAGGTGTCGTGCTGTTTATGAATTACTCAGTTTATGTTTTCACCATTCATGACTTTGGCACAATTGTTTGACTGAAGTATGGCTCCATTAATCTCTCTTCACTATTTATATGTAATAATTAGTTTAAAATTTCACTCATCGGGATAGCTGCATTAAGTATAATATCTTCTAGTTACTCCTGGGGCAGCAACTGTAGCGGGAATACAAATCAAATGGCGTGGTCACAACAATTCTCCTGCTATTACTCTATTCTGTGTACGGATGCAGAATTTGGCTACACAATTTCCCTCACAGATTTTTAGGGAAGTTTTAAAGATGCTCAGAAACTCTCATCTGATTTAACTCTCTCATCTCCTGGTGTGATTTCCATTGATTTAGAGATTAGGTGATAACATCTGGATCATGCAGAATAAACAGCTTTTTGAAAGATAGTGAAAGATTATATTCTTCTAAATGTCAGTAGCTACTTTTTTGTACGATTATGCAAAATCTTTGTTTTTCTTTATTTATTGTTCACAGAAAAAGAAGGACAAAGCTTTCAAGCTGTGGTGGCTAAAATTGTATGCCAAAGACATATTAATACATCTCAATAAAAGAGAAAGGATTTAAAGGTGTTAAGCACTTCATTTTGCGCCACTAAAATCCAAGAAACTGTAAGTGTTCTCCCATGCTAATAAGGAATAATTCTCATCTATTTTTACACATGTAGGTTTGAATGCTTTATTTTAGGTGCTTATTTTGAGAAGATTGTCCTTTGTTGATTAGACTTACTCGCAAAAATAAATGGAGAAAAGGTATTTGCCCTCCTTTAGTACTTGTAAGCTCATGTGTACCCTAAGGATTAATCTCTTTAATTTAGATTATTTGCCCTGAATGAGAAATAGCCTGAAGGTTACTTGGCCCTGTATAACTACCACATGGAATTGGTTATAAACATTATTACTGCAGTTCTATGCAGCCTAGGTGGAAAGGACAGGGATTATCATTAAACATTTTTATAGCACAACAGATGTACATGCAAACAGTCTAACACAGAGGAGACAAAATAGGACAACAGCTGAGGAAAACAAGGATATAGAGATATCACTGGTGAGAGGGTGTCAGGTAGGGAAGAATTTAAACCGGGTAGTTTGTGAGGGTGGGAAGGCCCACTGAGGGCGAGATTCAAGAGAGTATACAAAGTGGGAAGGGCTGTGTCAGGATGCCGTGCTAGGTCTCTTCTGTATGAACAGTGATGGTGTTCTCTCAACGAGCTAGAGCATGAAGTGAATGGATCAGTTTGTTTTAATTGTCATATCCTGTTTATTCTGCGACTATGCACAAATAACTCTATTACGCTGAAACTTTCAGTGAATGCTCTGCTGTTTGCCGGTCTTTGCTGTTCCTGCCTTAACCTCAAGAGTAGTAAAGTACGGCTGCCATTGCCATATGAAAGAACCAAAACAACTTATCATAATCTTTTTTCCAAAATTATTCTTCCCTTTCAACATACATATTTTTGATTAATATTTTTATGCATGTAGATATGATATCGATCACTTTGGTAAAGTAGCCTGTAGCATATAAGACTTAAGCCTGATGAAGAGCTAGACTAAAAGCAGCTAACTTTTTGCATCATTAGCCATTTCTTAGCTGAAATAATGATGAAAAAATAATCAGCTTTTAAAAAGTATTTAAAATCAGAAGGTAAGGTTCTTTATTTGTAAGATCAGTTTTGGAATTAAAGTTGAATAAATATTTTTTAAGGGCTGGAAATGTTGTGCAGAGAAATTTGTGTCAGTACTGCATATTCACCAAAAGAGAGCAACATAGGCACACTGTACGTGCTTAAGGCAAGTGGCCATTTTACACTGTAAGGAGGAACATATTGTCCTCTGTTTTAGAGTCTATATTTTACCTGCCTCTGAATGTGATGGATGGGGCAATTATTACTTAGGTTTATGGCTATTGATGATGTATGTTTTATGGATCATATTTTTGTCTTTCAGATGTTTGTGTATAATATGTTTCCTCATTCATTATGATTGTGTTTAGGATACATGTTTATACATTTGCTGAAACATTGCTGCATTTTTCCTGTTAGAAACTTTTTTCAACAGCAGACTTTGCATTCATGAATTTTCTTTGGCTAAAGTCATTAAAATGTACTTAACGTTTTTAGTTTTCTTAAATGCTTTGGCATGATATCAGCTATATTTTTTGATTGACTTGGAAAAAAAATCTTGTAAGCCTAGAAATGTGCATTTTTTTTAGTATTAATGATTGTCATCATCCTAAGTGTGTAGAGACTGTTTTATTTTACGTTCAGTTTCATTCTGCTGAATAATCCTTTTAGCCCCAAAGCTAATAAATGCACTCAGATATGTAAAGATACTTATTTAGGTAAGCATGTGGAAGTTCCTTGCAGTCTCTTTCCTAAAATATTGTGTCCATCTTAAGTTAGTAACTGTGAATTTTTTTTAAAGCAAAACTTGATATAAGCGATCCTCAGAATAAAAGAATAAGGGATTTGTAATGCACAAGGTTGTTTTCAGACAAGAAGTACTTATCTGCAGTGTCCAAAACCTACCTGACTCACTTCTCGTAACTCAGATTTGGGATTGGTTATTAGCAAGTTGGTTGTTTACATTGTCTATGTATTACTAAACCTTGTGGTCCTTAGCTGGCATAAATGTATCGGGGGCATGGTCTTGTGACCTCACTTAGAGCAGTGCTGGATCCTGTCCTAGGATCTATATAGGCTGAAACAAGGGTAGCTCTTACTGCAGCAGGAAAGGGGAAAGGGGAGATGAGCAACAAAGTCTGTCCCGTGCCAGGCTAAAAAGGGCAGTTTTCTCCCCCCTCCTGTATGCAGGAGAGAACGAATGGTTTAACTCCTTTCTCCTTTTTTTTTTATTTCCTGTGTAGTCCAGAGGTTGCAATAAAACAGATCCAAGTTTGTTGCAGCTATTTTTCTGCTTAGCCAGTAGAAGCTAAGTGCTGTAAACTTTCCAGTTGTTTCCGATGTCCCAATAATAGACATTTCTTCAGTACAGTACACTGACTGCACACAGGAGACCTGTGTTTGGGAAGACGTACTGTGAACTGGGGTCCTTGGGCGGTGGTGGTGCCCGAGGTCTGATACGCAGCTTGTGCCAGTGGCCACGCGTGGCTGAACAGCAGGGATGCCCTCAGGCGAGTCCCAAACTCTGCAAAGACTCTTGAAAAGATCCTGTAGTCTGAATGGGCTTTACTAGGATTTGCTTAAGGGGTCCAAAAAAATGTCAGCTGAAGGACATCTTCAGGCCCGTGGAAGGATGGAGGAGGTCAGAGAGCAGGAAAACATGAAAAATGGAGATGCTGAAGAATTGCTGTAGCAAAACCAGCATCCCATCATGTTTATTAGGAATGTGGATGATGCTTAGTAACAGAAACGAAACGTGAGATGTATGTAAAAAAGGAGTGAGTTTGAATCTAAATGGGGCCAGAGGCAATGCAAATGATAGTATGTTTTTTAACAGTTAGAAACGTCACATGAAAGGCTTGCTGGAGCCAGGAAGTGCTACGTGTGTGGGTCACTGGAAAGAAATTCTTCTGTAGCCTGGATGTTGAATGTATGTGTCCCTATTTACTTCTATTTAAAAATAAAAAATAGTTAATTTCAGAGTTCAGTATTCTGTGAAAGTTCCCTGTGAAGAACAAAAGGGTAGCTCTGAGAGATGCTCGGTGTGGGAGTGAGAGTATTTTGGGCTCTGGAGAGCTAAGCAAAGATATGGCAAGATCTGGCTGTGCGTGAGGCTTTGAGCCTGTGTTTGTTGTGGTGGGTCTGTTGGAATAAGGAGCTCTTCATCTGAGACCACCGTGCACAGAGAGTGACCCTGTGTGTGCCAGGCAGACGCTGCCCCTGAAGAGCCACTCGCATCTCTCTGCCAGCTGCGCATAAGTGTTGGATTGAACCTGTTTTTCACTCCCACTAGAAGAGATGTCTGCATAAGCTGCCCAAAGTCTAGATGTAGGGACTGCATGTAAATAAGACAAAATGTGTATATATTTACAGATCTACATGCATGTACACACATGAATTTTGCTCAAAATACTTAAATCCAGAATTCTGGGAGAATAGATTGTTCAATAAAAACATGTTTAACTGACTACTAGCCAATACATCATCCTTTTTCCAAATATTTTCAGACTAAATAAGCATTTGAAAGAAGCATAGACTAATAATTCTGAGGCTGCCAAAGCATTCAAGACTTAGGACTCTGGATGCTTCACATCTGAGATTGAAATAGAGCATTTCTGAAACTTCTGTTTCAAAAGTATGGGTTCTTGCAAAATAATCTTGGCTAGTTTTATGCAGAGTGGGAGTACACTAATTCTGTCCAAATGAGAGGTGTTTAGCATTGTTTAAAAAGCTCAATTCAGAAAGGCTGCTGGACCTTATGGATCACTTGGTTTTATAGACTGAACTCGCTTTCCTAGTGCTGACTCCCAATATGCGACAAGAGTATTCCCTCTTTCTGGATTAATCAGATTCATCATGGGAATCCCCAGGCTAGGGAACCCAGCTGAGGAAGGAACATTTGCACAAGGGGCATCTAAACGAGAGACCCTCATGGATTTCTGAATCTACATTTTTGTACATAGTTCTAGAAAAAGAAAAAGGATATTTCCTAGAAATTATTTTTTCTGAAACATGTTTACTTGTTGAACTGACAGTTCTTTTGACTCACTATATTAGTTGTCTGTGTATGTACACAGTCAACCAGGAATGGTAATTTAACTATCAAATTGTGTAAACTTATCCATGTGAATTAAACTGACTTCAGTGTGAATGCCAGTGGTACACATAGAGACAAAATGTGACTCAAGGCTTCCAGACAAAGTTTGTACAATTCCTGTGAATAAAAGGTGCTTATCCTTTACTAACAAGTTATGTATTGGTCTATATAATCTGCAATGTTGTTATTGAACCATTCTTATTTAGAGCAAGGTCTGTAGTTTTCACGACTGTTGCTGCTCTGTTCTTTTATCAGTAGAAACCTTCCACTCGTGATGCTCTGGTTTGCAGGAATGCAAACAGTGAAACAGTGAAACTACCAGTCCTAGACCAAAAGTTCTGGGAAGTTTTGATGAAATGAGTTTGTGTGGCTGAGAACAAGCTGGCTTTAGGTTCCCACTCACTGAAAGTAGGGGAAACTTTAAAAAACGAGGGCTACTGTGTAGGTGGGACGATGTTTCTGAAGCGGTAAGCAAATGAGTGTGTCTACGCTGAGAGCTTCTTGTGCTCAGGAAGTGCCGTAATATACACTGCATCTGCACAGTAGTTTCTTGCTTTAGCCTGCACCCTTTGAGAGTAATGGGCTAATGCTCAAGACCGGAGCCCTGTTGCTTCAGATTGTGATAATGGCAGCATAAAAAAACAGTTGGGGTGATCCCTGAGCAGGGAATACTTTTCATGGTCATACTGTGCTCCTGTGAAGGTCAGGTTTGGGAGAAATTTTTTATATATATATATATATACACACACACAAGTTTATTTTAAAAAATTCTGCCATTTGTTCACCCATATTTTGGCCTTATTTATTAGTGATCCAAAGCTATACTGGTGTTCCAGATCTTTGCTGACTTTTAGTCTGCCTCTTTCTAGTTGCCATCTATTGACAACTATTTTCTGCTCATCTGTCTGTGCAAAGCAGAGCCTAAAATGCTTTGTGCAGTTGGTAATGGAATTTCTGGCAAAGGTAGATTTCAGCTGCTGAGAGAGAGAAATTATCGGAATGGGAGAAACTTCCAATTCAACTCTTGCTGTGTTTGCTTCTGTGATTTGTTTGTGTAACACAGTACTGTAGCTCTTACCACCTAAACAGCCCTGCATCACCTGGTCCCCTGCTGTAAGGGTGAGATGTCTGAAAGAGCACAGCAGGGGCTTGAGAATTGCAGAACCTGAAGATCAGAATTGACTGATACAGAACTTACAATAATTGTTTAATTCTGTAGTACCCAACTGGTGGAGGATGATGGTTTCAGACTTCTGTTTCTCATAATAATTTTAATGAAGCTGCAGCTTTCCAGCCACGTATGATGTGAATTTGGAGATTGGTTGTTGCTCTGCAGTGCCCTCAGCAGCAGGACGTGGACACTGCTGCCACACCACTGACAAGATGTAACTGTGTTACCGAAGCAAAGCATGTGAGCAGTAGGATGATATTAGGTATTTTTAATGAAATTATTTTGGCTTTTGTTTTATACAGAAAAGCTCCTAAGATCAGCAGTCATTTAAAATGCTTTTAAGCATATAACTGAAATGTAACATGAATTATCACTTCATATTTCATTGCTATTCTTTACATGCTGTTGGTGATTCCTGGCTCTATGAATTATAGCTAAGTTAGGCCAACCTACAAATCCTAATATTTTTGCATAATCTCTGTTGTGAACAGTAAAAGCATGTGTATTCTGCTAATCTGTATTCAGATACAAGCCTGCAGTCAGAGCGCTAAATATAACTTGTTTTTAGGCCAGGAAAAATAAGTTATCATTTTTTTCCCATGAAAACACACTTTGAAGCAACTGAAGTATTGCCTGTTTTGTGTGTGTTTGTTTTTAAAACTATTTTTAAATATTCCACAGCAGACATTCTACCCACAGAAAACAGCAGGAGAGTTTTCTTACATAATAATCTGACAGATGTGTCATGGTATCTAATCCTTTAAACCTCCAAAGCCCTCTGATAGCGGATGTTTTAAAAGGCCAGATTGAAAAGCAAGCTGCTCTTTTATTGAGTCTTTGCCTTCAGTGCCCATTCCACACTCGATCGCTTCACTTTGCTAAAGCAGAGTACGTGATAACTTGAAGTCAAGAGAAAAAAAAATTATATCTTAGAAAAAAAAATTAAAAATACTATTAAAATAGTTAATGCCAAGTGAAGACACCATTTAAAATCTGCATTTACATCTGGATCTTCTCATTCAGATTTTTTTCCATGCTTTCTCTGAGATTCTATCAAGAAGTAAATCAATAATAATTACACACACAAAATGACCAGCAGACTTGCAACTGAACCATCAAGATTTTCACATTCCTTAACTATGCAACCGTGTAATCATATTACTGTAACTCTTGTAGTCTTTCGTCTCGGGCCTTTTTGTGCCTTCAAGCATCGCGTCTGAGTACACCGTAGGCCATTCAAAGTGGGGGATTCTGTCTTCTACTTGCCCTGGCTAAGCACCTGGTGTTCTTTTTAAAATAACAAAGTCATTAGAATAGTCTTTGCCTCTTAGCTCATTTTAGCCTTTTCTTTTTCAGAACAGTTATAGCTTTAATAATCCAAATGTCAGAGGGAACATGAATTCAGAGGATCAGGGTTTCAGTTAATCACGTTAAATAAGTTCCCCTGATAGTTAGATACAGCAGCATGCAACCTTATTTCAGCTAGCAGGAATTTTGGATAACTGAGGTTCGGGTAATCAACATCACAATGCATGTGACTACTGTGTCGTTTGACATAAATTTGTGTTCTACATAATTTAAAAAATTATGTGGGAGTTGGATCTGAACTTGTACCCAAACTTAAAGGAAGCAAAGGTTTAGAAAGAAAAGCTGACTTATTTGCGATTTTTGACATTTGCAAAAGTGCAATGTGGTGTTAAATGTGTAGATGAAAAGTTTTAAAATACATGAGAGCACCCAGAATTTTTTCAGAAATGTTAATGTTTGTTTTGATAAAATCATAGCTTCCCAGTTTTTATAATCCTTATTACTTTTAGTAAGGCAATTATTTAGGGCTTTTTCTTTGAAATATGAATTGACTTGAGATATCTCACCTGATGACGTTATCAAAGATTTGTGAATTGACACTCTGGGACTGAGAAACTAATCATCTCTTCTTTGATGACACAAACTGGTTTGTCTTTTTCCTGAATGCAGCAGCTAACCTTGACTTTACACATGGTCAGTTTCTACATTTTTTGCAGCTTTAAAAAAAAGGCATTTTTCAACAGACTAATCCTATAATGCAGTGATTTCTTTTTCAGTGAGGATTTCTCGGTGATTTTTAGTTCTGTTCAGGCTAAGGTTCTTTATATACCAGCTGTATACACATAGAATGTAAGATAAAAACAACAGAGGACAGACAAGAAATGAAGATTATATACAAAGACTTCTAGGTTAAAGTGCTTCTGCCAGTCTAGCAAATGTGAAATACAAGGTTAAAAAAGAAGGTTTTTGTTATTTAAGTGGTGCGTGTTGCATTATCGACAAGAGCTATTCCTCATGTAGATTACAGTGCTGTTTAAGGATGGCCTCCATTCATTGCACATCCCTTCTTATGGGGTCAAGCTTCCTCTGTACTTCCTCTGTTTTTCTTGTGAAGAATTGATGATTTTCAAATTACCACCTCTCTTTTTTTTTATGTTAATTTTTTTTTAATTTTATTACTGTGTGTATATTGAGGGCAGCTTGATGCCTTAAATTAACATTTTAACATTTGGGCTTAATACTACAGTATCCTATAGCATGTGTATTCCTCCTATGCTGATGAGATTGGATAGCAGATTTCAGACCCTCGTCCCAACATTCACAGACACTGTTTGGGAATGGAAATCAGCAATACGGTGTAAATGTTGCAGTCCAGACAAATCTGAGAGCACCTTGCTTGATGTGACTGTTCAGGGCTATAAAAGAAGGGAGAATGTGGAAGAAGAAGAAAAGGTTGTTCTCTTCCTTTCAGGCTGGCTGAAGCAAGGGAAACCTTGGTTGGTTGGTTGATGTTAATTTTACTGTCTGTTGAATAATAAGGGTTTTCAGAAGCAAGGGTTTATCTTTTCATGGAACCATTTCATTCCAGGATTAGTGGTTTATTCTGTACGCCTGTCCTTTTGGTACTGTCCTAATCCCTCTGAAACAAAATAGCTGTTACTGGGGAGTAGAGTGCCTGCATGGAGAACTGGTACAAAACCTCTATTGTATGTTCTTCGGCAGCTATTTTGGTCAGTTTAACTTACTTGATGTGCCCTCAAGCCTAAAACTTTTTTTTTTTCCATTACTGGGAACATTCTACCAGTTAAGTTAACCAGTTAAGGGAACACTGTAGACTTCAGCCCTGCAGTACATAACAAGGTGAGGGGTCTACTCAATTCTGCTGTCTTTCTAAAATTACAGATACACCTTCTGCTTATGTATACAATATGCTAAAGGAAAGGAAGAGGTTGGGATTAAAGTGCTTTGGTTTTTGGAGGCTCAGACTTTCTTCGTGACTTTTGGATGATAACTTAGGGCTCAGATTCTCAAATGTACCTGAACAACCACGTAAGCCCTTAGGTATTTGATTTGCCTTTTAAGTGGCAATGACGTTTTTGAAATTATCCGGCCCCTGCTACCTCCACCAGTTATGAATACCTCGTAGCCAACCATTTGTCTGAAGCCTTCACTTGAAGCCAGAACTCTGCAAGATGATCGGTGAAGCTGAATCGCAGAGGCACTTTCTGAGCTGACAGCAGCTGAACGCTGCTGATGCACACAGCAGCTGAAATCAAGACCAGAGAAGCTATGGCGTGCTGAGATGTTCTGATCAGAACGCTTACCCAGAGTGAGAAAAATTCTGGTTTTGTTTTTTTACTTTGGAGTACGAATTTAAATTTGGGGCTCTGGTATCTTAGGATAATATCCTAGATACTGAGCTGTAGATAAAGCGTCTTTTCTCATTATGAATATTACTTATATTAAGCAGAGGAGTTTCAACAGGAAAGAAACACTTTATACTTACCAATATTTTGGTGGCGTGGGGTTTTGATTTGTGCTTCACCTTCATGGTTTGAATGCTCATTCAAGGTTGTGAGGTATTTAGATTTTTTGTTTGTTTGTTTTAGGAGTAGGTTTTTTTATATAAAGCAGTGGTGGGCTTTTGCAGGTGGAGAAATGGAGCGTAGCTCTATGTTTTTAGCAGGTAACTGTCTGTGGACTGGATCAGTCACTTGGGCAACCGGGCCTGGCCTCTTTCCCCTGTGTCTCACCTCTAGCTGCTGGGAGCTTCCCACCGGTGCTGGTGTTGCACTGAGCGCCCAGTGCCTGGTAGGTGGGAGTTGCACAGCCCAGCATTAGCTATGCAAGCTGCTCTTGCGGATCAAGCCCTTCATTTCTCTGCACCTCTCCTCCCCACTTGTAAAACAGAGAGTATCATCAGCCTTCGTCATGTCAGTGTTGCACGGTAAAGATTAGAAGGTGTTCAGCTACTGCATTGTGCTGGTAGGGACCATGCAGGCATTTCAGCCGAGTGTGAAATGGCTTCGCTAAGTCAGCTGCAGAGGTGCACTAAACTGGCAAATTTCCACATAACTTAGTTTTGGTTTAATCTACTGTTATCTATTTGGATCTTTATTCAAAACCAGCTGGTTTTGCTTGATGAATGCTCAGCTTTCGCAACTGGCCTGCATTTCATGAAATGTGACTGTGAGAGACCTTCACTATTCAACATCTACGGATTGTTTCTGTCTAAATAAATAGTTGCTTGGGAAAGATATTATTAAATGAATAATTGTATTTTTGCCTGTGTAATTATCATACGAGAATTTCTTATATTCCTCTCTTAATTTTGATGTAGTTTATGTAACACATAAGACCTTACCTCCGTGACTGAGTTTCAACTGTGAAAAAAATCAAGACTTAATTTTTAAAATTTTTTTTTAGATCCTGGGTCCTGATTTTTTCACTCTGCTAGTGATATTTACATCAAACGTATTCAGCTTGCAAATAGGAAAAAGAGAGTTATTGTAATTGAGTACTGTTTATATTTTTTGTGAACTGTTTGCTACATTGTTGAAGCTCTACAATTAAAAAAACCCCAAACAATAAACCAGTTCTCTGATTCTAGAATCTTGTTACAGCACTTCCAGATGTTACCACATGCAATATTTTACAACAAGGCTAAGCCTTGTGTTTCATTGCTTTGGATACTGAAGGGGCCTTCAAGAAGGAAACATAAACCGAAGATTTCTAGAATAGATAAAAGCTGAAGGACATGAGGATGTGCAGGCAGTGTCTTCAGATGACGTATCATGCTGTTCCCCTGAAAATGGGGCAAGAAACACACTGT
The DNA here is from genome assembly GCF_964195595.1 of Calonectris borealis. Classification (NCBI taxonomy): domain Eukaryota; kingdom Metazoa; phylum Chordata; class Aves; order Procellariiformes; family Procellariidae; genus Calonectris; species Calonectris borealis. The sequence continues at coordinate 16,334,065 of NC_134319.1, read as the reverse complement.
TTCTACCTGAACATTTAGGGAAATCACATAGGCTGCTCCTTTGCCTTAAGTCTATATTCCACTGGATATATAATCACATTTATTTTAAAGAACCTTCACAGGTTTACTGCATTTATTTATTAGCAGAAAGGTTACAATCACTGAGAAACTGTTGAAATGTGCCATGGCCCATCTGTCCCCAATTAGATTCACAGTTATCTTTCTACATCCAAAATTTAGATGCCTGGAAATCATGCAGTCAGCTGGCTGGCTATAAAATGTTGTGGGAAAGCATACATACAATTTCTTACATTGAAACTCCTTGGTTTTTTACAAATGAACTAATTGTTCCTACGGCCAAAAAGGGACACTTGAGACCAGACATTGGAGCAGCTATCTAGAAGAGGAAGAGATACAGTCCTGCTCTAATAAATAGTAATTTAAAGCAGATCTTTTAATCAAACTTGATTAAAAAAAAAAAAAGTGTTCCTAAGCTAGAGCTATGGATTCCTCCAGGTACCTAGAGTTAGGTGGCTTGTTGGTAGGAAGGGTGTGCAGCAGGAACAGCCTGGCTCCAAGGGAGAGGAGGTGCGACAGCCAGGCTTACCCTTCTGAACTGGCAATTCTGCACAATTTCTGTGGGATGTTCTTTGTGTGCCATCACCAGCAGTAAAGATTTATCAGGTCAAATTCTGATATCGCTTGCATCTATGAAGAGCCCATGGGCTTGCACAGATGTAATGGGTAGGAAATTAGTGAAATTAGTCAATAATTCTGCTGGCAGTTCAGAAGGAGGAGTAAAATTCAAAATCCTGTGCAGCTGGCCAGGGTGATTACCTGCACAGGGCTAGCAAGAGTAAGAGTAGGAAAAATATCTGCCTGAATAGGCACTTTGCAAAAGAAGCTCTTGGTTAGAACTAGTATTATCTCAAGACCACTTCTAGTAAACTATTAATCAGGAAAACTAGAGATACTAGGTTTAGTTTTGCTATGTGACTCCTCTTCGTTACCTAATTGTCATGTAATTAGCCTGCTGTTCACTGGGAAGGCACACAGTGTGACAGCTGTCAGTGGTATCTACTTCTATTTAAAAAAAAAAAAAAATTAAAAACCCCATCACATCTTGTGTTGAATGTGGGACTTGCATTATGATACTTTGGGGGGGCTGTTTGAAGATGTGTTGTGGCTTGAAATCAGAAGGGATCAGAAGTATCAGAAGCTGGGTAGTATGGAAACTTCCATACTGCGGATGAGTTACAGAGGTTTCTGGCTTTGTGGAGAGGGGGTTTTATGTTACTGTTGTTCTGCTTGGTGACTGAGGCTGATGTTCACAGAGACCAGAAGCAGTGGGTGCCCCTATTTTTACTGTTGTTGCAGAATCACAGAGAAGATGAGGTAGGCAGGAACCCCTGGAGATCACCTAGTGCGACCCTCCTGCTCAGAACAGGGTCAGCTAGTGCAGGTTGTTCAGAGCTGTGTCCAGTTGGGTTTTGAACATCTCCAAGGATGGAATCACTGCAGTCTTTCTGGGCAATGTGGTCCAGTGTTCAATTGCCCTTACAGGAAAAAAGGGTTGTTCTTATACTTAAATGAAATTTCTTGTATTTGTTATGGTCAAATCCTGTACAGTCTGGGTAAATAAACCCCACGGTCACAACACTGACAGTCTTAAACAACTTTTCCTCCCTCCCCCACTCTCCCAGCACTCGTCCGTAGCAATGATTGCAAGTAGTACAGCACAGGAAGATTTAAAGATAGTATTTTGTTGTGAAAAAGGCCTCACTAAGAAGAACTGGACTTGATTTTAATACTGAAAACCAATATTGACAAGTGTGTACTATTCAAGCCTGACTACTGCTGCAGCTCTTTGCTGGCAGTCTCCTGTGCAGTGAAGGTCAGAAAGAACACGGATTCCTAACCAGGCAGAGCTGAAGCTCGAGACTGGCATTAATTTAATTACTTAAGGATAAAGTGGCTCTAGTCCCCCTTTTGGGATGTTTAATGTGATAGATGTAAATCGCTTCAGCACAGTAACTCCGTTGAAGTGAACGGAGCAGCCATAGCTCGTAACATTGGATGGCTTCCTGTCCTACCATTAGCGGTCAGAGTTGTTTTCAAATTTCAGATTACAGTAACGTTGCTTCCAGTGTTTGGATGCTCAGATGCTGGTAATTTCTGAAGGTGGCTATGGATGTCTCCATATATGTTTTCCACTGTGGTTCAGCTGGCAAACTATTGCAGCTGCTGCTTTACAGTTTATTCCAAGAGTTGTAATTTTTTTTCCTTCTGAAGCTCTGTTCTAACAGTGCTCTCTCTCTCACAGTTCACATGGAGAAAACGTGTTGCAGGATCAGGATCTGAATTGGGACCAGTGGTCTGTGCTTATTAACAAAAATGCTTAGGGAGTGCAGATAGGTTAATTGAAGTTAGTTGTGTGTGACCAGGTTGGTTTGTCTTTAATCTCTTATGTTTAAATTTTATATGCATGAAGACAATTAATCCTCTTAACTTCTGTAGACTTTGAATGCTCAGTAAATAAGTGGCCTCTTTAATTGATGCTATGGTGTTTGCCTGTTTAAGCCAAAATAAAAGTAAAGAGCTACACTGGGCCTTGAGGGAATCTTCCTCAGTGTAGTGAGAGGTGCTATTATGTAAAAGGCTTAAGAGTCTTCCCAGCTCATTATTTTTATAGTACTGTCTGCTTTGCTCTTTTAAGACAATGCTCTTTTTTTAGCATCAACAATTTTGAGATCAGAGAGCACTTCCTGAGTCAAGGCAAATTGAGCAAGATATTTCAGCACTTGACAATCAAAGATGCGCTTCTCATGCATGCAGGTTAACACCGCTTTCTTTTTTTTTTTCTTTTTTTTTTTTTTTTTACTGAAACCCAAAAAGGTATTCCTCTCAAGTGAAGGGCTTGTTATCTTCGCAGTGTGTACAGTAAAATAATAGTGCAGAGCTTATTTCTTCGCAGTGAATCATGAAGTGCTTTACAGAGTGTGTATCTAGGGATTACTCACTGGCCAACCAACCAAAATACTGATACTCTGTACCGATAAATTTGTGTAACAGTTTTAATGAAATGTGAAGAATATCTTCTTCGCTTTTAATTGCATATTGAATTTTGTTCAGGTAGCATGTTAAGACTTATTCCACTGAATGCCATGTTAGTGACAGATAACAAACACATCCTTGTTTATACCAGGTTTCAGATCATACCCATGTTTCTTAAATCACTGTTCAAGTGCTGTTTTACTTTGGCCTGTGTGGTGAATAGATTAGAAGTAATAAGATGGAGGGAAAGAATCCGACATTTAGAGATAATTTTTCATACATGACATATGATGGAGAAAGGGGTTGTTGTCTCATTTATAATGAAATCTAAATTCAGATGAGTTTCACAATAAATATTTTGCCAGGCTACAAATGTCCTCCGTATTACACCAGACAGCAGCTGAGCACAGACGAGTTGTTAGTGCCTCAACTAGGCGTTTTCTGAGGTGTCTCACTCACTCACTGCCTCAGCTTGATGCTGCATATCTGTGCTCTGAAGTTCTCAGATCTGATCACATTTACTTATACATGTAATTGCGTTCATACGTAATTTGTTATTAAATTCAACCATATTTAATAATTTTGGGGAACTAATAATCTATTTTAAGTACAGTCTGTATGTTTTGAATAACTTTTCTTTGAGGTTCTTAATTTTTTAACACAACTTTTAAGGTCAGTGGTCCGACTGCGTAAATTATTAAATACTTCTGAATTTTTTATAACTTTCTCCAGCAATGCAGACTGGATTTTCCCTTCTCTTCACAATTCCTGGATGTGCAGTATGGAGGATGATACTGTACATCCTTTCTTTATGTTTCAGATCATAGTTGTTAATGTGAAATCTAAACTCTCATTTTACTGATTGTAGTAGTAACATAGAGAATATTTTGCTCCCTCCCAATAGAATTGACCTGCTTCTTTAATCTGTATGAGATTGAACAGCAAGTATCACATTCATCCCTTGGTTTGGGCTTCTTCTGTAGCGGAGCTGAGGTACAGCTGTGGATCAGTTCTCAAAGCAAGGGCTGGCGCTACCCCAGAACAGTCCTGCTGCAGCAGAATTTGACGGTCTGCATTTCTGCTGACCCTGAACCCGAAGATCCTGTCCTAAGACAGACTTTGCTCCTCTGAAATTGTGGAGAAACACGATACTGCTTGTTTTAGCAGGGTAACAGTACAGGGAAAAAATCTGCAAGGCAGGAAGAAATCAAGTTGAGATCTAATTGGTGAATTAATCCAAAGAAAGATGCAGCCATATGGAGATTTCGCTGCTAGCAAGTAGAGAGAGACACTTGTAGGGTATCTCTTGGATTGCCTTAGATTTCTGTAGTGATCACATGTTTGTTTTTGTCTGTTGGAGATTCCTGGTTGGAGATCCTCATGTTCTGTACATGACCCTGACTGTTCTTCTGCAGCATCTATGTGACTGAATCTATGGCTGTGCCGTGGCAACTCTGTGGAACGAATGCCTTCTCTATAGTCTTGCTCTCTAAGCCAGGATCAACCTTTAACAAACACTTGGCAACTTGTGAGAAAAACTCTTATGATTGGGTAGGCAGGTTTATAAGATATCTATGTAATTTGGGGAATGAGAAGCTGCCAGGTGCCTCTGGGCTGTAAACTGCCTGGAGAAGTCATCCCCCTCATCCTGACACCCCTCCCCAAGAATCCCATAAAGACTGTTAACAAGTCACACCACGGCCACGCAAGTGACGTGGAGTGCCACTGAACTGAGCTTCCTGGGCTGGCTGCACAATTTACAGTCTATACTACTTTCCTGTTCGTAATTCTTGAGTGGAAGAGGTTAACAACTGTGGGTGCTGGCAGCTGCTTTTTTTTTTTTTTTTTTTTTTTAATTTATTGGAGAGTGCTGTGGTTCTTACCCTTCCTTTACCACTTTCACAGAAGTAAATGGGTTTACCTAGTAACAGCATATTGCAATGGGCACACAGGGTATTGATTATTTGTATAAAGGATATAAACACACTGCCAGTCACTTGCTATAGCAATGAAACTTGTAAGTCACAATGAGCTAAAATTTTCTCTGTGCGAAATTTTCAACTGGACTAGTTTGTGCTCACAGGAATTGAGAACTGTCCCTTCTGGTACTTCAGTGTCTGTTTCCTTGCATGGATTGGAAATGTTTGTCTTCAAAGCAGTAACTCTGCTAGATAAACTATAGCTTTAGTAACAGTTGTCTAAATTCAGAGGCTTGTTTCACTTTCCCACGAGCACATGTCTGGAACAGTTCAAATAGCTCTCAGTTGGAGACCACCACTAGAGGGTTTGGTGTCTGCTTCCCCCCCAGTGGGTCTATTTTAACATTGTGCCTACATGACCCCGTAGCCAAAAAGTAAAAATGCAGTTGAGTATTTGCAAGCATTTAAATTCAAATGTGAATTCAAGTCTTTGCAACCATGACATCATTTTTGTTTGGGTCGGCCTTTGGATGCTTGCTGCCCTTATTAATAAAAATCAGTGCAATGTCTTCCTATCAATGACAGTCATGTCAGCTGCATAACCAGCAGCTGTAAAAGAAGCTGTAAAGCAAAAATACCATTCACTAGCTTTTTAGAAAACAAAAATTATCCCCTCACCAGGAAAAAGTTGCCAGACTCTCTAGACCAAGCACTTTCTTCCCTGACTTGTCTAAATGTAGAAATTTTGGTGATATAAATATTCTATCTATCCTGTGGCACTCTATGAGTAAAGGAAATGTGACCATTTTTGTTCTGTGATCCATTTGTTTGCCCTTTTCCTGACAAAAAAGGAGAGAAAGAATATCTGTTTCTTTTACTTCAAAGTGCTGGAGGCATAGGGGATTCTCTTCCCGTATCCTTTTAATTCTAGCATTATCGAGGCATTTTGTAAACTTACCTAGATTTCTTGAGTTTCATTCTTGCTGTAAGGAATACTTTCAAGTAGTGCCTGGATGTACTTTATGATTGCAAAATCACAATTCTATACGTAAGGAATCTTAGGGAAAGAAATAGAAATTAAGAACAACTTAAAACGTAGAGAATACATACCAAGATAAATGAGTCTGTGCATGGGATGCTGCTCATGCAATGGCTACATACCAACAGATGCCACAATCTTCAAAACAGCAATTCAAATACAAAACAGGGATTTCCTTTTCATTTTGCTTGTCTGTTAACAAGAAGCTTAATTTTATGCTGATGGAATCGGGCAACATGTAATGTTTTCTGATGCTGCTGGGTGTGCGTGCAGACTGAAGTGACCACCCATTACGTGTCTTGTAATGCCTAGTCTTCTGAAGCATCTCTGCCTTTTCAGGCTGAGCTACCTTGTGCTGTTGCTGATCCACTGTGAGCTATGAACGTTCAGCATTTCTGGAAATCTGACACAAATTGTCTCAAGTTGGTGCCCCAAATCTTCAGAAAATGCTGCTAATTAGGCATTTTGCTGGAGGGTGCTCTCTGAAACCACCACGAGATAGGGTTACTGTGATTGAAGTCCCTTCTACTTTGGCATCTAATTTCAAAATGAGTGACAATAAACACAGTGCCTGATCAAAAGACGTGCAAAGCATGGGGTCCCCTCCTGCTGCATATTTATATGTTGCAATGTGTTATAAATACATTTAACTCAGTAGAAACTATTGTAGTTTATATAAATCAGCTGTTATTGAAGAGCTAGCCAGTTCATTAGTGTGTGTGCTTCTGCATATGTGCTGGGCTGCTGGAGGCAGAGAGTTTCTGGAGTGTCAGACCTGTGATGGTCCTCTTGCATCCTTTTCCATTCAAAGGTACCAGCAGTTAATTACTGAAAGCTATGCAACAGGTTTTGCAAATAAAATACCCGAATCTTTATCTTTTAAAAATACCTTTAAATCACTTACAACACAAGCAGAGAAATAGATATGAGACATGGGTGACCTGGGGAAAACGTCTCTACCTTTCAGAAATAAATGGTCCCTCCTTTTAATGTCTTTTTGGATCTTTTTGTGTCAATGTTGAAGAAGGAAGCTTTGTCTCTGTGGCTTTACCTAAATCAACATGCCTATGTCAGGAGAAAACAGGACCCAGTGATTTGTATGTGGTTTTACCTCATAGATAAATATTATTGCATTGTGAGAGGAGGACCATGAGGCTTTATTTGCCCTCCTTGGCATTAGGACCACTGCCACAATGTGGAACAGAGAAAGTTCTCCCTGGGCTGAGTAAAACATCCATATATGACACAGTTTTATTTGAGCTGTGTAGGAGACAGAATTGTACTGTTGGAACTAGCTATGCATTTTAATTCTCTTGCATTCTTGTATGTCTGTGAAAACAAAATTGGGAAAGTCTAGAACATATATAAGCCAACTATATATATAAAAGGTAATTTCATCTATTGTATAGTAATGTCTTATAGTCCAGTGGAAGCACTGACCAAATATGTCTCTAACATTAGCAGGCTTCCTGGAAGGGGGGGGAAGCAAGAATATATATGTAATTTTCCAAGTACAGAAATATCCCTTTTCTTTTGAATGTGTTAGTTTCTCCTGTGTATAGCTATTTATTTGTCCAAGACACACCAATACTTTCTTCTTTTTGTGAAGTTAAATGTTAATGGTGGGAAAATACCTGTCAAAATGGACAAGTTACTTCTTTGGGGGGATGGTGGTAAGGGGAAGGAACGCTCTTTCTCACCATCTGTTTTCCCTAGGAGGTGGCCCATGTGGAAAATTGCATGTGTAACTGTAAAGTCAACTGCTCATGAGCCACGGGGGGCGGTCTTGGAGTAGGAATAGTAAATCTTATCCATCTCCTGCTCATTGTGCTTTATGGACATCAATGTTTGCAATATTCCATGAGTTGGTGAAGTGTTGTTATGCAAGTATTAGTCCCTTTTATATATCAGCAACAGAGCCTAGAAACAAAATGATTTTCTCACAGTCAGGAAATCACTGCTGGAACTTGGCATAACTCTCAGGGAAACCTGTTTGCCTGTCCTGCATTCACAGATGCATCAAGATGATCCTTCTGAATGTTTTCTCAGCGTATCTGTGTAGTGTGACGCCAGCTTACTGCATGTGCAACATACTGCACCTCTACAGTAAGCTGCTCTGGCAACTATCTGGAGAACTACGAAAAGAAGCAAGCACCGAGCAATGCTCTCAAGTGCTTATTTAACTTCAAGCCATTGGACCTTTGTTTTTGGTGGGACTGTTGTCCTGTTTAAAACAGCTTACAGATCTAAGCACCTTGTTGAAGCAAGGTGTAGTCGTAGGAAGAAACTCTAAAAATCCAGCTTTAACAAAGCTGCCATAAAGAGGTTTGCACCTCTGCAGAAGTACAGAGCCAGAGGGCAGCTGCTACCTCTGTGCCTCATTATCAAGAGTTGTGTGTTGGCTCAGGAGGTAGCACGGATCCGCTAAACCAGAGAATCTGTAGACATACATAATTATCAGCTTCCACTGAGCCCTGATTTGGACACCTGGTTCCCTTTCTAGCTGGAGAACTAGCATGTCGGTAATAGCTGCTCGTTTTACAGAAGAGAAGTGGAGCCTGGAGGAGAAAAAATAGTTCCTAATGGTAATATTTGTGAAAGTCTGGTAGATTGCGGCCGAGAGTTGTTGCGGTCACAGACAACATGGCGGGCTATTATTTGTGGGAAAATGCGAGCAGCTCACATTTTTCTGTTGTTTACTGACTCAGATAAATTAGATTAGTCTGATGGAATAGATAAATTAGTGCAGCTCAAAGTATTTTAAGTTTATGAAAGTGTTTACTCCCTGCTCATTTTGTTTAGTTACACTCGCTAGAAGATAACCAGATTGACCTAAACTGCATATATCTAGTAATTTTCAACTGGTTTGGTCCATGGGCCTTGTTTATTTAATGTCCCTCTTGCACTGTTCTTAGTAATTTTATGTATGCTGTGATCTCAAAAAAAGATTAGCGGACTCTTTGTTGGGTATGATAAAGAGAATATTTTTGTTCAGAAGTGTGCAATGAGATGCATTGTGTAGAGAATGTTTTCTCACGCTAGGCAGCTGCCTAGTGGATTAAATTCTGTTGCAGAGCCTTGACCAGATGTTTTCGATGTCAAGCTGAAGGGTTGGTGGCATCACTGCTCACTAAATAAGTAAATCCTAAAGTGTTTAATGCAACCCTGAAATAACAGTTTGGGACAGTGATAGTTTAAGTGTAGGTAGGATGGGGAAAAGGACCCCGAGCAGGAGAAAGTTTTGACAGCAAAGACTGTGCCAAGGAGCACTGTGCTTTGTTTATATATTCCCTTTTTGTTACAGATTTCTCATCCTCAGTAGATGAAAGGAGGTTGTGTTTTCTGTTTTAAACCTAGTGATACTATATGAAGAAACTTCTTACCCACACACTGATTTAATGGATCTGTAATTTTAGGCTTGTCTATTTGGAGAGAAGGGATTTTCCAACGTTTCCTGAGGAGGGTTTCTGAAAAGCAATAACTATAATATTAAAAACCTCTACGTCACCTTTTTCTCCTCACAGGAAATAACACAGCTTTCCTTGCATCTCTAGCAGTAGTTAATTATAACCAAATTTTTACAGAATGACAAATGGCAGGTTGTCTCAGTGGTAGAAGATTTGAATTTTTAGATGTGAAATGCAGATTATGTGGGTCCTGGATTATCTGGGCTTTGCCTGTGTATTGGAGCTCTGTTAGATTTTTCCACTTTTGTACTGTAGAAGACACTAGAAGAAATGCTGCAAAGAGATGTGAAGTTAGCAGCGTGTCTATAACGATTGTTACGTGCTCCTGACCATGACACCTTGGCCCGATTTATTGTCTGACACTGGACAACTCCAGTCCCCCATGGGGGGTGTGCTGGTGGAAAGTGGTGGTAGATGCAGATTTATTTACAGAAAGGTTCCTTATTTCTTCTGTTCTTTTTCCTATCTTGGTGACTGCATGCAGAACCTTCTTCGTGACGGAAAGATCTTTGTGTCTCATTGGTCTGGGTTTCTTTTTGGACATCCCAGAGTCAAGAGTCCTTTTTGCAAATAGCTGCCAAAGAACACTCCGGTCAGCAACCCCTCCTTTCTTTGGGGTTAGAGGCAGGTTATTGCCACAACAGAAAGTTGCTTGCAACTTGGGTCCCCAGTTCTGAGCTTTGCAGGTATCATCTCAGCATGGCACCAAAAAAAATGCAAGGCATCACCTCTTCGGAGAGTTAATGGTTTGGATCTGACAATCTATTTTATCTCCTACAGCAAGCCCTTGAGAGCAGCGCTGAAGCTCCAGCTTATGCTTTCTGTGCAGCAACCCACAAGTCCTGGTGGCTCAGAACGGTTGTACCAGGGCTCGCGGTGCCATAGAGGACATCTCGTCACAGGATTGACCCGTCCTGCGTAGCAAGGCAAAATAAACTGTTTGGGGCCATTCTGCAGCAGAGAATGCCACCCGCATTAGCTCCCTGTTAGAGAGGTTTGGTTACTTTGTGCTGAGGGACTGCATGTCTGGCGTGAAGCCTAGGCACCCAGCAGGGTCTCAGCATCAGCCTTTGGCTTCCGCCCCGCGGTTTCGGCTGCGGAGGGCAGGGAGGCCGGGCCGGGCCGGCCGGGCAGAGCTGCTGTCCGCTGGTTTTGTTACCGCCACCTCCTCGCGAGAGCAACGCACCTTTGCAGTGCTGCCGCCTCGGAGTGCCCCCCTCCCCCGATCGCGACTTTTGCTTGAGCAGCAGCCATCTGAGATTCGAGTCTCGGCCGTTTTCCCCCGGAAGCCGCCGGCGTCCTTGGCCCGGGAGCGGGACGGGGGGGTGGGGGGGGCTGCTGGCGGCAGGTGGCGCTACGGACCTGCGCAAATGTCTCCCGGTTTGGGTTTTTCTTTTTTAACCCCGTTTGATTAGCAGTTTCAGTCAGTGAATTCAACCACCCTGTTTGGAAAGGGAAGCGCTTCACGACTGTCTGACCTCCCCTCAGCAGAAGCTGGCAGTACCTCACCGCGTGGCAGGCACCAGGACCAGCTCTGTGGGTGCTTTCTGCAGTCATAATTTGAAAAAAAATCATAATAATAAAAAAAGTATAACCCCCCCACCCCACCCCATTAAAGCACTTCTTTTTGTTGTAACTGCTGGTAGATTTGAATGCCTGCACAGATTGGGGCTGACTGAAACTGTAATCATTATACTGCAAGAATATTGTTGATGGATTTCAACAGCTTCAGAGTTCCGGTCAGCATCACTGTGTGGCTTTTTAAAGTTCTTTCCTTTAATGGGTCCCAGGACCCATGAAAACATTCAGGTCAGTTTAGTACCTGAGTCTTCCCAAGTAATTAGCAGGTAGAATTACCTGGTAGCAGTCAATGTTTTCTGCCGTAATCTGTCCACAGAAGCTGCAGCAGAGTAATTGCTATCTCTGGCAGCCCTGCAAACATGTCTAATTTAATGTGTCAATAGGGATTTTTCTCTCTGTTTTTTCATTCCCGATGCCAGGCTGTGAATTTTCCTTTCAGAAGGCCAGACTTGAGTGAGATGGATATATTGAACATGTGGATTTCAAGGAAATGTTTTTCTCAGCAACTGTAAATGTGTAAAAGCATTCAGAGCTCATTCTCCTCTCCACATGACTTTTCAACAGGTTAAATAAATGTATGTAGCAGACAGATACTCAACTACGTGATCCACGGTTACTGGAACAGGTAAATGCTAAGCTGACCATGGTGTCTCCTTGCCAGCAGTGCAGCGTTTCAGTCCTCCTGGCTTCTTTGGAGATGTTCTGGTGTTCTCTGATGCTGACTCGATGATATCAACTACTGGTGAGACACATGTAGCTTTTTAGTCTCCCCTCAGTAAACATTTGCCAGTAGTGAAGGAACAGATGGGCTCAGATCTGCTCCGAGATCAGATGTGGAGTGAGGGTATTTACAGGGTACTCCACAGGAGATTTTTCCACCAGCAGGTTCTCTGTCGTGGCTGGCTCCCTGGGTACTTCTGTGGCTGTGTTCAGGAGCACTGCTGAGTCAGAGGGCTGCAGTTTGTCTAAATACCACTTTCTTACGTGTTACATTGTGGGGGCTGTGAGGTTTTGTTCTATACTGAAAAAAACCCAAGGTCCTATTCTGCATGAGGGAAAGCATATATTCTAATTATAAAAGGGGTCATTCCCAAAAGGCAGGTAGAGAGATATATGCGTTACATATTTTCTACAGATCTATGAACAGTCCTTTGAGTCCATTCACATCACGCTGCAAGTCACTGATGTTTCCTATTTAGTTTTTAGTGAAGACCCCAGCATCTCGGTTGTAAAGGAAAAATAAAAATAAAATAAACTCACAGTGAACAAACCCATTGGGCATGTTTCTGAACAGTCCTGGATACACAACACACAATATTCTTAGTTATTAAAGGAGGGGATCCCTGAGAATCAGAGTCGTGTTGTGTCAGGGATTGTAAGCTTACAGAATAAAACTATCCTTCCTGAGAGCACGAGCAAGACCTGATCCTTGGGTGACCTAACTGGCATTGCTAAGCTGGAGGCAGCAGACCCACTTGATAGTATGAGGTAGTATGATCTTATCTTCCTTTTTGTTTAAAAAGTTCCCTTTTGAAAGAGTAATTAGCGTAGATTTGAAACCCTAGAGGATTGTGGTGTGCTACTCAAGGTCTTGTTGTTTTCCTTTTCTTAATTTGAATTTCCCAACTTTAAAATGGAACCTTTGAAATTTAAAATACTGGTTCCAGTGGCTAGCACTCATGTATGTAAATACTGCAATTATGGCATAAATGGATATAAATGTTAAATAACTGTGGCACTATAGTGAACAGGAGCAGCACAATTTTATTAATAAATTAAGACTAATTTCATACAAAACAAAACTAGATCTTATGTCAATTGAAAGATTCTACTCCTTTAGATTAAAACAAAGTCGCTTGTCATCAATAGCTACATTTTTAATATAAAAAATTATTTGTAATTTTGGAGCCTTAAATCTATGCAATGTAGTAATATTTCAATGTGGGTCTTTTCAGAAGGAAGACCTAGAAGTTTTATACAGAACTCACTCCAAACTGCCTCTCTCTTCAGCAGATTAAAAACTGAGGTGTTTCTCTGGTTTAAATGGCAGTCAGAAAATCCACAGGTAATCCCTGTAACTTTTCATATAAGTTTGATAACAAAAGAAAGTGTGCTACCAGTATCTCTACGACATAACTAAGCTTCATTGCATAACTCAAACCATGATGGAGATTTTGACATGCTCAGTGGCAACCTGACAGATGTGTCATAGCGTCTAATCCCCAAAAGCCCCAAAGCTCTTCGAAAATGGGTGTTTCTGAAAGACTGTATTGGAAAACATGCTGCTTTTTTTATTAAGCTTTTTCTCTCAGTGCCTATATTACTTACAGCATCAACTTGTTGCCAGGCTGACTGTACAGATATGCACTAGGCTGGCAATTCTGCTTTGTTAGCAAAGAGGTAAAATACATATAATTAGATATATTTAAACTATATATTTCATATAAATTATGTAAAAATGTAATTGTTTTTGCTTACAGTTTGCAAATATTGAAGTTGGGAATTTATGGCTATTTTATCCTTCATTTTCCTGTTCTGTACAGATGTACCTCTGGTGTGTCCCAGCCTCAATATTTCTGGCATTTAACAGAAAAAAAAAGGAGTTAACATTAATATGGATTTGTGATAAGTTCAGAAAGTATTCTGGAGCAATATTTGAAATGCCAGTTGTAGGGAGGAAAATAAACTGTGTGCTTGAAAGTGATTTTGACAAAATGACGCCCAAATTTAAATGCAGACAGCATCTCTAGTCCTGGGATTTGCCAGCATATCTCTAGACCAGACTCGTGGGAGACTGAAAGGAGGTTTCATTGCAACATCACCATGTCCTATAGATTGTGCTCAGTGGCGTCTCCGTTATTTGGATGACATCCACAGTTGCTAAAAAGAGAAAATTGGGCCAGTTTACATTCTGTTACAGAGCAGCTTCCTGGATGACAGAATAATTTCCAATCAAAGTGCCCTGGATTACTCCCTGCTGTGAACTAATAGGGTGCTAATTAGCATATTTCATTTATTTACTTAGCTGGGATAAAAACAATTGGGCACAGGTCCCATTTACAATGGTTTCCTGGGGAAGTTGCAAACCGCTGTAAGTGTAACCGTGCTGCATTAAAAAGATATAAGCTCACATAAACATAACGTGCAGACTGAACACAAACTGGCGTGGCTGTCCAATCGCCTCATGCGCTGAGAGCGGTTTAGAACATTAAATAAAGCTGTATTTCTGTTTCCTTCAAGTCTTTAAGTGGGCTAAATGAAATTAGAGAAGCATTTTTCCAATCTTTGCAGGTCCACTGGTGGCAGTACTGAACACATGCTGCGCTGTGGACAGTATCATGCTTTGCCTTGTGCTCTCTTGTGTTCAGTATTGCCTTAATATCTTGTGACTATTAACAGTACTGAAGGCTTTTGTAAGTACTGGATTACCCATGAAATGTGGGTTGGGAATTGTTGTCCCGCAACTTTTTTCCAACTTTCTCCTGTGCATTCCCAGCATGGGGCATGCCTGCCCAGCACATCATGCCATTCTTGAAGATCTTTCTTGTTGCAGAAATGTTGAAAGTGCCCGTTTGTTTATTCCTCACCCCCAGCCTCCCTACACTCCCAGTTTCCTGCGTATTGTAAAACTCAGAAAATTTCAAGCACCCAAGTTAGTAGCTCATCTGGGGAAATTTTAAATGTATTTTCTATGAGTTTGGAGAGGATGAGGCAGGAACGAAAACTCTTCTCCTGCTTTGTTGAACAAAGGTCTCCTTCCAAACTGTTTGACATTTTAAAACACATGTTTGCATTTTTATATCTTAAGCAGTAGTTTTACTTAGGATGAAATTCCTTATCCATTTTGATTCACATTCTGCTTAGTTACGAAAATCTGGATTTGCCCTAAGGCACTATAATATCTCTCTGCATCTGGGAGGCAAGTTCATTAAATGAAATGGAGAGATTTTGAGATCAAGAGACCTGGGGTCTGTTTCTGCCCTCTTTACATCTTGTGTGACATTGAGTAATGTGCCTTTCCATTCTTCAGTTTCCTTATCTGTAAACTGGAGAGAATAATACTTTATCCTGCCCTTCTTAACATGCTTTAATAATCTCAATTGGAAGATGCTTTTTGGCAAAGATGCGCTAACCCCAGGTCGCTCCACTCATCCCAGCCCTAGCTCACCATTTCAGTACACAATAACCTCCTACCTGAGTGTTTGTGTCATGATCTACTTTTTATCATTTGTCTTGTTTCCAAATTCAACCAGTACTAGGGTTATCAGTCTTGTTACAATCATCATTCTGGTTTGTACGATCTGCCTTCCCTCCTCTCCAGCTAGTCTGGGAGGCCCCTCTCATTCTTTTCTGTGGGAGATTTTGCTCTTATTTTTCTGTGACTCAAAAAGCCCCTGAGCTGGAAAAGAGCAATTCTAGAGCATACGTTTCCTGTACTGTATTGAATGAAATGCCACTGTGGAAGAATATTGCCCTTCTGCATTTTCTGTGCTTATAAAACACATTTAGAGCATGCAAGGATAACAATTTATAAACTAATAAGAATAGACATCTGAGCATTGGAGGAGACAGCACCTTATTTCGGTCTGGTAAGACCTGTTCCCCAGGACGTGTGTTTTTTGTGTTGTTCTTATTAAAGTTATCATATATCCCATAAAAACATCCTCTCCATTGTTGAGTACCTGTCTTCTCTTTGGGTATTGAAATTCTATTCGTATCTTCTGATGCAGTGATACATCCTGCAGAAATAAATATGGTTCCATTTTGGGGTTCTATGAGTAGACCTAATTGTTATGAGTTACATGCCAAAGGGAATTTAAACATGAAATGAAACATTCTTTGTTTTGTTCCCCTAGACCCACCTGAACATTGTGAAAAAGTGAATGAAGGCCCCCATTGAGGACTAGTCCCACAATTTGAGCATATTCACTAGCCAGTTTCATTGCTACAGTATACTGGCACAAATTCAGGGAAAAAGTATAGCTAAAAAAAAAATTCCCCAAGGCTTGTGAATTCATGACCACAGGCCCAGAAATGTGACTGTTGAACTCTGTGCAGAAGAAACTACTGGTCATGTTTCCAGGGCCATTTGAATTCCATCAGGGGCCAAAAATCTGGATGATAGTTCTGTACAGTTTTAGTGTGTACCATGTTGGAGAGCTCATCATTCGTGAGTGAACCAATTTTTCAGTAATCTTTGTCACAACAGGCAAGATAGAAATTGGTCTGTAATTTGTAATCATTACTTCTTTGCTTGAGATTAATCCTGGATCACCCACAGTCAAAAAAGATGCCTCCTAACCTCAGGAAGGACCATTCTCCAGTCAGAAGGCCACTGAGGCTTGCTGTTCACAAAGCACACTTTGTCTTGACCATCCTTTTTTTATGTTGATGAACTTTTATCTATGTTCTGCTTTTCTCTATAAGACTGAATACTCCAGACATTTACATAAAGTGATTTTCTCAATTCTTAGTATTGTGAAAGAGATTGGAGGGTTCGGGGGAGAGCTTTGGTGTTTTCCTATTGATATATTTTTCAGATGCAACAAAAAAAAGTACTATAATGCATGCAAGTAGATGTGGGCAGTGAATAGAAATAACCTTTATTAATATAGAAAAGCTCTACTTACTATCAGGTAGTTAATATGAGGAATTTGGGCTAAAGGATACTGTGATTCTCAAGATCTGAGTTGGCTTCTGAAAGCAAAGCATTGACAAAGCAACCCAGCTGGTCCGGCACTGTACTGTATATAGTGAAACCTGTGCATTGGAAAGCCTCTGGTATTCAAAATGATTTCTTAACTGACCTCTTTAAGGTAGTATCACGGTTTCTTATACAATGTTGTTCTTTTTTTTGAGTTAAAAGCCACCTTCATTTGGTCATTGATTCTTCTCCTTCCCCTCCACTCCTGGCTTTCCTTACACAGACTAAAGGGAGCCCTGACCTAGAGTTTAGTGTTCTGATGTAGAATGCTCTTCAGTTGAAATCAGATTGATTGCTTTAATATCGGAGGGCTTCAAAATAAGAGATAACAGCAAAAGGGGAGGGAAAACAAAGAAAGAAGAAGGTAGATATGTGAATAAGTTGCAGGAATGGCTGTGGGATACCAACATTGAAAACAATAAATGTGGTCATAGTATTCACCAGGTGTTGCATTTCCAGTAAGGACAGGTAAGTATTAAAACCATTGTACATTCTTGATCACCCCTATTCAAGAATGATAAATTCAGTGTAGGATGGGTAAGAGAAGTCCTCCGGAGTGCTTAGGGCATTGGAGACCCTATTTTATGACAAACAACACACAGGAAAAAATTACGGAAGCTGAAGGGCAAAGTTCAAATACCAACAAATAGATATGAATGGCCTGCAATTAAATTGGAAATGAAAGGCTTCTTACCATCAGGTACCATTGTTGGTATATGCACGTATCCATATGGTGGTATAAAACATATGGTTTATACCATCACTGAATAATCTAGGAGGTCCTTTCCAGTATATTTCCTATACTGATGTGTTCCTAAATAGCTGTGTTCATGTAATTTTCTTGGATTGGGATAAAATGTCAGAATAATGTTTTGAGATCTCAGTTTTCAAAGAGTGAGCATGTGAATTTAAATACATATGTAACCTAAAACAAGCTCTAGGATTAGGAATCTTTGACTAGCTTGTTTTGGTTAACTTTTCTCTTGATCTGTAAACAGCAGAGTTACTGAGCCTACTATAAAGACAGCAGCATGGAATACTGGAAAAAATGTCTTATGTAAATTATCGATCATGTCTTACTGACTACTTCTTTTATTTAATTGAGAAGTTGGAAGCATCTGTCTTGTATTTCAGATTTAAGATAATTCCAGAAAAGAGGCACTGGCAAATTTTGATTTTTCTAATATATCCATTGAACCCATTAATTTTAAATGAATTGTTGGAGTGTCACTGGAGGGCTGTAGCTTGATTTTAATTTTCATTGGTGTTTGTGTTTGATGTGGGATGTGGATACTTAACTGAACTGAGCTCCATACAGAAGTTGGGGGAAACTTTGCACCATTTTTATGTGTGTTAGAGACATTCTTCTTTGTCTAACTGGGATGTCTCTGGTTTAGAGACTTTCCAAGATGACCTTCACTTATCATTTATGGTATGGTGTTCTCTTATGGGTTTCTCACAGTCCTTCCTGATAGATCTGTTTTATTTGATTATGCACCAAGACATGAGAGAGGAAAAAGGTTTGGATATTTAGGAAGAAGGTCTGTGGCTCTGACAAGAGCCAAGCATTGGCCTTCTCTCTGTCCTGCTGCTGGCTCTGAACGAAGGGGTGCCCCTCATGAGGGACAGGCTAGGAGCGTGCTGAGTGAACTAATGCTGGCAGATACTTGGAGCATGGATTGAATGTGTGAGTACCCTCTGTCTCTGCTTCTTCTCTCATTATGCTCCAGGAACACAACAGGGGTCCAGCAAAAATGAAAGGAAATTGAGCAAAGAGTGTCTATTTCTGTCCCATTTCTCCAAATATTTCTGAAGTGCAGTGGTTTTGCATGCCAGCCCTTGCTGCCCCCTATGTCTGCACATCCTGACTCAGGGATGTGTAGTTTAGAGAAACTGAAAAGCTCCTCCTGGCTCTAGGTCATTTATAATGTGAATATTTATATGGAAAAATTGGGGAAGGGGGGGGCATTGTGGCAGCAGGATGACTGCTCAGCGGAGACAACTGGACATTCATGAACTAATGAAGTTTTCCTGTTTCTGCTTCCATGCACACACGGGATGTAGTCAGATATATTTACTTAATTAATTTTTGCTATTGTCTCATTTTCTGTGTTTCTTTGTTGCCTGATCAATCTTCTTGTTATTTGAGCTTGCTCTTTTTCTTCTGCTGAAACTGATATGTGCATAAGCTGTAGCAAAGATCGCTGAATATTTGAAATTTTCCATCTGTGACTCATTCTACTGTGAACCGAATATATTATTTTCTTAGCCTCTTTATCCTTTAGAAAGGCATTGAGAGAGAGATATATATTTTCCCTTAAATGAACAAGCCCCGCCTCTGGTTCAGGAATGTTTTTTTTGGGGGGGGAAATCCTGTAGCTTATTTTTTATATTTCAGAATTTGGTAATTTCAGTGAATTAGTGGTGGATATTTTTCTGCATACATCCTCCTAAAAATCAAATTCAGAACCCCACTTGATCTACTCCATAGCAACTTAATTTCTTTAAATTTCAAAAGAGAAAGAACAACAAAAGAAAACCCAGTATAGATATAAAATAAATCTGCCAAATTTAAGTTCTGGTTTTGAAAAAGTATTCTCAATCTGTATAGGTTTGTATTTTGCGTTGTCTGCAGGGCTACATTTCTTTTTCTCCATCACCTAAGTCCTGTGTTACCTCTTGTGGACTCAAGAAGAGGCTGTGTGACCTACTGGGAAGTCAGGAACCCCCTCCCCTGTCACTGAGCTTGGACAAATCCATGTTGCTCTGCTTTCCATTCCTTGCTCTCTCCTGCTGATTCCACGTCGAGGTGTTCAAAACAAAACAGGGACTGTCCCTAACCCTTGGTCTGGAGAGGGCCTCTCCCAGTGCAGTCCTGTTCTCTGTCAAAACTCCAGGTTTCTGCTGCTGAACAAACTGTAACTTTTTGTTTTGCTTGTGGATATTATTAACTAGGAATGCTTCAGGAATAAAATGTAATGCCAGTATTGACAGCATGTGAATTGTGTAGTAGGTGCTACTTGTAAGCAGTTCACACCAAAGACTCATTCAGTTTTGTGGATACCAGCTTTTACTTTCGCATTGTTAGTTGGAGAGCTAAATGCTTGCTTTCTTAATGCAAAATGAGGTTTGTGTCTTTCCTTAGAGCAGTAAATGACCATGACTTACAAAATGCTAGCAGCTGATATTGTCATGACTTTATGCAGAGTTTTTTTTTTTTTTTTAATAACTCATACCTTCTATTAATACTGTTTTCCTCATAAGGTGATGATTCTCAATTGTATACAAGGATGTATAGTAATGGCTATTTTTTTGATACTTTATCAGAAGTCTTCATGCATCTATCCTTTTGTAAATATATGAAGCTGTAGAGAGAAAAGCAAAGCCACAAAGAGAATTGTTAAATCAGACTTGATGTACTTTGCCAAACAAAGGAAAAGTTCAAACTGCATTGTAGATATAGTGCAAATGAATTTCTTTGCAGCTATAGACACTCATCCATGGTCTAATAAAGACCATTCTAATTCTGTCCTTTCTTCAAGACTTTACAGCCCTGTCTGTCTGTCTGGGAATCCTTATCAGAATCGTAGCAGATGGGGTGAGAACCTGAATCACCCTGGGAAGTTGGTCAGGATCTAAACAGGCCCCAAAACCAGTGCTAATCACAGGCCATTTCAAATAATCTACTAAAAAAATGTACTGGACTAAAGAATGATATTTTAAATAAGAACTCAAACATTCCTCTTTATGTGAACTCTTCTTTTGAAAATCATCAAAAAATTAAGACAGTTACAATATGTTTGAAAGTGCTGTGGGAGGCAGAAAAAAGTGTTCACAAAGACTGAAGCATAGAGATAAGTATCTTTCTGTATGTTCCATCTATTTTTTTTCACCACTTGTTTTATTAACATGTATCTAGAGTTACTTGTTGCTTTAATCTCCTTGATTAAGACTTGCTGAAAGGGTCTGTCATTATTTATTGTCTGAGTGCCTCAGATCCCACTTTTTGTTTTATATTGGCTGTGCCAACTATACTGTTGTTTTAGTAGTTTAGTAGGACTGAGTCTCTTTAAAAAAAAACAAAACCCACACAACAACAAAAAACAAAATCAGTTGCATGAGTAAATATTAAGGCAGAAGACACCAACTGGTGTACAGTAAATATACTTTTGAACAGCTTTTCAGAGCTGTTTTCCATATTCTTTTCTTACCACAGGTTTGCTACGAGTATTACTTTGCTGATGAAATGCCTGTTTTTCTCTCCTCTGGTAAATACATGTCTTTAAAGCTGAGATACATTGTCTTTTTAGCTGGAAAGAGTTAACTCAGCTTGCCAGCGCTTTGCTGCTGAGCCACATTTAAGTAGTTCATTGGGGCATTGTGACTGTAAATGAGATATAGCATCCTGACAACTGTTCATGATTTTTTTCATAAATAAATAAAACTGCATCAGAAGACGTTCTACTTCTAAGTAATAGACAGTTAAAGATAGTGCCCCCCCAAATCCCTAGAAACAAATTCACAAGAGTTTACTATGATTTCAGCCCAAGAGGGGAAAATACGTGTTTAGTGTAGGATTTTTTTTCCCTGTCAGTGAGTTCAGTAAGATACTTAACAGGAGAATGAAATAAAGGTCCATTGTAAAGGTACCTAACTCGTCATTACCACATGCATGCTGTTCACAAAACACATGCTACTATTTCTGCTGAACTGTTGTCTTTGATATTATAAACTTGATTTTGTTTTTTTCTTTTTCCTAAATTGGATTTTATATTTAGGAATATATCTGGAATGATATAATTTAAAGAATATTTCTAACATATGGTAGAAGTATTTGTATGCGTGCAAATACTACCCTGGATCCCAAATCTAGCCATTAGATAACGTATTTTGATTTTTCTTTGTTTGTGTGTGTGTATTGGAGAGAGAGACTCCGGTTATGAAAGACTCCAGTTATAATACCTATTGGTTAGAGAACATGAGATCTGCTTGGAGAATTGGTAGCTAAAAATGCCATTTAAATATTCTGCTCTGTTAATGCTTCAGGTTAATAAAAACTGCTGTAAGAAAATATTTTAGGATATAGATATTTAGAGCAGTTGGATTACTTTTGACAACAGCGCAAGGAATCCATTCAAAGCTGATTTCCCCCTTTTGTTCGCTGAGGACCTGCAGAATCTAAGATAAAAATGGCAGTTGTCCTCAGGGCACCCTGAGGCATGTCATTAAAATTGGAATTTGATCCTCTTTTCATGGTTACTTGGGACAATCAACCACAGCAAACCTGAAAACTCATCAGTTTTCAAAAATACGACATGCCCTTGACTTTGTTAGTTTGGATTCAGTGTGCAAGATTTGAGTATTTCAAAATCCCTTTAGATGTCACTCTGTCTTCAAGGATACAAACATTGTGCTTTGTACTATATAAAAGATACAGTACTTCTAAATATTTATGAGTGCTTACCCTATTTATGACAAGGGATAAACTAAATTATAGTCATTGAAGTAAAGTGCTTTATTAATTGAGAATTTTGAACACTGCTAATTGTAATAAATAGAAATGTATGGAGTCCAGTTCTTTTTAACTATTAAAACAATTTTTTAATGGCAAATTAGATTGTCTGAGGTAATATGGAGCTTTCTAAAGCTGGTTGAAACTATCCATTTTACCTGGCTGTGTATTTCTATTTGATAACTGCAATTTTCAAAAATATCTGGAAAATGGATGCAGCACAACGTTTTGCTGTTTATTCTTCCGTACCTGGCCTCTTGCTGCTTTGAAACACCTTCCACCCTTCCAGGCTCTCAGGTTTTAAGAATTTACACACATTTTCATATGCATTTTTTTTTATCAATAGCAGAATAATTGCTTTTCAGTTCCCTGCAACTGGGCTGCCAGAAAACTGCATTTTGTCTCCATGGCAGAGAAACCACGAGCTGGCCATTTTGCCATCACTGCAGCTTGCCATTGGGAGCTCACTGATGCTTGATGTGCTGGAAGCCATATGGCCTCCTCTCTCTGCTCTTCCTCTTGCTGCTCCCCTGAAAGTTGCAAGTGGGGAAGGACCAGCTGCTGACACCAAGGACAAACAGGGATTTTGTTCAAGAGACGAACAATGATGGCGAGAGACCTTCGGCTGTACCTCAGCTTCCCCCCAAGACATTTTCCTTCCAGCTACCTCCTGTCCTTAGACTTTCTGTAATCTGCGTATGTTCCTTCCTTCTGGTTTTTTTGTACATTTCATTTTACTTAGTCTGTAACCTAAAGTTCCTAGTTAATATGCAGATTATTTGTAACTGCAAATCAGTTCATTTAATAATTGGCATAAAAGTGTTACACATGGAGCAGCACAAAACTTGGCAGCACTAGGCAGAAGGAGGTTTCGGTGCCTAATCCCCACCAGGCACACGGGTTAAGGTGTTTACTTGCGCCATTTGTGTGGGAAGGAGAAACTTTGCCTGTTCATGTGGAAATTCCTAATTGCTTTCTTCATTTTGACAGATTTATGGGTAACAGCGAAACATAATTGCAAGTAACATAACAAAGTGACACTCTCATGAGCACCTGTAGTGTTGCTATTATAAATAGGACTACTAATGTAGAGTGTTGATTATTGTAAGAGTACATTCATCTGAAGTTCTCTCTGTCTTGTCCCCCAAGAGAGTGGGTTACTCTCTTGCTCTTTTGCTTCAGTTTGCTGGAGAATTCCTTCAGTCTTCAGCCAGATGGGCAACATCTGTTGCCTCACTTTTCTCATCTGTTGTTCAACACTGAAATGGTTAATAGGATGTGCTAGAGGCAAGTGAGTACCTGGTAAGCTCTTACTATCCTGAATTTCCACTCTCATCATTTAAATTAATCCCTGGGTTTTTGGAGAACGCTCTGCTTTGTAAAGTTGTCCTCTGCAGAAAGGTGTTGGACTTCATAAGATAGAATAAAACAGAATTGTGCCTCTGGCAGCTGAGGAAGTTGAACATCTATATGCTCTGCAACATGCTGGACAAAAAAGAGATCATTGGATCTGCTGTGATGTCCACTTCACTGGTGTGACTGTTGAGGGGCTTCAGGTGGATAAATGAGGGAAGGAACCATGACCTAAGGTTGGAAGAGGTCAGAGAGGTTGGTGTTTAGGACACCTCTGCTCTCTGCCTACTTCACATACTGACTTTTGTGACAGTTGGCAAATTATCCTATTTTTTTTGAGCCTTGGTGTCCTTCTCTATAAATTGAAAATGTTTCTGTATTTTAAAAAAGAAATTTCACTAGCAAAATGCTGTAGGAACACAAAGTTTTGCAGGCACTGTAAAGCTCCTCAAATTAGTTATTTTGATGACATATAGTGAATATATATTACATTCATTACATAGGAATATAGCACATCAAGTAATTGATGAATAGCTGTCTTTATTGAGGAAATAAAGAAAAAGAAAGGGAACCTGCTCAAGAGAGCAAGCGGTTCTCTGATTTAGAGCTATCCAGTTCTCTGACTTCACCGTATGCAGCTCCGGGAAGGCTTTGCAAACCTGGCTTTTCTCTGGTCCGTCCTCTGCACCTGAGATGCAGAGTGGTCTGTGCACTCACAGGCA
Source organism: Calonectris borealis (assembly GCF_964195595.1). NCBI lineage: Eukaryota > Metazoa > Chordata > Aves > Procellariiformes > Procellariidae > Calonectris > Calonectris borealis. Next base: position 16,309,735 of record NC_134319.1, on the reverse strand, counting down.
GGTCTCCCACCGTCTCAGTTGCTGCGGTAGTCTCAGTTTCTTCATGATCAGTTGAGAGACAGGTAGAGGGGGTGTGAAATCCTGGTTCAAGCTTTCTTAGAGATGACGTAGTATTCTTTTTTGAAAAGAACTAGTCAATGTCCACAGTTGCATTTACAGTACATCACAGGATTTTTTCCCAGAGCTCTGAGGTTGACCATTGTGTCTACAAAGAATAAGAGTGAAATTTTGATCAGTCTGAGGCTGGATGTGATGGTCTAATAAAAGGAATAGTAACAGTGTGCCTGACGATGGCTTGATGCTTGTGCCAAATTTTGGTGAGGGAAAAGTCAGACCTGTGAACTTCAGGTTTTAAAATCCTTGCAGAAGTTCTGCCAGCGGACTGGCCCCTGACAAGTTCCTTGTCTGTCTGTGTTAAATCACAAAACCTGTCTACAGGAGGGCTTGATAAGTAATGTAGGTGCAATGACAAAAATTGAAGAAAAATTTATTAGGAATTGGAAGAACGCCTCCAGGTGTGTAAATGGTTTTGTTTCCTGTGGAAGGTGACTTCATGTTGGATTGAAGAGTCGGTATGCCAAGATATCATCTTATGTTGATTTCTCCTTAAAATTTATATTCAAGTGCTGTTTGTTACATTTGATGGGAGGAGGAATTTTCTTGGGGATTATTTGAGAACTGCTTCTTGATTTTTTTTTTTTTTTAATTTATTTTTTATGTTTTAAATTGAGCATTATGATTGTGGATAAAATTTGAGAGGAAGGTGAGCAGAATGGAGACTAATTAAACTTGCATTTTTGTACAAATTCTAGATTTTAATTACCAAAGGTTGTTTACATTTATACATTTGGATATTCCTAAAACAAAATCCAATAATGGAAGTATCATAAACTACCATCAAAAAAATCCCATTTAAATAAGAAGAAAACATATAACTTGTAAAGGATTTAAGCATTCTACATTTTCTTAAACAGCAGCTGAGCAGCAGCACTGGGGAACCAAAAAGCAAATTAGCTGTCAAAGATGACTGGGGTGGGGGGGGGAAGTGTGTGTGGGAAGCTATCGGCAATAATCAGCTTTTAAATGAAAGGCTGATTTTTCAACAGAAAATGCACTTCTGTTGCCTGATTGCTTGCCTCATGCAATCTTTTTGGTTTTCAAAATGTCACCCCTTGAGTTCATATTAGTATTAGACAATTTCAAATTTCATTAATTGTAAGGAAAATTTTTAGGTTACAAAGGAAAGCTTGAAAAAATGATGCTCAAGAGTGAAAAATGACCCTTGAAAAAAGTGCAAAACGAGGAGACGTATAAAACAAGCTTTACATAGGTTATTTTTAAGTACAAATTTTAAAAGTCAGTTCATCATTATTTTTTCATCAATTTTTATTTATTTATAAATCTTTCGTTTACTAGTGCTAGTGTTTAACATGCTAGTTTTGGAAGGATTTGAATTTGTTGTCAGAATTTGTTCGAATTCGTTTTCATTAGACTAAAATAACTCTGCAATAACTCCATTGACCTTGAATAAGGGGATGGCAAGTAGACTCCCACTCATTCTGTTTGCTCTGCATGTTCCCCACTTACACTCTTTTACAGGACTATTTTGTCCTTTTTTTTGAATGTGTAGATTTTTTCATTCTCATAGCTCTGTGCCATTGTGCTAAATACCTCATAAGAGGTAGCAAAAGTATATGCATGTTAGTATACTGAAAGTTATATATTTTATACTATACATTAAAAATGGAATTATGCTGGTATTGAAAATTATCTATTGAAAATACAATGCAAACTCTGAATACATTCTGCTGTTACAAATCATATATTTGGATTGCAGTTGCTGTGAGACTGAGTGCTTACAGATTCTTAAACTTTCCTCAGGATAATTTTAAAGCTTCACTCATCCTAGGATTTTAGCTTAAATCTGTTAAACAGAAAGGTCTTAAAACTGTCTGTCAGAGTTTTCTGTAGACAGTAACATAAATACTGGGCTTACTCAAACGCTGGCCTCTCTGGAATCGCAGTACCTTGAGCAAGGTGCTTCAGAGCAAGACCTGAATCTAATATTAAAGATAAAATATTGATTAGATTTCTTGCTGAGAAAACTCATTAGCATTTTAATATCAGCGCATGTGTATTTTCATATGACATTCTTTTAATTTATGTTTGGTCAATATGAAAAAGTCCTTCTTCTGAGCCTCAGAAATTCTTATCCTTAATTTTAAAGAGACATAGTTTTAGTTTTGTGACCTTTATCATAGCAACAGTGCAGAGTAAATCTCATTTGAAGCATTTAAATGCAATCAAACATAACCTGCAGAGTAGGTAGGATGGAGACTCAGCTCTTTTCGTAATGCTTCTGATAGCTTGCCTCTATCCCTTTATTGTTAAAGCACGACATAAATGTGTTCCGATACCAGGCTAAATCAGGATTAATGCAAGTGGCCGTGCTCTGATATCACTGCAAATGAAATCCAAATCCGATGCATAAAAACGAGTGCTGCCTTTAAATTTTAGCGGAGCATTTTCTTCACATCCTAATGGTGGAAACATTTTACTGTTGGAGTGACAGTAGTATGCAGCAAAGACAGTGTTGGTAATACATGTTAATACTAGTTACATATGGATTTTTTTTGTTGTTTTTATCATGCTAAGCCTCGCTGTGATACATCTCAACAAATAGCACCGATTAATCATCACTGGTATGCTTTAGTTTTGGTCCGTTTACTTTTCTGACACCAAAAATGTAGACTTGAAGACATTTAATTATGAATATGTACTGAGGGATATTTTATTATTAAAATTGAAAAAGACCTTTTTTTACAATAGAACATTTGTGAATTCCGAAGTCTTAGATGATGTTTGTTTTACCTACTGTATTGTATTTCCACCTTAGTTAAGGATTTTATGACGGAAGGGAAATAGCTCGCTATCTTAGATAAAAATGGTGTTGTAGAGCACATTATGTGAATGTGGCAATTGGGTAATGAGGGCTTTGTGAACTTCGTAAAGTATATAATTCTCCTCCTAGGTTCTTATCTATCCAGATTTTTTGTGTCTTTAAGTACTTCATGATCAGTAAATAATAAATTCAATTTACTGAATAGAAGTTTTGTCACTTAGAAATACTCACTTGGAATATATATTTTTAATTGGCATCAATGGCACATTTCCCAGGGAACATAACAAAATGGATCATTTAATAGATGCCCAATCTCTCCATCCATCTATCTATCAGCGCAGCACATGATGTTTTGACTTTAATATGGTAATTATCTCAGGCTGACTTCAGAGGAAGAAGCTGCCACCCACACAGCAGTGCTTAATTACTTTAGACTTCGGTTTGCCAAGAGAAAAATTGACTTTTTTTTGCACATTGCATGGAATTGAAATGATTTCATTGTCATTTTATTTGAAATGCAGCCTGACATCACCATGGCATCATGGGAAAGAGAATGCAAAATTTCTCTGAAATTCTTAAAATAGGCTGAAAGCTGCCTTATATTTTAATGTTTTTCTATGAAGCCTGTGTTCACATTCCTTGAATGTTAATGATGAGCTGCTTCAGCTTATGGGAGGAATTTTCTTCTGTGAATACATTTCATTTGCAAGCCAATGAATGCAGGTTTTTTTCAAAGTTGCCAAAACCTGATATAAACTTTGGCATTTTAAGGGCAGGTGACTGTTCAAATTAGTGTTTGCGCACTGTACAGTTTGAGAACATAACTAATAAGATGAAAGAGATAATGAATTAATGGTAGCGTACAGGCAGGTTAGGAATCAACTAAGTAATTTTTTTTGTCATTGACAATCACAGCTATTATCCTGAAATGAGATAAGAAAGTTGCATATGTGTGTTTTCAGCAACTGAAAACTAAATTTAATATCTATGAAAATTAGTAAAAATTTTTATGTATATGTTGTTAAACATGTTGCTAATTGATTTGTCACACAAATACTGGAGGCAACCTGCTTGAATTAAACACTGTAGACAGATTTTTGTGCTCAAAAGGGAACTTGATTCCTAGATGTCTTACCCTATGTCTGCTGAAGACAAAGGGCCATTTTGGGATTGATTTCAAAGGCTTTGTTGGGTCTCTTGCAACCACTAATCCCAGCGGCATTAAAATCCTAGAAGCCTAGGGGACCGGAGAGGAGACTGAGCAGGGCAGTAGCCTGGGTCCCATAGGGAAAAGCTCTTTGTTGCCAGGGTGGAAAGCGGAAGCTTGGGTCTGGGCTCTGATGCCTTCCAGTGCTCTCGTCCACCGTGGGTGGACGGCGCTTTGCAGGGCTGCGAGTGATGCTGATGAGGTCTGAAAAATATTTAAAGCAATTGTTCTCTAACTACCCGGCATGCTGCTGGCTGTGAGCAGTTGTAGGTTTTGGCCGTGTTTGGGCAGCATGTTCTATGCACATTTTCACCTGGCTGTGCGTGCAGAACTGAGGCAGGAAAAAGCACGTGCGTTTGTCTGTGTCGTTATCTGTATCAAAATCTGTAATAAATCTTCACATGGTGAATGCTGCCAGTCTTGCTGTTATAATTTTACCCTCAACAAGAAAATTCAATATACTGTCTTCCCAAATGGCAAATAAATAATATCGAAAGTTTCCTTTTTAAGGTAAGATGTATCTTCTTTTTCGGTTTAGACATCTATATAGTAAAGATCCACTGAAATTATTATTTCATTGTCACATACACTTTTCACAAAAGCAGAATGCAGAGAAGCTTTTTGAAATAAATCTGGTGACACTAGAGAGTTTACAAATACTAGCATATTAATATACAGCTAAAATAATAATAAAAAACACCATGCTGCTAAAGATGTTTAGTATTATCCGCTCGCTGCGGGAGTTTATTAGAAACTCCAGCTTTCTTTTATTAAAATTTCAATTGGCTTGGTGAATGAGATCCTATGTTAGTGTCATAAAGTGAGAAGCCAGAAGGAGAGGATATTGGCATTTAAGTGCAGATTTCATTTTGAAATTGTGTATATTATACCAGAATATTACATATCACAAATATTACATATTAGTGGTGTTAGAAATAGTTGCACTGATTTCTGTATTCATCAAATTGTCGTTGTTTTCTGTGCCATCTGGTAGTTTATACATGTCATTTTAAAATATATCCTAAGAGGTTTTTAATATAACTATAAATGGAAAGCAAATACTGCATAGTTCTGTGAAGATTTTATAAGATGGTTGGCACAGATGATCTCCCAGAATTGGCTTCAGTGTCAAGGGACAACTTTAAACCAAAAGGCTAGACTTTTCTGAACCATTATAGGGAGATCATGGATTTAAATTTGACAATTGTATCTTTTTAGGTATGTAATTTAATAGTGATTTTTATGTAAGACTGCTCAGTGTTTTTTCAACTACATTCTCACTTACGTAAAACAGCCTGTGACTGTGATAGCTTACCTCAACTGAAAATTGGGCTTTTTTTTTTTTTTATTTCTTTTTCCTTTTTGAAAACTGATCACTGGGTTCTCTGCTTAACTCTTCCTACTGCACTGAGCTTTGGTGGATAGTATTGTATAATGATGCTATAAGCATTGACAAAGATTTTTGCTGCATATCGGTCTCTGTATTTCCTGGCATCTTCAAACAAGATGAGCTAGAAAAGAATAGGTGACTGGGTAGTATGTGGGGAAAATGGGTGGGGTGTGCTTATCGCTCCTCTTTGGCCTTCCCAGAATTATTCTCCTTTCTGTATATGCTTACAGCGACTGATCTGTGCTGGTCCTTTCAAACACGCTGGAGGTGGCAGAGGGTGAATAGAGGTCCAGTGCCAAGCAGCTCCGCAGGGTTAATAAGGAGGAACATGACTCTACTGTCCCATTTCTCCGCAGTGATGAAAGGACTTGGGTGAAGAGGTGGTCAAAGCTTTATTCCACCTAAGATTCCACAGAAGAACTGTAAGGTGGGGGTGACTTTGAGACTGAGTGGGTTTGTGCATATGTATGTGCACATATACACAATATAAATACATATATTTCAAATCGCTGTTTTGTATCTTTGCTTTTCAAGAGTGTGTCTGGATTGCTCTTTAATTCTGAATTGATATTTTTCCTTACTTTTTTCTTTGGTTTCACGTAATATAACTTCGGTGGTCTCAGCACAGTGACATCTGGACATGTTGCAAAATGGTCATAAATTAGCCCACAGTCTTTCACATACTGGTGTAATTAACTTAAGATTTTTTTTCTATTTTATTTTTAAAGAGATTGTGTGGTTGTTTGTGATTGGATAATCAGTGTTTCATTACTGGGTGAAGTGTTGCTTTAAAAGTTGATGGCACCAGCAACTCAATCCAGCTGGAACCCTCCATGATGGAAAAAAAAAAAAATCTCTCACATCCCCCCATCTGGATTCTTCAAGATGCAGTGAGAAGTTTGCACTTCTGCAGCTGCAGTTCTTTCATGACAAGTTCTGTAAATTTTACACATGGCTGCCTGCTTGGAAAATATTTTCCAGATTTACATGTTTACAGCATTGACATGTGAAGCTGAAGAGCCTTCCTTCTCGATTATGGCACAAGTACTCACAGATTGCACACTAACTTTATAAAATCTGGAAATGGATCATTTACAACTTTCAAACAAATCAAAGTGCCCTTTGATCTTGACTCCAAGTTTCCTTAAGAGCAACACATAAAAATAGCTTTTTGGTGTTTTTCCCTAAATATGGTCACTATTAATGTAACACTTATATCTCTCTGGAAACTCAAGCAACACATTTAATCCATTTTTGTTTCAAAGTGTATGTCCTTGGAAGAGAAATATTAATTCAGCAAATGTAGGCACCATTGAGAACATTGTATGGCTGGTAAGTGCATCTGCAGAGGCTGTACAAGCTCAGCAAGAGATACCCTGGTCCTTCCTTTATTCCCTCCTACTTGTGTGGTTTTGTTTTCACTAATGTTATCACAAATTTGGAATAGCTTTGTTGGAGGAAAAAAATGCAAACTCTATGGAAATCTGTAGTTACTTTGGTGCAAATTAATTTATCCCACAACCTTCAATTACGTTTTTCTGATTCCTACATAACCACTAAATACTTCTAGTGGTTATAAACATTTTTAAACCAAGCATTAAAAATGTACGCTGTTGGAAGTGTGAAAAATCTGCAACAATTACAGAACACTTGAATTTTAAAATATTGCATTCAGGCAGTCATCATCCATGATAAGCTTCAAGTCACCATATTGCCTATAGTCAGTATTTTCCTTGGCCCATCATTTATTCTAACTTGAATTATGCTTTAAGATATCTTTTTGAATGCTATAAAAATTTAAAAGGAAAAAATATAGCTTGCTGACAAAATAAACACGCATCATTTATTAACACTGGTGGAAAAGATATTTTTATTTTTGTTAGACATTGCTGTTTTTGCAGACACGTACTTCTGTTTCTTGCAAGCTAGCTTGACTGGAATGCGTGGTGCTGTATCCTCAGTATTTTCTTAATGTCAGTCATAGTGCTGCCTGAAATATTTTACCTTTATAACAGAAAAACTCTGGCACAAAGGACATTAAAAAGCCATTTTCTGTGGTAAAGATAGACTTTAGGAGGAAAAGGCTGGGCATCTCAAAACCAAAACCAGCTTTGGAGAAATGTGAAGTCACGCGGGTTAGTAGAGCAGGTGTCAAATACCTCATCTGCAAGGGAGGAGCGAGGCGTCCGCGGGCAGCTGGATTGTTTTATGACCTGCTTTCAGAGAGCTGAGAGAGACAAGGTTTGAGCTGAGCCCTGCATGGTCCAAGGAAGTTTTTCATTCAGAAATGTTTATTAAGATGGATAGGCGCCTCAGAAGGGTTTGTCTTGTTTGATTTGGGAAGTTCTGAGGGGAAGATGACGGCTGTGGCTGTGGCTGTGGCTGTGGCTGTGGCTGCCTGAGAGGTGAGGCTGGGCCCTCCAGCCTGGCTCTGCCGGCAGCGGCCCCCGGCAAGGGTCAGAGTGCGGAGCTCGCCCTTTTCACGGGTAAGACAGGCCCCAGGAATAAGTTTCAGATGGAAGTACATCTATCACTTTAGATCAGCTCCTTCTTGTTAATTTTCTCACACACATACACGAGCCACTTGCAAAGAAGCAAATGCCTTAAAATATTTGATGCTTCCCTTACAGGCTAAGGGGAATGACAGATTTGAATAGAACCAGAACTGAGCCTATGTCTTCCCTCCTTCTGCCCCCTTAATGGTTAAAAGGATGCCCTCCTATGCTTTGTGGTGGAAGCTGTGCAAGTATGAGAAGACAGCAAATCAGATGACTTTTGGACTCATTTTTGCATATAATTTGGGGTGATGAATGGCTAGGATAACCTAGAGGAGCAAGATGAGCTAATGAAAGGGTGATGTAAAATGCAAGTCAACTGTTTTTTAAAAAGTGGCATCATCACTGTAAACAAGAGAAATGAGAACTATCACTTTGTATTTAGTTATACAGTACCCTCATGGTGGGCTGCAAGGCTGTTTAAAAAATGAACAAAGCAACAGGCTCAGAAGGAAAATGCGTGTCTGCTTTTCTTCTGCTTTTTAACAGAGCTGTGATGCTCATAAAACACTTAATGATGATCTCTAAATACAAAAAGCCACACTGTATACGTGCACTGTACTAGACTGTACACAAGCAAGGGAATGTTTCTGTAACTTGCTTCTAGCTTGAGTTTCTACCCAGTACTATTTCATCTCTACATAGCTTTCTGATAAATGGATAATTTTATCTGAAAATGAGCTTTACTGTCTTCTGTATATCTGAAATAAACAGCCCTAACTGTAATGCTTTAATCCAAAATTCAACAGTACAGTTCATAAAGATTTGTGTTACTTTATCAAGGTAAAATCAAAAATCTGTAGTAGAGTTGCAAATGATGGTTATTTGAAACAGCTGCCATACAGCTTCCAAATCCTTTCCCCTACTGCTTTAATATAGAATTTCTTTACCATTTTTCCACAAAATAACTTTTTTTACTCTTGTAGTAAAAATTATGTAGTATTATACTTTTGTCCTGTTAATTCCTTGAAAAATAGCTGTTAATAAAACTCATAGTCTGTGGGCTTGTTTATTACCAATTGATTTTTTTTGGAGGAAAGAGAATGGACTTTGTTAAGCTAATAGGCATTAATATGTTAAAGTTGCTTTTTGAGACTATGACTGCTTGTTTGCTCATAATTAGGATTAAACCTAAATGTAGTGGGTAATGATTATGTGAATGGCAATGCTGAGTGGAGAGAAAGAGAAGAGAGTATTTTATTTTTATCTCTATATTCCATACCCCAGCAGCCATGGAGAGGGAAAGTTTGCAGCTCAAGTGCTCAGGGTTATCACTGGGTTGGGATGGTGTGGGGGATATTTGCTACACTGTGTCTGCAGAGTTCTCCTGATCCTCCCGTCAGTCTGAGGCCTGAGAACAAAAAGGGAAGTTATTTTTGAAAATCTGAAATTTAAAATATATGCTGCACTTCTGCACCACTTCAAACCCCTACAGTGTTCCTGACTTCTGCAGCTGGGCTCCACTGGAGGGAAGCGGGGAAAAGCTGTACTTTAGTAATGAATAGTTTACGCTGAAAATTAACTTAGTGTCACAATGGCCACTGTTGACCTCTTTTGCCTTCTACTCCTCCTTCCCAAGCTGGAGAAACCAGTCTTCCAGCATGGCAGGGATCGTGGAGGAAAGGCAGCGTCAGCTGTAGGATTTGGCATTGCCAGGTGGCCATCAGGGTTGCCGGCTTCTGCTCAATTCTTTCCACTTGCTGAAGCAGTGAGTAGTATTTGGTCTACTAAATGGTTGTAACAGTACGTATGTGCTTTTGTAAGTTTTCATGGCTAATATGAAAACATTTTATTAGATATATTTCATTTAATTATTAGCTATGTGATGCATTTTATCAAGCAGAGGTTGGAAATCTTTGTGTGCATCTATTTAAAATTTTAAATAAACAGAACTCATTACCCATTGTTGTTTGTGTTCCTTGAGAACTAAATCTTCAGACATTAGGAACAGTGCCAAAGGTCTTCAGTGGTTTACTAACATAATGACAAAGTAAGAAAATTTATTTCTTTATGTAGAGCTTATACTGTTGCTTAGCTTTATGCATATGGGTAGTTTTTTTTACATAACAGAAGTATTAGTGTGTGCCATTATGCACAGGTGGTTGCAGACCTGAAGGTATACTAGCTTTCTTTGCTAGTGCTTGTAAAAAAAAAAATAAAAAAAAGCATTGCATTTGATTATTGTAATTTGGAAGCATCTTCTTAGAGGAAAGAGTTTCTGGTTATTGAAACCAGCACAGATCATACAGCCTTTATTTATTTATTGGTGGTAGGTCCAGTACTGGTATGACTGGGAAGAGAGAGAGAGGGACGGCGGTAGTAGCTGTGCCTGTATCATAAGCTGATGGCAATGGATGAAGGCTGAAGATGACGGTTTTATGACACCCTTGTGTTTGGAGAGTGTAACAGTGATGATGGGATCTCCTTTCCTTATTCTCTTACTTTTTCTGTACTCTTTTTTTTTTTTTTGGTAACTTGATGAGAACAATTTCAAATATCCTTTTGTTTTGTTTAGGTAAGACTGAGAGAAAGAGTGGCATGATAACTAAGAGAAGAGAAACTGCTGATTTCATTCTGCTTTTTTTTCTTGGCATGATTTTTCTTCTTTTTTGAGAGACTTGAGACATAAAAAAGATCTCTGTATCCCAGTTTACCTCTCAGCAAAACGACTGTTATAATACTTACTGTCCAGGGATGAACTTTATAGTAGATTTCAAAGGCCCTGAGATTAATGGATAGAAGGCAGTTGATAAATTAAATTGTCATCCAGATGTCTTCCCTTTCTGCTACTTTATCATGCTATAAATTTTTTTAATGAGATATTTAATGCAACTAGTTGTTGTGAATGATGAAACAACAAAACCAAAATTTTTTTGGTTTCCTTGATACACGTCTTGCTTCAGAGTGTAAGCTGCGTAATCTGATAACAATTAAATATTTGAGTTTGCGAAATATAGGCAGTGTTTTGAATTCCAAGGTATTTTAGTTAGTGAAAAATTAACTTAGAAGATCCTTTAAAATTCCGTCTGCATAGCATGGGATGTGGAATGTTACCAATTTAGCCCCAATGCAAGCCAAAGTGCTCTAGCTTTGTCATGAGGAACATATTCTCTTCATGAGTCTTTTAAAAGTGACTTTTGACTTCCCACTCGCTCATTGTGTGGAACTAACTGTGGTAAGCGTGGTGGTCTAACCCTAGTCCTGTACGCTACAGAAAAGGGAGCGTGCTAAGTAGAAGGTGATATTCTCACTAGATCATTTTATGCTTCCATGTTGTTGCTGTTGCCATAAGTTTCTGCAAAGGGCTCTTATTTGTCATGTAGCAGTTGTTAAAATATCAACCAGAGCCCTTCCATATTGCTTAGTTTCTGGTCCTCCTCTTTCATCTCTTCATAGCTGGCTGGATCCTGGCGTCCTGAATTAAACTTTCACCAAGGTATTGGTTAGAGGCAGACAACCAGACAATATAGACAACAGGCTTGACTCATGGTTCTCCTGGAAATTCACCTTGTTCTCATATTTTTCCAAATATTATGATGGAAAAAATGTCATAAATGTTATTATAAAGTACAAATGAGAATAGATTCTCCCCTACCCCCACACTCCCCAAAATGAATAAGGTTCTCCATGTTGTATGACTGTGAGAGATTGTTTCCGAGCACTTCTCAGGAGATGATGTCAACTGGTTTGATTCCACTGGGGATCGATTCTTTGTGTGCTTTTAGTGCATGGGGGAAGTACTCAAAGAGAAATGGGAAACAGAGCACGGAGATATCAATAAGCAATTATTTCACAGAAAGCAGTCACAAGTCAAGGCTTCCGAGTGTTGAATCTTGTGAAGCGTGGTATCTATTTAATACCTTTTTGACCAAGTAAAAAAAGCAGCTGTTAGAAATTTTTCCCTGCCTTCCTAGTTTTCTCCAAACAGGAAAATGTCTAGCATAGTGCGCCCCAGTTGGGAAATGCTCTGTGAATTTCCACAAATAACAGTAAGCAAAGAATTAAGTGATAGATTCAACTTCTGCTGACTGTTGTTCATGAGGTAGAAGATGACCTAGCTTGACTCTCAGATTTGATATTGTATTTGCATGTTGGCAGGCAGAAAAGTAAACAACATTGAACTTGTAAACTTAGGACTAATTAATGGTATTAAAGTAATTGAGAGAATATGAATGTAAAGTGCCAAGATGCTGTTTTTATTGCACCCTATACAAAGCAGAACTGTAGTAAAAGTAAGTAATTCTGCAGTGTAGAGGAGTATGCATTATTAGTACATTAATATTTGTGTTTATGGGAGCTTTTAATGGTTTATATGGCAATTGAAACATAAAAAAAAAAATCCTGGAGACTGCCAAGAATCACAAAGGACAACAAATATGTTAAGGTATAAAGTATAATGCAATGTATTTCTAGAATATCCCAAAGAGCAGGCAAAAGCCATATTAGTATGGATGTGACACTCTGCCAGTGTTGTCTGTGCAATGCACATAGTTTCTGGGAAAAAAAAAAACCCAGAGAGCAGACTGAGCCACAACTCTATCTGTGTAAGCTTTTACTGGCGGAGAGCCTGCAGGAGGCCTTAGCGATGGATGCCAGACACATTGTCCTCTGGCAGCCACCTAGAGCCGTTCTTGAAGTTGTTGCTGTGTCAGAGGCGCTGTTTCGTTGCAGATGAGTCACTCAGACCTGTGTGTAACGCGGTGGTGACATCACTTGCAGTAGCTGAGCTGGTATTTCTGGGAGAGATCAGGATCAGTTTGATTCAAGGAGATATAATTTCAGTTATGCAGCACTGATGTTTGTGATCAAGAGCCAGGGAAAAGAGAGAATTAAATCTCCTGTTTATTTCTGTAGGCAAGGGGGCATACAGGAATATAATTTTTATGGGAATGAATGGTTACTACAATGTAATTAAATAATCTCCAACACTTTCCAATGTAACATTTCTACAGTCATAATGCAATGGCAGTGCTATTAATTGAGTGTATAGAAAAGTATGGACAGATTATCCTGAAGGGTAATTGCGTCAGGTAAAGATGAAATGAGAAATTTGAGTATAAAAGTGAAGGGAAAGAAAGGAGCAAAATGAAACATCTGGATTAAAGACTTGTGTAACAGCAAGGCACATAGTTGCATTGATATTCATTAGGCAAATGAATTTGTGCGCTCTATTACATGTTCCTTGTTATAAGTTAGCAAGTAGACTCTTAAAAAAAAAAAAAAACAAAAAACCAAAAAAACCAAACCAAAACCAAAACAAAAAAAAAACAACCAACCAACCAAAACCCTTTCATTGATTGATTTATTGATTTATTGGAAAAAATATCATGCTTAGTACCGAATGCTATCAGTAGTCTAACAAGGCTACAGAAAATAGACTAGAGTTTACAGTATGATCTGTAGAATGTTGTTAATGTCTGTTATGTTAATTTTTTTAATCACTATTAATTTCTTTACGCTTTTTCCAGAAGACCTTTATAAAAATGCTGTAGAAGAATTCTACAGAAGTTGAATGCATTTTTCTAGAAAAAAGATGGTATACTTTCTAAGCAGGTTTTAAAGCTAGCCTGTAGGAATTTGTGAAGAATGTATCCCAAGGAAATAGTCCTTGGGATCAGTAATCCAGTAAGTGTTTATATGCGTATGTATGCACATATGCAAAAAGGCATTCTTTGTTTCCCAGAAGGAACTGAAAACACTGTGACTGTGGATATAACTCACTGTGGATATTACTCCACTACAAATGGTGGTAAATCCAACAGGGAGCTTTGCTAGGTTTTTACAATCTTGGTTTTTATATATGTGTATTTTCAACATTGTATGATATAGAGGAACATCTTATGGAAAAAGCAGTTCAGCTTTTTGTTTATAATTAGTGATGTTACTAGGAAATCTTCCTGAAATTAAACTATATGTCACCTTCTAACATACTCTTCTCTTTTAGTAACGTACAACAGTGTTTGACCCTGGCTGATGTTTTTCTCCTGTTGTAGTGCCTGCAAAAGAGAAAATATATTTGCTGGCTTTCTACCCTATAACTAAATTAATAGTCTCAGGGACCAATTCATTAAAATTTTATATCTGATTTGTTTGGGTCATAGCTCTGTTATAACTTGTTATAAATATCTTATATTCCTTAATATTGCATACTCTATTAACATAACAGACATTAACAACAATAGCCCATCTGGAGCTAGAGGGAAAAAGCCATAATCATTTACCTTGCCAGCTGAAAAATGACATAAAAACCTTATGTGTTACAAAAGTGATTTGACCCCTCTCACATGTAATCAAGGAAATTGTAAATAATTAATTGGCCTTGGGAGGATCAATAGAAACTGTCCACATTCCTCCCCTAATGATCTGATCCTTTTATTTACCCATTCCGGCATTCACTGAATGGTAGACTAGATTAAGACCTCTTTTTTTCAGATTCTTTCGTAGGAGACACTGAACAATCCTTCCTGCTTTATGACAAGATTAAGGTAACACTGAGTGTCCGGCTTTTCTATAGAAATTATTTCATGCATCATTCTCTAAAAGTATTGACTCTGCCTCAGGACCTGTGAAAACTTTGAACTGGGGGAGTGTTCTGCTCTATTCCCTCCGTTTCATTTGGCGGCGGGGGAGGGCAGGAATGGGACCCAGACACCTAAATATGATGTAATTCCTCCATGGTTGATAAATGGACTTCTTGCTCTTTCTAATGCTTTTCTTCATTTGTTCCAAGCTGATCTCTTCTCCCTGGTAGCTGATCTCTTCTCCCTGGCATCCAGTGATAGGACGCGTGGGAATGGTTCAAAGCTGCGCCAGGGGAGGTTTAGACTGGACATTAGGAAGCATTTCTTTACCGAGAGGGTGGTCAAACACTGGAACAGGCTTCCTAGAGAGGTGGTCAATGCCCCAAGCCTGTCAGTGTTTAAGAGGCGTTTGGACAATGCCCTTAACAACATGCTTTAGCTTTTGGTCAGCCCTGAATTGGTCAGGCAGTTGGACTAGATGATCACTGTAGGTCCCTTCCAACTGCGATATTCTATTCTATTCTAACATCTTTTTTAAAGAGAGGAAAAGCAGTCACTGGCAATAGAAAGGCAATGTTTGCATAAAGCAAAAAAGGAAGTCCGTGTGGAAAAAAGGATCAGAGATGAACTGACATTATTAGAAAAGCTGTCAAACACTGATCTTGAAGACAACTCTGTACAGACTCTGATGGACATATCAAGGAAGAACTGCAGGTGGGTTCCCTGCACCAGAAGGGATCATTTGTAGGGAAGGTTTATAAATCACAGGAAAGTAGAGAGAGAAGTCTTGTCCTCATGGTAGAGTAGTTCCTCATGGTCGAGTCTGAATTGCTAGGTTTTAAATCTGTGTGCTAAACGACATTAGACGATGACACTGGTTATCTCTTTCTCTCTGCTCAAAGGGAGGTTCCCTGTACGTGCTTGGAGCCCAAGTCTTTCTCTACGTGACTGATGGGTCCAGATATGCCTGCCTCCATGTGCTTGAGCAATCCATGAAAATCGTTTTATACCCAGAGTAGTAATTACATAAAGGCCAAAGTAAAAAAACAAACACACACTGGAATCTCATGTTGATTGACTGTATATTTTATAGTATTTCATAGTATATAAATTCCATAGTATATAAATTATTGCTTACGCCACAACTTGTGGCTAACTGTGCGGGAATGGGTGGAAATGACATGCCACCAACTTTCTCTCTCCTGTCCTCTGAATCTAATTTATATCTCATATTCCCAGGGGCAAAAACAGAAGTGGGATGTATATGGTGGTTGACTAAAAGAGTGCGTGTATGCTCATAAAAAGAAGGGCTGCTTTTGATCTTTGCATTTGCATGCTAAACTAGGCATACTGTAGCCCTCACATTTTGGACTTTGATCAGCAAGCCAAACATAGGAGAGAAGAGCTGAACAAAACTGAAGAACAAAGACTGGTGAAGGTTGCCAAAACACTATACTTTACTCACCTGCTACTAAATATTTGACTTGGTGTTTGAGTTCTTCCTGATGGTTGTGGAAGAGAGACCTGATAGGATTCTGCCCATCTCAGGCAGCCCGCAGTTAATAAAGGACTGTCAATAATTGCCAAAATGTCATTTAAAGATTTACAGCTTCACAAGTGGGGGGGCTGGGGGGAGGGGGGAAGATAACTGACCGTTTTGTTCCTTTAGTAGACTGAGAAAACTGTGTGTGTGTGGGGAAGCTGTCTGTCTTAACCAGAATAACTGTTAGTTCAGAGTCCAGGAGCCCAGATTGTCCGTGACTGTATACGGTGACAATCTCTAACCAGATGCTTACGACTCTTTAAAGAATGACAGAGCTGCAGATTCCTGCTTTCATTAACTGCTTTTGTGTCAGCACTGTGCAAAGGCTAACTTTGACTCATCAAGTGGCTGAACTGCACTGAATAGAGTTTTGTGCCTTAAAGAAAGTTAGGGTAAGCATTGTTAATGCAAGAAACATTAGGGAAATGCAAGAACTTTTTGAATGTGTTGGCAGATTTGTATCATCAGAAGTTTCTAGGTTTTGAGTAGATTAATTCAATGAAATCATAGATGAGTGTTGTTTTTACTTCAGGGAAAACTGGAGGAAAGAGCCTTGTTTGATTTATTTGTGCCTTCCATTCTCCCCCCTTAAATAAGATTTAAATTTTCTTTCCTCTAAAACTAAGGTGAAATTCATCAGTCAGGGAAAGTGGAGAGTAACCTTTTTTTTTTACTAACGCATTGTAACATTAAACATGTGAAATGGAAAACCTGTTAAATGTGAAGCATAGATCTTTCAGAACATTGCAATGCAATAAAAAGATTGGAAATACTTCCATGCAATACAATAGTTTCAGGGTGGGTTTTCCGACATGTTTTTTTAAAACACATCTCAAGCCTCTGTGAAATGCATTTAGAAACTAGTGAAATATTTCTCTAGAATGATATGTTTCTTGATTGTAGTTACAAGGTTTTGTCACTTTTGTTATTAATCACAGTGACAATCTTTTGTCTTTAGGCCAAGGGCAAGAGTTCCTTGTTGTTGATCTAGTCAGAAAGTACTCTAAAGTTTGTAGTGGCATGTTATAAATGTTTATGCTGCACAGGTAATAGAGTAAATATGAGGGCTATGAATTATTGAAAGTGAAAGAAAACTGATGAAATACTGTTTGTTAGTTTGGTTGTTATGTAGTTTTGCGCCTTTGTGAGAAATGAGGGACCCCTGGAAGAGAGCATCACTTTAAGTACTGCTTATGACTTCTGCATTAATGGGAATTTTCATTGTCAAATTATATGAATGTTTAAAAATAATTCTAAATGCAAGTCTTATGATGAATTGTAAAACGAGAAAGCATGACAATAATTTAATACAGCTACTTTAGAGAGGATGCAGGAGAGTGCTCTACAAATAACTGCCCTCCCAAGGAAGTGTTGATTCCCAGAGTACTGTCAGTCTCTACCACAATATCCTGCGAGCCATAGGATAAGCGCTTCAACACCACTTTTCCCCACTGTTCCAAGGTGAACGATGACATGTTTGCAACAGACTTGCTGGATGATCATCACCCCTGAACTCCTGTGCATAGAGCTGGTCAGTGGACGTAAGTCTTTGATAGGCTGTATGTAAGTTTCTTTCTTAACTTTGGGGGAGGATTGTAAGAAAATTATGTACATGCAAATTGGGGGAGTAGTGCAGGTGGTGTTCATGTCTGCTAGAGTGTAAAACAGGGAAATGAGGAAAGGGTTTCTTTTTTTGGGGGGAGGGGGGATTTCTACAGTTTGTAGCAGTTCACAGCTAGTACGGTCTTTGGCAGAGTGAATAAGGAAAGTCAGCAAGGTTGATGTATAAGTAGAAAGTGAATGAGACAAAGGCTTGCATCAGCTATTGGATTTCTGACCTGTGTATGCACCAACAAAGTAACAGTTATTATTAATTAAGTGATGAAGGATTGCAGAGCAGCCTGGCCCTAATGCCAGAGAGGGTCTTGCAATTCTAGGTCACTCAAGGACAGGCAACTCATCCAGCTGATGGTACTGTAGTTTGAGTTGGCTGACAGGGAATTGATTTCCCAGGTCACATTCTTGTTCGTAAAATACATTCTCTGCCTTAAGGATCATTTTTTCACAAATGGTTTCAAAGTTTCTTGATGTTGTATGGTGTGCCATATCCTTCCCTAGTAGTGGGTATTCACCCCACATCTGGCCGTGACCTTTTTATCCTCCTCTGTCAGTTCCTTCTCCTCTTCAGCCTAGCAGCTCTGTGGGGCAGCATTAGGACTGATGGCTAGGCTAGGACTGAGGGGTACTAGCTGATAACTTCCTCAGAGAGGTGTGACATGTTTGACAAGCCTGTGCCCTGCTGCTGTCTCAGAGGCAGCTTGGAGACCTGTGCTCTTGTGGGAGCAGGAGAGGGTTTCTCACCTGAGGTTGTGACTTTGCTGCCTGCACCAGCCTGCTGCCCTAGGCAGCTTTCATACTTGTGCTATAACTGTCTTTGTGTGCTGGTTATTATTTTTCGCTCTCTTTTAAGAGAGACCGTATAACACTTCGTTATGAATACAGAGAAATAGGTTAATGTAATCCACTGCGGCATCCACTAATAGTGTTGCTAGATCAGGCAGGGAGATTACTTAACGGTAAGGACAGGGACTTTTAGGGACATGGTGTAGTGGGTATGGTGGTGTTGGGTTGATGGTTGGACTCAATGATCTTAGAGGTCTTTTCCAACCTTAATGATTCTATGATTCCGTAGTGATCCGTGCAAAAAGTTACCTAACTGTATCCAAAATTACTGCTGAAGATGTAGCATTTGCCAACAGTTAGCAGGGTGTGGTATCAAAGTTATCTGAGCTGCTTTCTGTGTTATGCATATCTGTCTTTATCATGTTTCTTTGTTCACCTTCTCTGGTACTTATTAAACGTGTTTAACCTGACCATGCAGGACTGAGCACTATACAGGAGACTGGGTCAAACCTAATAAAGCTGCCTTTCTCTGCTAAAGCTTGTAAGAAGTAGAGATGTGAAGAGACCCCCTATGCTGTGGTGCTGACTTCTAGTGGAGTTCAAAGAAAATCTGACCTGGAGAACCAAATCCTGCATCACCTGGATGGGATGATTGTGCTTCTGAGGTAGACCAGGCTGATGACAGAGTAGCAAATCAGCTCTGGGGTCATAATTACAGACCCACAGTACTTAAAAAAATACATCAATTCAGGGTTGAGGGAATTGTTAGGTCTGAGAGAGGCTGCCAAGGACTCCAAGCAGCGAGGCAGAAGCCAGCAGGCAGTGCTGGAGCTGGTCAAGCAGGCCAGCCGGGGACAAAGCTGTAACACAGAGGGGACAGAGGACAGGATTAAGAAAATGTAAGAGGACTCAGGGCTGAGCAGGTAAGAAGCAGGATCAAGGACCAGAGCCAGGAATCAAGGTGTGAAGCATGATATTGAGGCAGACTGCAGATTCCCAGAAGGTTGCTTGTACAGACAGCAGTTGGATGTCTCCTGTCATTAAGCAGATGCACTGAATATGGTCTTTGTTTTCTGTTACCTCTGTCACTGTTGACCAGAGCCAGAGGAGCCTCACTCCAGCTGGGCAGTGAGTTCATTACATACTTTTATTTTTGACACCGGCTTTAGTGTGGCAGGATCTGCAGTCCCCCTTGTCTCAGTGGTTTGTCTACTGAGCTTGCAGTTCTTTATCAGACGGGCAGTGGAATTGTTTACCAGAAATTTACATTCTGACCAACCAGGCTGCCTGGACTGGGGAGAACTAGAGGCATATTCCTCCTTGGCCTATTAGGCTGGTGTCTGTCTCACCTTTGCTCCTTTGCATCGAGTCTCTGATTGCTTGTGGAGGGAGAGGCTGTGATTTTGCTGACTCTGCTGCTTTGGTTCAGCTGTGAAGCAGTAACTTATAATTGGTGCCAAGGAGTAGCAATCAACTGGAAAAAAAGCACTGGGAAAAGTTGATTTTCTTTTTTTTTTTTTTCCCCTGCAAAATGTTTCAATGAGCTGAGGCTTGAAATGAAAATGTGGGCAGAAGGAAAGATGACATAGTGGAGTCTGGTTTTCTGTGGTTTACAGTGAAAAACTGCTTCTGGAATGGTGAAGGGAAAGGAAAACATGATGATTAGCACATACGCTGCTCCTGCATATGTTCTCAACATTACTTTTTATGATGTCTCAGGGGGTGTAGGGTATGCAAAGGAACAAAATTCCCAGTTTCAGAAGAAAGCTGCGAGCAGTTGCTCAGGTTAAAGGGAGACTTCATTTAAAAAAAAAAAAAAGAGACCCTGACAATGACCAAAAATTAAGATAGTTCAGTATTTCAGTTTTCTGAGGGAAAAAGTAGTTTCCAAATGCTAACAAAGATGGGAATTTAATTAGTCTTCATAATTATGTATTCCTCATTTGTGGATCTCAGGGTCATTTTCACAGTACAGTATGGTTGGGTTTTTTTTTGATTATGAACTGTTTACTAGTATAGTTTTGTGCTTTTAAACAGATGCTGAATATTCTACCCTTGAAATAAGCAAAGTAAATTCTGCTGTCAGCTACTTCCAAATATTCAGGAGGCAAGACAGAATGCTATATATCTACTGCTAGGCCATGGTCAATAAAGGTTGTTATTTGGATTTTGCCAACAAACTTCCTGTTTTTTTTTTTTTTTTTTTTTTAAAGCAAGCCTTACACTGATACATGAATATTGGAAGTACATGACACCACAGCTCTGCAGCACAGCATGCTTCCTTGACTTTACCATGGGTCATCTATTGGTTATGGTCATTTTTAATTATTATTTTTCAAGCTTTTAGCTTAATAACATCTTATTATCCAATCTCATCTCTCTCTTGCTACCTGAGTTCTTAAGGTCATCCACTTCTTACTAAATTTTAATCTCTCTTATTTCTTTCATGTCTTACATCTTTTTTCTCTGATTGCCCTCATCAAATTCAATGAGATCTTATTTTGTAATCGCTAAAATCAATACCTGCATTTCCAGGTCCTTGATCCTATTCTGTCTAAAAGGCTCAATTAGTATCAAAAGTTTTAGTTCAACTTACATTAAAATAGAGCAAGTCTCTTGCAATTTGAGTTAAAACTACTTAAATAAAAATTGCAGTGATGAAAATGATATGCCAAGCTCACCCCCTGACTTTCACACCGTATCTGGTCTGGTTAGTGTTTCTGTGAAAGTTCTTCACTTCCCAAGGAGCTCTTTCCATTTTTTTTTTTTTTTATTTATAAGTAGTTGCTTCTGCTACTGCTGTTGTTTTATACATCTATTCATGCAAGTGCTATGAAAACCAGACTTATATAAGTTGAAGATTGATGAAGCTCCAGTTCCCCCAAATAAACAGTGTATCCAAATTTTTTTGATCAGTATGTGTGAATCTGGAACTCGCATACCTGTAAACAGTTTTTGGCTGTTAAATTGCACCTACTGCACGTGTAATCAGGAGAGCGGAGTGCATATGTTATACTCGAACACTTTTAGGTAGAGTTATTAACAGAAGAGTTGCTGGAAACAAGCAATGCTTACCTCTCCGCCATTGGATTTGTTGTAGGCTTGAAACCTGAATGAGGTAGTGGGAAAGGATGACGGCACAGTCATCTAAGGAATGCTTTACATTTCAAATTTGAATCCCTATTCTAGGTTTTTCAGGAGAGCCAGGTAAAGAGTTAACACTGATTCACTTCCTTCTCCCTGGTTACGCAAATAGGTAGTGAAACTTTGTGTGGAAACTAGTAGAGGTTTGTAACAACATAATTGCTTTGTCGGAGGGAGTGAACCTGAGACCTCTCCCTCTGAAGCACAGACCTCTGCTGCTGAGCCGAAGGACTGATCTGCTCCCTGCGAGCAGTGACGGGAGGCTGTTCTCTTTGGGTCAGTCGCAGCAGGAGACAGGAACACAATGTGTTAGTGTTTAAAAGAGTTTCTTTTAGAATTTTTACTTTTTGGAAATAGGAATTATGTAAGTCAGCTACAGAGAGGCTCTCTGCTTAGCTGCAGCCGGCGTCACGCTGGTCACGCGGAGCCAATTAGGCTTCCGGAAGTCTAACCATGAAACTTACACCGGTGGCTTTGTGCAACAGCCACAGCATTCAACCTGGAGGGGGGAAAGGGGGAAAAAGTGAAATAATTAGCCTCCAGAAATGTGTACAATTCCAGATAGTGCTCAAAATTACATTTCTGGTTTTAATGAAAGGTACTCTGGCTCAATAAAATTTAGAGCAAAGCCCTGCTGGTTCAAATTATTAGTGCACACCTTAGACCTGGTGAGTTTTGTATAGTTTCATGTGGCTCTTTGAACATTTTGCACAGCTTTAGTTCAACTCTATTGCCCTCCATGTAAAAGCCCTTTTATAGACTTACGTAGAGATGAAATTAACTCCTAAGGAAGAGTATTAATGGATTGGGATTTCTCATAATCTTCCTTGGAGATCAGGATGTTTTCCAAAACAGCAGTATGCTTTTGAGTGGAAGAAAAATTATAGATCTGGGGTCCTTCTGGCTTAATTTAAGAACAGTGATATTTTAATAAAATGAAACGCTACTAGGTCAGGACTGTAACTGTGGTGTGTCAGTTAGTGGAGTGTATTGAGGAAGGTAGTTCTGGCTGTCCGGGTAGCAGTTAGCTTGCCCCCAATTATATTGTTCTCTTTTTTGAGTTTCACTTAGTATTGCTATTGTCTCAGTGTTATTTTCTATCATTCTGCGTCCCACTGCTGCATCCTGAATACAGCTGCAGTAATCATGTGGAGCAGTTTGAGTTGGCAGGTACAGATGCAGGTGGCTTTTTCACTTCTAGGTCGTGGGATTCAACTGGTGGGAGGAGGAAGCGCGGCAGAATTGCAGTTCATTTAACCCTCTCATTTTAAAGCCTATTCAGGACTGCTTTGATGACACATCAGAAAGGAGAGTTTCAAAGCAGTGCTGAAGTGGGATGAGTTTATTTCATTTTTATCATTAGAGAAGAAAATGGAAGACTTATTATCTGCAAGGTTAATGGCAATGGCAATAAATTAGATAAGCACAAAATGAAGGAAAAAACCTTCCTTCGCTTCCATTTAAAAAAAAAAAGCCAACATTTAGTTTTGCAGGCAACTGCAAAAAATTGTGTTAGACACACTTTGTATTTTTTTCCTGCAGACAATCCAATAATGGATTTCAAGGGAAAATAAATTTTTTTTTCAGTACTTTCTAAGTATGAAAAAAAGGAATATTCACCATTCAGCTATCTTACCTCTGATGAGCCAAACACAGAAGTTACAGGGGATCTTCATCAGTTGTAACATTTTATAGGCAAAGCTCTTCTGCTGTACTAGTTCCATTCATGGTTTCCAGAAAATGTTTTTTTAATGCACATTTTGAAATGGTTGTATGTTACAGTATATAGTCTGTTCTGTGTAGTCTAAATAAGTAATGTGAGCAAAGAGGAGAGACACTGGTTGTCCTACAGACCAGTCATGGAGTAATGCAGAATGACCAAAGTCCTGGATGGGTAGGAACGATTTAGAAATTTGGTCATGTAATGCATGGTTTGGATTGCTGTCTCCAGAAAACTCAACACTTTCTGCCTACTGTTTACAGTGCATAGGCTAGCAATCCCTTTCAAAGGCACCGAGTATACAAGAAAAGCTTCTGGAAAGGGCCAAGACCTCCATCAAAATAATAACATCTCTCATCTTGAGCTAGTCATTAACCACCATTTATATTAAGTCTTGCATTTCGTAGAGTGTTCATAACCGCTCATCTCTTGGTAGCAGTAACTTACAAAATGCACATAGTGGATAAATACATCAAATTGACAAGATTCATTTCACTCAGTACGTGGGAGTACTGGATGTGATGTTTCCATGTTTCACATGTACCAGCTGGCTGGCCTTGAGCCACCGTAACTTCTGGTGGCCATGGCGGTGACATTACCGAGTGATTCCAGTTCCTTCTGTGCTCTCATTGCACTGTGTCCACTCTCTGCATCTGCTTGAACTGTGACACGTTGCTGATGGCTTGAAAAACAAGGAAGCACAGCTGAGTGGCCTGAACTGCTGTTCAGCTCTGACAAAATTGGCAAAACTGGCAGGTGAAAAGTTAGGTCTCTGCTTACTGCTGAAAATGACAAAAATACACTTTTCTGCCTGATTTTCCACATACTGAGCATGCTAGTGTTCTGTTAGTCACAAGTCTCTTCGTTATATGCTGCTCAATAGAGTCAGTGTATAAATACATTACAGAAGACAGAAGGATAATTTATATTTCCAGTATTTTTCCTGTATGGATGTGACACACAACTCCTGGCTGACAGTAGTTCTGGAACCTTATGAAATACACAATCACTTCTACGTCCATCTGACTGATGGCACTATTAAAATTGTAAGCTCATGTTGATTGAGAAATGTGACTTCTGAAAAGTTATTCTTTCTTCCTATCTAGTTGTCATGGGGCAGTGTGTAATGATGTCATTTCAAAAAAGAAACACATCTGACAATAATTCTGGAGATATTTCATTATTGCAGCAATGGTGGATAAGAAACAAAAATAATTTCCTATCCAGAGGTGGACAGAGACTGTTATATTTTCAAAGGAAATTAGGTATTGATGAAAATGTAATAATTATATGTCTGTGGAACTGAAGTAGGGTGACAGGACTAAATTGAATGTAGTCAGCACATAGCTGCAGTAATGAAAAAAAGCGGCACCAAACATTAGCAGTACTGTATATATAGATCTTGTGAAAGAGAGGTTTACATTTACCTTTATATGTATTTTTTTTTCCCTTTTTGAAATAAAGACCTGTTATTTCAATATAGAAAGCTTAGCATGAAGTTCCAGTTTGTAGAACTGATAAGTAGGTGAATGTGAGATGATTTGTGAAATTATTCCTGTGTCTGGTATTATTCTGCCAATGTCCTGTGTTTATATTTTATTCTGGTTATCACACTTACCCTTCTTGAAGAGTGTCAGCAGTGAGTGTCATTGCTTCTTTTTGTTCTATGAAAGAGGGGAGACAGAGAAACAGAAAGAAGAGAAAAATATTTCTAAATGAGGCACATGAGAGATGAAATGATTTTTCCTGTATTTTGGGTGCAGATTATAATCAGCTTACTTGAGTGTATCTTGACTGTAAAACTTCTTGCTCTTTTAATCTTTTGGCCTAATATAGACCTTTGGCCTCTAAATCTCAGAGTACTCAAAAGGTGAATGTTTTACTGTTTTTCAAATCAAGATACACGGAGAAGTGAACTCGCTTTACCAATCTTTTGGGGAGCAAAGGGATAACAATTCAGCACCACTTATGGCTAGTGGTTAACAACGTATTACTCGGCTAATATATGATGCAGTAGCCCATCTTATATTACATTTGAAAAAAGAAATTTTCTGCCTGCTCTTGCTTTTTAATGAATGGGAAACGCAAGCTCTTACATGTGCAGAGAACCATCCAGGTACTTCTTTAAGAGGTGCAGTAGCACTCAAGTGCCTCTCTTATTAGTAACTCAGGTGAAATGCAGATGGTTTGATACATGAAGATTAGCGTGATCTCTGAGTTATCAGTCTGTACTGAAAAACAGCAGGTGTAAAAGCAGGATAAAGAGGCAACAGCAAAATTTGGAGGTGAGAGGTTAGCAGCAGGCATAATCTCCTTAATCACGGTGCTTCACTGTGAAGAAATTACATGAAAACAATAGCCTTCTGAAAAACAGATATATCAGTAGTTTATATTTCATTTGTAAAAATGAGATGGTTTGAGTGTTGTTTGAAATCTCTATGTGAGCTTCAGGAATCTAGAAAATGACATGTGAGATTCCTGTCTCATAGAATCATAGAATCATAGAATCATAGAATCATACAGGTTGGAAAAGACCTCTAAGATCATCGTGTCCAACCGTCAACCCAACACCACCATGCCCACTACACCATGTCCCTAAGGGCCTCATCTAAACGTCTTTTAAATACCTCCAGGGATGGTGACTCCACCACTTCCCTGGGCAGCCTGTTCCAAGGCCTGACCACTCTTTCAGTAAAAAAATTTTTCCTAATGTTCAATCTAAACCTCCCTTGGCACAACTTGAGGCCATTTCCTCTTGTCCTATCGCTAGTTACTTGGGAGAAGAGACCAACACCCACCTCGCTACACCCTCCTTTCAGGTAGTTGTAGAGTGCGATGAGGTCTCCCCTCAGCCTCCTCTTCTCCAGGCTAAACAACCCCAGTTCCCTCAGCCGCTCCTCATAAGACTTGTGCTCCAGGCCCTTCACCAGCTTCGTTGCCCTCCTCTGGACGCGCTCCAGCACCTCCATGTCCTTCTTGTAGTGAGGGGCCCAAAACTGAACACAGTATTCGAGGTGCGGCCTCACCAGTGCCGAGTACAGGGGCACGATCACCTCCCTATTCCTGCTGGCCACACTATTTCTGATACAGGCCAGGATGCCGTTGGCCTTCTTGGCCACCTGAGCACACTGCCGGCTCATGTTCAGCCGGCTGTCAACCAGTACCCCCAGGTCCTTTTCCTCTGGGCAGCTTTCCAGCCACTCTTCCCCAAGCCTGTAGCGTTGCCTGGGGTTGTTGTGGCCGAAGTGCAGGACCCGGCACTTGGCCTTGTTGAATCTCATACAGTTGGCCTCGGCCCATCGATCCAGCCTGTCCAGGTCCCTCTGCAGAGCCTTCCTACCCTCCAGCAGATCAACACTCCCGCCCAACTTGGTGTCGTCTGCAAACTTACTGAGGGAGCACTCGATCCCCTCGTCCAGATCATTGATGAAGATATTGAACAGGACCGGCCCCAGTACTGAGCCCTGGGGAACACCGCTCGTGACCGGCCGCCAACTGGATTTAACTCCGTTCACCACAACTCTCTGGGCTCGGCCGTCCAGCCAGTTTTTTACCCAGCGAAGAGTGTACCTGTCTAGGCCGTGAGCCGCCAGCTTCTCTAGGAGAATGCTGTGGGAGACAGTGTCAAAGGCCTTACTGAAGTCCAAGTAGACCACATCCACTGCCTTTCCCTCATCCACTAGGCGGGTCACCTGGTCATAGAAGGAGATCAGGTTGGTCAAGCAGGACCTGCCTTCCATGAACCCGTGCTGGCTGGGCCTGATCCCCTGGTTGTCCCGCACATGGCTCGTGAGCACCCTCAAAACCAACCGCTCCATGATCTTCCCCGGCACCGAGGTCAGGCTGACCGGCCTGTAGTTCCCCGGATCCTCCTTCCGGCCCTTCTTGTAGATGGGAGTCACATTGGCGAGCCTCCAGTCGTCCGGGACTTCCCCAGTTAACCAGGACTGCTGGTAAATGATGGAGAGCGGCTCGGCAAGCTCCTCCGCCAGCTCCCTCAGAACCCTCGGGTGGATCCCATCCGGCCCCATAGACTTGTGAACATCCAGGTGGCATAGCAGGTCATGAACTTCATCCTCTTGAATTATGGGGGGTTTATCCTGCTCGTCGTCCCTGTCTTCCAGCTCAGGGGGCTGAGTACCCTGAGGATAACCATTCTGACTACTAAAGACTGAGGCAAAGAAGGCGTTGAGTACCTCAGCCTTTTCCTCGTCCTTGGTGGCAACGTTCCCCCCCGCATCCATTACAGTTTACATCATTTACTGTCTCATTACAGTTTACATCATGGAACAAACTTCTTTTCATAGGTGTGCGTTAGGAACTGTCAAATTAAGTTGTACGTGCATGCTCATATCTCAGTTTCTGGTTCCAGGAAAGAGTTAATATTTAACATACATTTTGTTCATCTAAAGAGAACACATGCCATTATCAGACCCATGGGGGCTCCTCAGTTGAGAGATTCACTCAGGTTCAGGAGAAGATTTCAGCGTTTGCGTGCTTGTCCTTGCCTCAGCTGGATGTTCTTGTTCCTTTCTCCTCTGTTCTTACCCAGAGTCTGCATCATTCCCACAGATTCCTGTCCTCGTAGCCGCTCCGTGTCAATAGGCAGCTACTTCTCTAACCTCTGCAGTCCAGCAGCAGGCTCCCTTGTTCCTTTCATATGATATCATGAGACTCAACAGTTTTGAATTTTTTTTTTACATTTAAAAATATAATCATCCTGTCACTTGTACCATCCTCATGTTCTAGTTTGGGTTCAGACTCTCTAACGGATTCAAAGATATCAGGTGGAGACATTTCCTATTTCATACTAAGCTTCTGTATCTGCTTTAATTTGCTTAAGGCAAAATACTTTTATAGTATGATTTGGAAGTAGAATTTAATAACGATAAAGTTCTGGTGCGTGTTGCAGTCATTCATAGAGTCTAGGAGTGTAGCTGGCAATTGGCATCTATATGCGCACCCACACATACCAGCATGCACATACACACACATATATGCATTTTAACACCCACCATCCTTGCAATCTGCTAGAATATACACCCCATTATGCACACACAGGCTGTTCTGTTGCATAGTAAGAGAGAGAGATGCACTAATGTGTCAGTAAAGAAGCTGATGAGAAATCTTGCTTTGTCGTCAGAAAACATCTTGGAGAGAGAGGGTGAGAAAAATTCACTTCAAAGGGAAATTTTGCAGCAGGGGAGGGATGAGGGTGCAGGAGAGAGAATAGGTATTGTGAAAGAAAGATAAGGAGCAAAAAAAAGGTAAATTCCTAAATGTGCCGTGTTGAATGCGAGTGAGTGATGGGAGACGTAAAGACTATTAGGAACAGAAAGCGGAAAAGAGGCAAGATGGTAGAAGAGAGGGGGAAGGAGAGCCTTAAGTGTCATGAAACAGTTTGGTAAAAAGACCTGCTGGTAGGAGAAACTGAGAGCATAAGGGAATTAAAAGTATGAAAGTGGTTGGACAGGGAGGGGTTTGCAATGGTGTGTCTGAGCAGAAAATGATGATGAAGGGGTGGAGTAGAGAATGAATCCAAAATAAAAGGAAATAACTGAAGAGGAAAAGCAGTAGTACACATACTACTAAAATTGGGGCAGTTTTGGTTTATTGTATTATATTACCTGCATTTCATAGTCTAAAACAAGAACCTGGTAACAGTGAGAAGAATAAGTTAAGATGAATTAAGGAACTGGAAAATTTAATGAGAAGTATTGTAGAACTGGCTGAAATCCAGGGGGACCACTGCCTTGCTCTTCTCCACAAAGATGATTAAATGCAGGAAACCCTAAAAGCTGCATCAATGTCTTTGATGCTGAGCAGAGTTTTCTGTCTCCTTTTTTTTTTAAAAACAGAAAGTAAGAAAAGAGTATGAATAATAATTTGTTGTTCGATTTACATTTTTTATGAAATGTCTTTGTCCTTTTCATGTTTGGAAAATTTCCCTACAAATTATTTACAAATAATAAAACAATCCTACTTATTTTCATAAGCGTCGGTACTAATAATATTCTTACTTAGTAAAATGAATTAAACATGACTTGCATAATAGCTAAATATTTGTCATGATAATGTTTTTTGTGAGAGATGAATTATTCTGAAGCACTCAAATCTTCCAAAATAGATCCCAGATTGTGTTATTAGAAGGTAAAATAAAAAAATGGATAAGACTGTTATTTTTATGCAGAGGCACCATAAGAAAAGTAGAATGTTTCCCATCCTAATCATATATAGTCTTTTATCAAAATACTTGTACATAATTGTGTGAACAAGAAAGCTTGGGCAATGTAGGGGGCTGACGGTTTCTGAACACTTAGGAGAATGGACCAGGACATTCAGATGTGTAAACTGTCAGCCACATGATACACTTTGGTTTTGCATGTGTGCTGAAGTTTGTGTTCAGTTCCATTAATAAATGTGTACAGATTTTGAAAACTAGGTCATCAGTGGGACAGCATCTTTTTATTATGACGTATAGTCTGCATGTGTGAACAACCAAAATAATTTTCATGTGTGCTGTGAACCATAGCCCTATTTTATCCTTAGTTTTCACTTTTTCCTTATATAAGCAAACTCGTATTGATTTTGAGCAGATTTTCCTTGAATGAGGGCTGAGGAGGGACTGCGGTATTTGGCCCTAAGGATTTTATATGCTAGTATGAATCATGAGAATTTGGAGACAATATATTTTAAAATGATTTCCTCTCAAGTACATTACTACATCTTGCATGTTACTAGGAGCCGTGTGAATGTTGTTACCATATGGATAAACAAACTCTTTCTCCCATTCCCCGTTCACTCATCTTTCAGAGCCTCCCTAGTTTTCTTGGCAGGTTGTTGTTGCAGAAATGCTATTGATGGGGCTCCTCAGCCTAGGCACCTTGATTCTAACACCCTGTCTGAAGAGTCTGGTATCTGGTTTTTTATTCATCCACAGCCTTCTTTTGAAGACAGCCCCCCTCAGTATAAATCCTGACAGTCTACATCAAGGCCTCAATCTTCTTTCTCCTTGTGATGGAGTTTATGATCAATGGCAAGAAGTCAGCTCTGTCTCCCTTACATCTCTAGAGTTTTTACAGCTCTGAAAATACCAAGAGGATGACCCTCATATATATATATTATTTTTTACCCAGAAAACGAACAAAGAGGAACTTGTCAGTCAGTCTTCTTGAAAGCAAATTCTGGCAGAGAAGCTACAGTCTGCATCTGTCATTGGGCTAAGGGTATAAATGTGGCCCAAACGTGAGGCACAGTGTAAAGCAGGGCTCAAATTAATGCAAGAAGTTGGTCAAAAAATTTCTGACCTTGTACAGTGGCTCCTGTGAATCACACGTATGGGTAGTGTCAGTTACGGTGTACTGCTCACAAGCCTTTCCACCAGAGACCGTATGCCTTGGCATTTTTGGTGCCTCATGCTATTGTAGTATATGTGGGGAAAATAGGTGGTTTTGTTTCTGTACTGGAGCCTAATGTGTCTGAGCAGTTTTACACTGATTTGGAGAAAGCCAAATGAGAGAACAAGCTGCATTTTAAATTACCAGATAAATAAAGGTGTTTCTGACGCTTATACGTTCACTTTTTCTCAAACAGATTAAAATGATGATTCAGATTGGCTCAAAAAATTCCTGTAAATGTTGTTTGTGGATTATTTTTAGCGGGATTTTTGGACCCAGGCAAATTGTAGGTATAGATTTGTGGGTCCAAATGGATTCTTTTAAATTTTAATAGAATGTTGTGGTGCATTAATTGGAAATATACACTGTAAGCTCATTAAGAAGTGATTGAGAAGCAAAATAAACTAAAGAAATGAATGAAGGTAACAACCCACTTTTTTAGCCTTATGACTTGGAGGTCAATGTAATAGTAGAGTGAATACTTTTAAATTGCAAATACAGGGGGAGAACACGATATTACTCTGAAAAAATTCTGTGTTTTTGAAAAAAGTAATTACCATTCAAGAAATGAGAAGGGAATCTAGTGTAGTGCCTGCTAAACAAGTATTGCGTATTTGTACACCACTCAAATTATTTTCTTTAATGGCTGCACAAAATACCACTTCTCAGATGTTATCTAATATGCAAAAAAAAAAAAAAAAAATCCTCAAACCTTTTGCATAATTATTTCTGATAGCAGATGTAGATACTGTATCAGCATAAATTAGAGCATTGTTCCAGAATGCTGCTGCATTTAAAGTTATGTCCATTAAGGGCAATATTAGAGGTTGCTTAGCTCCGAGTTGGGTTATTTCCAGAGATATATTCTTTTTGATTTAGCTAAATAGTTTTCTAAGTGCTTGTTTTTTAGCTATAATTAATCCTTTGAACATCCATAGCTGTTCCATTAAGAATCTCATAACTAATGAATTAAATCTGTCAAAATACCATTGGAGTTGCATTTAATTTATTAGCTTTAAAATTCTAATGGAAATATCTATAGATGTGCAAAGGATTAAGGATTATTAGACTAGGAGGTCAATAAGTATTGCATCCATTTTACAGATGAATAAACTGAGGCAGTGGGAGGTTAAATGATAAATGTTGTAAAGAAAAGTGCTTTAGAAAGACAGGAGTGGAAGCCAAAGCTTCAGTCAATGCAGTATATGGAAAAAAGTATGGATTTTCACTGTTTCATATACATCAGAATTTATTTCTACTTGAAGATTCAAGACGTGTATTTCATTGGGTTTTGCCTTTAATTGCAAGAATGACATTATGCCTTTGAAAAGCGCAGACATTGCATCTGAACTGTCCTTTTACTAAGTTTGTTTCCTTCTCCTTCCTTGTCCCCTCTTTGTGTCATGTTGGAGCAGATGTGTTTTCTTTCTTTAGAAAAACTGAAAGTATGAATTCAATCTATAACTTCAGAGATGGAAAAGAGTTAATAGAAACATTAATAAGTACAACCTTAATAGGATTTGAACTCGCAACCTTTGAAATATGAGTTAGAAATTTATCTGGTAGTCTACACAGTCTTTCATTAGCAGCCATGGGAATATACAGGTGTTAAATTAGTTAGAGAAATGCTCCACTATTCCATGAATGCAATAAAAACATAATGAGAACTACAAGGAAATAAATTAATTCCAAAAAAGAAATCTAATATAAGGGCAACAAAGTTCAAATAAACCCTGCTCCCTAGTTTCTAACAAGATCTGTGAAATGTCACCGATATTAGACTTAATATTGCATTGTTATGCTTCACTTGTTGAAATATTTTCATTATATGCAAACTTTAGTGAATTTTTGGCCTCCTGCTCTGTAAAAAAAATTTTCCTACATTTTAAATATTTCCATTTAATAGTTTGCCTGTTGAAATGATACTATATTTTAATAGGATAGAATTATAAGCCCCTGGTCTGAAGCCGTGGGTAGTAGGAAGCTCGCTGGTCACAGGTGCTGATGAGCCAGAAGAGGAGCACAGAGCTGCTGGAGGCAGATGGAGCGCAAAGCACTGCGCCTGCATTTCGTGGAGAGGAAAGGAAAATGGATCGACCAAGTCTAATTTTTGTTTCAGATATGTGACAGCTTTAAAAATCTTGAGTAAAAAATATGTTTTCACTTCAATGGCATTAAAATACTGTTATCCCAGTTGGCTAATGCACGAATTAAAAAACATGACCAAATGTATAAAAGCTTCGACTTCATGGTGTGAATGCTTTGGA
Organism: Calonectris borealis; assembly: GCF_964195595.1. NCBI lineage: Eukaryota > Metazoa > Chordata > Aves > Procellariiformes > Procellariidae > Calonectris > Calonectris borealis. The sequence goes on along the minus strand of NC_134319.1, from coordinate 16,276,686 downwards.
GTATGTGCTAGGGGACTTAATTTCATTAATGCAATTTTAGGTCTTGCATTCCTTTTCTTCCTTCTGGTTTTAGAAAAACTAAACCTCAGATGTAAAGCATTTTCAGTCAACAAATACAGGAATTAGTATCTCAGTGAAGGGAGAATGAAGAAACTTGTTTCAGAGGGTTATAGGGTGATGGCTCAGAGACCGGGTCTGTGGGGTCAGCAAATCCATACTATACACATCCACGTAGGACATTTTGCTACATTACTCCCTGCAGTGTCTTCACCAGTGTGTTACTACTAGTGTATATTACAACAACAGTTGTAATGAAGGAAACAAATTATACTTCTTACTTAGTGGCGACAGTAGTTCATTGGCACACAGCGCTGTAGTATAGTCACTACTGAGAGGTTGGCATCGATTGCCAATATAGATGTGCTAGCAATGACTGTGGTCTCGCTGTGTCTTTTGACAGAGGCAAAGGCTGAGCAGTGAGGTGGGGTGTAGTACAATGCTCAGCCTTACCTGGAGGAGAATTATGGAAAAGAGATGTTACTCATGTAATGGAGCTTATGTTTAATATTTATTTATTAAAGCTGCCTGTGTCCAGCTGTGGATGCTAGTATCTTGATTGTAGAAATAGACATACCCAATTTTTCAAGAGCTTCTGAATCATAAGCTGCAATGTGATCTGTGTTCCTCAGTTTCACACAACCTGTCTGTCGTGGTTTAACCTGGCAGCAGCCAAATACCACGCAGCCGCTCACTCACTCCCCCCACCCCCAGCGGGACGGGGAGCGAATCGGAAGGGTAAAAGTAAGAAAAACTCGTGGGCTGAGATAAAGACAGTTTAATAGGGAAAGCAAAAGCCGCGCACGCAAGCAAAGCAAAACAAGGAATTCATTCACCACTTCCCATCGGCAGGCAGGTGTTCAGCCATCGCCAGGAAAGCAGGGCTCCATCACGCGTAACGGTTACTTGGGAAGACACACGCCATCACTCCGAACGCCCCCCCCCCTTCTTCTTCACCCAGCCTTATATGCTGAGCATGACGTCATATGGTATGGAATAGCCTATTGGCCAGCTGGGCCAGCCACCCTGGCCACACTCCCTCCCAGCCCCCTGCACATCTGGCAGGGCATGGGAAGATGAAAAGTCCTTGACTAGCGTAAACAATACCTAGCAACAACCAAAACATCAGCGTGTCATCAACATTATTCTCACACTACATCCAAAACACAGCACTGTACCAGTTAATAGGAAGAAAATCAACTCCATCCCAGCCAAAACCAGGACAGTATCCACCCCTTATTCCATACCATTTACATCATGCTCAGGTCCCACACTATCCAATACATTCTCATTACCCACCATCCCCCTTCCCATCCTTTGATATAATACACAGATATCATTCCCTTAGTCTATGGACCACCCCTGTAAAATGTCCATAAAATATCCATAAATGTCCACAAAATGTCCACTGCGTTCATTTAGTCCATGACTTCGGGCTCCATCTGTTATGGTGGTCACTCAGGTCAGCAGAGGTGATGTGTTGCATGGAGTTACTGGGCACCAAAGCCAGCTCAGGTCGGGTCACTGCTGCACTTGCGCTGCTTCTTGTAAAGTTTGTCCTCCGTTGGTTCAGGTGGTTCCTGCTATAGTAATTCCTATAACATGCAACTCAAATCATGGGTTACAACAATTTAAAGGTATATCCATTACAATCTCCACCCCTGGTCCCTTTGGGCCAGATCATAGGGTTTAACATTGCAATGAACTCCTCCCCTTGCCCCTGCTCCGGCTTGGATTTATCCACAGACTGCAGTCCCTTAGGGTGTACCTGCTCCAAGTGGAGCCTTACCTATGAGCCACAGTCTCTCCAGGGGTGTACCTGCTGTGGCACAGGCTTGTCCACAGCCACAGTCGCTTCGAGGTGCACCAGTTCCAGTGTGGCCTTCTCCATGGGCCACAGTCCCTTCAGAAGTAAACCTGCTCTAACATGGCCTTACCCATGGCTGCAATCTCTCCAGGGGTGTACCTCCCCTGTCATGGGCTTATCCACGGCCACACGCTTTGAGGTGCTCCAGCATGGCCTCATGCACAGCCACTGACACTTCAAGGTGTACCTGCTGCAGCATGGACTTATCCACAGCCACAGATGCTTCGAGGTGTACCTTCTCCAGTGTGGACTTATCCTTAGGCCACAATCCCTTCAGAGGTATACCTGCTGCGGCACGGACATAATCACGGCCACAGACGCTTCAAGATGTACCTGCTTGGGCATGGGCTTATCCACAGTCACAGACGCCTCGGGGTGTCCTGTCCCGCATGGACTCAGCCACAGGTCACAGTCCCTTCGACTCGAGTTCACGCTGCAGTTCCAGCCTGTCCAGCACAGCAGCACAGAAGCAGCAGCGATGCCCTGGCCATCTGCCAGCCCAGGCGCATCCCCATTGCTGTTATCAGAGTGTTCCCAGGCACAGCACAGTAAGACGATCAGCAGTGCAGCAGTACAGCAAGCAGCGAGAGCAAAAAAGCAGCCACTAACGAGCACAAGACTCTAATACACATTAAGGCAAGCAAGCCCCATGGCAAGCACAAGAGCCTGCGAATTAATAGCTAAACAGCAGTAACAGCTATAAATTCAATCTAGCACATTCCAATCAAACCTGTCGTTATCTCGAACCCTTCGAGCCCCACGTTGGGCGCCAAACCCTTCCGATTCACTCCCCGTCCCGCTGGGGGTGGGGGGAGTGAGTGAGCGGCTGCGTGGTATTTGGCTGCTGCCAGGTTAAACCACGACACTGTCTGAACCTAAACATTGTAGAAATCTTAAAAAAAAAACACCCACCAAAAAACCACGAGCCATTCAGCACAGACTATGATGAGGAGAAGAGTGAGAGAGTGACAAATTGCTGAATTACTTCTGGCTTTCTTTTTCCATCTTTTCTTGATTAAGGGAGGTGGAGGAAACTCCTGGATTGTGGTAACCTCTTTTTTTTTTTCTTGCTCTGAATTACTTCCAAAGCATCTCTGATCATTAGGGAGTAGATAATAATTTCAAAGTTTTATCCTTTGAATATTCTTCTGGAATATTTAATCAAGTAGATAAAAATAAGATACATTCAGCTTTTCTAAATTTATCCTGTGAGTTTCCTCTCTCCAAAAATTCCTGATCGTCATTTACAGCAACTGGGTTGAGCAGAAGGAAGGTCTCCAACCTTGGAAGAAAGGGGGGAGGAATACCTAGCCATGTTAGAGATCTTTTTTTCTCCCAGTGAGGAAAAAGAGCCTCTACTGCCCAGAAGCTCTGCTTGTTGTGAGAAAGCAGCTTACGTTGTGATGGTACTGTCCGGCCCCTCTTCTCACAGCTTTTACTTAAATCAGTGAATCCTGATGGATTAGTTATGGGACATCTATATTGAGGGGATTTGGGCTGATTGTCAAGTTAATGTCTATTGTTGTGTCTTGGTTTTCCTTCATTTTATGTTAGTTGTCTTGTTTTCTAGCTTTTTCTATTTGTTACCATCTCTTTTATATTGTGATATATCTTCAGTGTGGCATCCTGTAGTAAATACAGTGAAACTAGGACTTGTTGGCAGCGAACACTACTTAGGATAAAGTTGCTGTTAACCTTGAATTCAGGTGTATTGTATGGCTTAAAATGGATTAGAAGTCTGTTCTGGTCCTTTAGAATTGTATTATTTATAAAGAAGTATATTGGTTTTATATATTTAAATATATATTATTTATATTGAACATATAGAGTATATTCAATTTAATACATTTTGAAAAAATACTTGGGAAATAATGACATTCTGTGACTTCTCAAAATTAAGGATGAAACATGTACCACTGTTTCCTACATTATTTAATAAAATATAACTTTTTCATTTGTTATATCAGTCAGATAATGGCATTCAAATAATACAGAATTCATAGGCTTTGCATGAATTAAGAGTATTCTTAATTTGGAGATTTAAGACCATATGGTTTCATTAATTTAAAGTGGAGCTATAGACACACATCACTGTGTATCTTGTAGATGAGGAACATGTCTTAATATTTTAATTCTTAGGAAAAAAATAAATGACCATTACAAAACACACAGTAATCTCAACAATCCTAGAAGTCCTGTCTGATCATATGTTCGTTAAGATTATTTTCTCTAAAACACTTAATAGTCATTTGAAACCCTTAGGATCGCTCACACTTTGTAGAATTAAAATAAATAGCTTGAGAAGTCAACCGAAAAAATATTTGATTTCAAACACTTCAGATCTTTCTGGAATGCATTTTATACTCCAAACTTCCAGTTAGTCTGTATTACTCGCTTCACTGCATTTCATCTTTTAGAAATATATCTTTATGTCCTTTAAAGGCATTTTCTAGTTTCTTGCACAGTTTTGGTGTTGGATATCTCTCTGTTAGGTAAGTGAGAGGCTTTGGGGGCTTTTTGGTTTTGTTTTTTTCCGGGGGGGGATGGAGGAGACTTGAAAAGGATGCAAGTGTCTCAAGGGTCGGCAGTACCTCCACAAGGTAGGTTGATTTTCCTTCCTCAGCACTGTCAACAGAAGGCTGTTGACTTTAAGTTTGACTCTAAGCATTATAATTTTGGCTGTATAACTTTTGCTGGGTCCAGAAGGATCTGACTCCTTGCTGTTGCTATATGGTCTTCTCTTCCATGTGTCTCATTTCCAGCTGGGGACCTGAGGAAAGCCATGTCCTGACTTCTCAGTGTAAAGCATGACCCCCCCACTTCCTTCTGCTATAATAAAATATTAGAGGTTTTTTTTCCCTCAGGCTTGTACCTAATGATAGAAACAGTTTCAGGTGACCTTGTGTCCACTGTTAGGTCATCCCTTTGAAAAGCAGCTTCACTGTAACCTTTTGCTTGGCAGTGTGTTTCTAAGCATGCCGCTAAATAATCGGTAACGTTTAACAACTTGAATCCAAATTATCCCCTCCGTTACAGTAGTGCAGACCCTATGACTCCTGTTCTTTTCAGTGGTTCACTGAGTGGGACAAGCAGCTCTTCACTGCGCTCTGTTTTTTTTTCCTGCTGATCATCTTTAATTGAGCTGGGCCCTTCTCCCACATACTCCGTCATGCAGGTACGTTAATTCAATTTATACAGAATAAGCTTTTTCCCTCTCTCCTCAAGGTGAGCTCAGCTCTGCCTTCTGAACTCAGCCCATTATTCACCCTGTCTTGTACCTGGAAAATCTCTGATTTTAGTGATACCTGTCATAATCTGCTTTCTGTCTTGTGCGTTCATTTTACCGTCCTCTTTCTTGATATTTTTTATGTTGTTTTGTTTTATAGCTAATATTCTTGCCCTTCACATACACAACTTTGATTTTTTTTTTTTTTAAAAACATTTTTCTCTTCTCACATTTTTATACCTCTTCATTTCAAGGTCCTCTCACCTGTTAACTTTATATGAGAGAATTTTAATTCACTTTTTCCTTGTATTAGTTTCTTCTTCTTAGTTGCTTTGTTCCAGTTCTAGCATACCACTGTGTGTTTTGATCCATTGGTAATTTTGTATATTTTTGTTTATATTCTTGAGGTGAACATCGGCGAGCTAGTGGGTCCTGGTTGTGCCCAAACCTGGAGACTGCCATTCCATCTAGCAACTCCGGCACTGCATTCAGTCTTGTAGCCCTTTCTAAATATGAACATGGTATCTTACAGAAGATTACTTTGACACAGCTGAATTGTGTCTTTAAATCACAATCTATTGTAGGAAGTATGTAGGAAGTACTAGGAATACTCGCCAAAATTTCTGAGGTACTGTCTCAGCTAAGCTAAGCATTTCTGAGAGCAAGTCGGATTGTGATCCAAAATCTTCCTGAAAAAGAGAGTCAGATGCTTCGTGTGTCCCTGCCTCATGTCTCCCACTCTTGGCCAGAGGGAAAGCGCTTTAGAGACGTGAACCTTCCTCCTCTAATAAATGCAGGCATGTATATTACTCACAGCATTAGTAGACAACGAGACTCTTGCTTCCAGGAAAAAATATAGAAACATAGTTCTGGGTTTTAGCATGTGAGCGTGTTCTCTCTCTCTCTTTTTTTTTAAAGAACATGAGAGTTCTAGAAAGAGTCGTTATATAGAATAGTTTAGTATGTCTGATAAAGTTAGAGCAAGGGTCAAATAATCAAAAATATCAGTTCTTCAGGCAAAACATGCATAGCAACACTGAGACTATTACTGGACTGAGAACAACAAATTTTGACTCACGTTTGGATGAATTTATCCTTTATCCTAAAAGGTACTTTTAGCCTGCAACTTAGCAGGCTCTTACACTGTTCTGTAACTGGTGTAAAAAGTTATTGTGCTGATTTGGACTAAAGAGGGAGGACAAAAATAAGGCAGGTCTGTATTTGCTTCCTACAGTCTGCAAAGTCTGGAGTAGTTTAATGAAAAAATACTAAATAGATTATTAGATAAGTAATAGATTGTACAACAAATATAGCCCAGTGTAGGTCATGGAAAATTCTGTATCTTTTTTTGGTCTGGAATTTGTATGCATTGAAAATATCCCTCGGTAGCTGTCTGGCAATCTCAAGTTTCAGATAGTCGGCTGTCATGCTTCTTTGTTCAGTGCTTTCAGAATAACAACTTAGGGTTCCAGTGGTGGTATGGCACACCATTTCTTGGGCTAGTGTAAGGATCTAATTTAAATATAGCAGTACTTTCCACACAAAAATGTTAATATTTTAGTGCGACATGCAAAACTGATGAATGACAGTCTGTGAGTCCAATACTTTTTTTTTTTCCCCTGGCAAATATACTACTCCTTTTGTAAAGGCAAGAAATTAATGAATGATTTTATTCTTCCCCCTTGCAGCCTGCACAGGGTAATTATGTATTATTAATAATGCAGCAGTACAAATGATATTAAATGAACTACATTTGTTAATGTAGATCTTATCCAACTGCTTTTTCTATCGGTGGACTGTTTCTCATCAGGGGGTACTGATTAGCTGTAATATGTGGAAAGATGGGACAGAAATCCAATCAGATAAATAGGATAGGTTTGGAAAAATTCAGGAAGGAAGAACACCATTTAAGACTGTGAATCTATTATTAAGAAGAGAGATGAGAATTTATGCTTTTTTGCTTTTTCATACATTTCATGGTCATGTGAAAGCTAGAAAGTATCAACTCTTGTTCTACCAAGGCTATAAAGACTCACAGAATATTTCATTTGTCAAAGCTGTAATGCTGTTTTTTTTTTGCAGTGCATATAAAAGCTATGAAAGTCTTTGCTATGCTTGCTCTTGCATTTATTCAAACTACTGTGTTGATGAAAATTAGTGATTGTCTATTGCTGTTAGAAATTTTTTTTAAAAATCACTAGCCTCCTGATAAAGTTTACTCTCTCTCTCTGTTTGAATAATAATCTCTTAATTTTTACAGCTGTATTGTCATACATTTAAATGTGGTTATACAATAAATACACATGCATAATACATAAATGTAAAGGATTTGATCTGACTGCCTCTAAAATCAGGAAAGATTATTGTAGACTTCAGAGGGTGTAGTATGAGACCAAGTAATCATTCTTATAGTTAATGTACAGTTGAGACCCAGTCCATATCAAAATGAAACCAACATAATCTCATTTGGAAGCGGGTGGTTGCACCTGTGTTCACAAGATAGAAATTAAATTCATCTCTTTCATTAGTAGGTTTGCTACACATTTGCATTGTGTTTCTTATTAGTGGAGTCCAGGGGTTCTTCTACGCTGTGCGACCATTATCATCCAACTACACTATTTTCTTTTCCTGTCCTTTTTATAGGCACCGTGTTTCTAGAAAACTTAAAAATACCCTTCCATCTAGAGCACTGTGAAACTAGAAACTTGTTTGAAAACTTGTGGTAGCAAACTTGACCCTGTGGCATGCAGGGGTTTGTAAACCACTGCAGCAGGCATTGTTTAAAGTCCTCTAGCAAGCTGGATTGCCTCATACATTTTTAAAGATGATCAAATATAGGACTTTATATATTCCCTCAGCAGTGATGGAATTTGCTCCTTTTCCTTAAAGACTCCATCCTTTTTGGTTTCCTGGGTTCCCCCCTGCCCCGGTTGCATGTGCGATCATCAGTCATACCGTAACAAGCACTAGCATGTCCCATTACCGTTAGCTGATACAGAGCGAAGGGTGTTTGTAGCGGGTGAGGGGTGCAGTGATGCAGCCCCAGAGCCAAGCCCTGGGGTCCACCCCCGGCACCCCCGGGCTGGTGGGAGCCATCGGTACGGAATGCATTGTTATAGAAAGCAGCCTCAGGAACCAGGAAGCTGTACTTCTAAAAACTGTGCACAGAAATGTGCAGATTCAGAACTATTTACATTTTAATACAACTATTTCATGTAATTAAAGTAAACAGATAAACAGATCAATATGTTGAAACAGATGTATAAATATATAGATAGACATACTGCACGGAAACCTTAATATTTCATCCAAATGAAATACTCTATTCCAAATACGCCCCGTAGGAGTTTTGCTCAAGGCTATGCTTAGGTATACTCAAAAATTCCCGATAGCTAGTCACAAGGGAAAATATGTTCTCTTACAGATAATTGCTACTGGCAGCTAGAGACCTAGAGAATTTGATGTGCAATAATGTGACCTGACTATGTATTAAACTTTTTTGAAGGACATGCGTAAAGAAATTTTATATGTTTCTCACATACCTTAGTTTTTTTGGATTTCACTTGTGTTAGCACATTTTTAACAACTCCCTATGTTTAATATCTGTTACATTTCATCCTAATAGTTCTCAGCTGTAAAAGATCCTAATATTATGGGTTTTTTTTCAAAACAAATGAGCTTAGAAATGTAGGGTGGAGAGGAGACGGGAAGGAGAATAAAGCCCAGGTGACTTGTAAGGAATATGTAAACAAAGCAGAGTTGCATTATTGATGATAGAACTGGAGAAAACGAAACCAGTAAATATTTTTTCTTTAAAAATACATGAGATTAACCATTCAAGTGCTGCTTGTTTCCCTGCATTCAGTTTGAATGTTATCTTGTAAGCATCTACTTTGTATTTATATAGTGCTAGTTACCACTCTGTTACCTCTTAGGAAAGCTTAAAAGATGATTGCCTTTCTATATTAAAAAGGTTATATGTTGTATATCGCCTTTTATCTTATTGGAAAGTACACAGCAATTATACAAAAAATTCAGTTAAAAGCAAATGTCAGAATTGTTTGCTGTTAGACTTACCTTTTCCTTTAGCCCTGGTTTGTAATATTTGTTTCCCAGTATTCGGGATTATCGCTAAGCAATGGTGTATAGTTTGAATTTTCATAAACTGCCAGGAACTGAAAATGAACTTCCAAAAGATACAAAGTGACACAACTTCAATAAATATCTTTATATACCTTATAAAAATTCTTGATATCATCTTGCTTTGTTGTTGGCAGATGTTAATAGGCAATAAATATACATATTGTTGTTCACTGGCCAAACAAAGATAAAAGACTGAAGTGACTGTTTCCCTGCATTATAAACTCCTTTTGTTCCTCTTATCTATTTAAAACCCATCCCAGATTCCAAATTTAGATCTATAGTTGATACAAGTCACTGAAATTTTCATTTTATCTTTATAATTTCCATTATTATTTCTATTTTTACTTTTTACTACTATATATTAGTATAGACAGCAATGCAGTGTTTGTGTGTAAGTTGTGATAATATTTTAATATAATGTAGAAGTTTAAATAAAACATCATTTGACACGTAGTATAAAAGAATCCTGACTTATTCTTGTGAAAAAAAAATCATCTTTTTGCAATAATTTAGATTATGAAAGTGGTATTTGTGGAAAACTATAGGAACTAATTAGAAAAGCGAATTGTATTCCTATTCCTTCAAACTCTTTGAGCCAGCCAGTTTAACAGGGTTGCAAGCTTCCTTTGGTGCATCACAGTTTTATTGAGATGAGGTCAGTACAGATCGTTTGCTGGGGTTCAGCAAGTCTTTAGTCTTGATCCTACTTTCTTCTGAAGATCCCTCTTTGCATCGTTGCCATGCAGTAAGTACAACATTTGATAAATAAGGTTATAATGAGGAATTATAAAGTTGTCACAGAGTTTTTTCTGGAAGGAAATCCCATGGCTCGATTGTCCATGGGGTGCGTGTAACTTTGCTGTTTGACTCCTTATGTGCTGCAAACCTGATCTCTCTACTTTTCCAGAGATATTTGGATTAAAAGTGGTTCCATCTGAGCTGTGATGGGAGTGTTTTTGTGCTCCTTCAGTTCCACGAGAAAGTATCTTCCTATTGTTTCAGTGGAGTTATAAACACACCGGGAGGGACATTTATTTCCAGCTTTCTGTGTGGTGGAAATGATCTGGTCCCAATTGCTGTATCATGTGAGGTAGACAGGTGGCATCAGGCAGTTATCAAATAAAAGATGAAGGCAGCAGCAGCAGGTTACGGCCTCGGGCTCAGCAAATACTCGATTCAGCTACAGCAGGTTCAGGCCTGAGGCGGGACAGTATAGCTGACTCCTGCAGAAACAAAATCAGACCTGTCACCAGTGCAGTTCATCCATGAACGTGTGCAACGGGGATGCTACAGAAGCTATGCGGAGCCATGCAGTTACAGGTCAGCCATGCAATTTGCAACATCTGGCTTGCTCCTCAAACCCAGAATTCCCCCCAGAAATGGGAATCGGGTAATACCTGCTGCAAAAAAACTATTTATTGAAAGGTGCATTATGAAACCAAGAGTTTTGTTACTCAGAGGATTTTGAAAGTTGTTTTTATGGAATGTGAAAAGAGAGACAGGTATAAGCAAAGAAAGCGTAAACACAGATGGACTAGATGTCCCAGTCCTGGCTACCAACAGCTACTGAGTGGTCCTGTTGGGTCGGTGATAAAATCCTGAGGACCGTGGGAGATGAGAACACACAGGATTAGCAGAATTAGTTGTCCATGAGGGAAAGCATGAAAGAGACAATCCTTTGTATATGCCTGTAAGGGAATCTATATTCAGGCAAATGTATATTTCTTTCTTACATGCATATGCCCTGATTAAAGGTTTTTAGCCCAAAACCCTGTCCATTTTTCCAGTATTGGTCTAATGATTGTTTTCTTTCTCTCCATAACCTGTGCCGCTCTTGGATCCTTAAGGCCAAAGTTGGCTATAACAGCCTTACTGCTACGCTTTTGAGCAGCAAAAAAAATTCTCCTTTCTTCAAAAAATAAAACAAAAATACCTAAGTAGATGAACAGAACTTTCCATCTTCTAAAATTCAAAGTATAATATGTATATTCCAACAAATAAAAAACATCCTAGGTCTATTTTAATCTTGACAATGGAACTTTTAATCACTTCAGAGTAGAGGCAGAGCAAGCTATTACCTGCCTGCAGTTACACTACATAGTCATAAACATTCGGGCTTGTTATTTCTAGCACTGAGAGCTTGAAGTCAATGAGAATATTTCCATTAATATGAAGCAACAGATCAATCATGAGAGCACAAGTTTTATTCATTGTAAGGCTAGACCTCAATAAAAGAAAGTTAAGTGAAATATAATTCATAGCAATCAATTGATGTATTGATCTTCATACGTTGATGTCAAAAAAAAAAAAAAAAAAGATTGTGCTGTTTTTAACAGTATCCTGCTTTACAGTCTTCAAGTGGATCAAGAATCAGAAGAAAAGGTCTGGCTCTCCAGAACACTGTGTCTTCTTTACACATGAAGCTCTTTTGAAATCGGTGACAGCACAGCCTGTGAAACTGCTAACTTAAGAACTGCATCCAGAGAATCACTGGGTCAGTGTACTAAGAGTTTTCTCTTTTGCCAAGCATACTTGCATTGGTTTGAAATGGAATAAATTTGCTTAGCTGAAAATACGATTGTTCTTTTCATAGAAAAGAGAAATGAGAAATTCTCTGGTCTCATCAATGACCTCAAAATACTTGGGCAAAGAAAATGTATAAACTTACTGTGTAATTCTATAATGATTTACATCAGTGACAGACAGCTTGTCTGTCTGAATTCATCTATGGGTATTGCTTTACTGTGATTTCTAAACCAAATGCTAAGGTCTAAGAATTCAGGGTGGCAGTTATGAAATACTAAAAAAATCCACAGGGGATAAAAACCTTTACTACTAAACACCAGTTAAAAACTACATAATTGCTGAAATAATTTTTTTTGCAATGAAAAGTATCTTAAATTTTTGAAATAATGCACATTTAACATAGATTGGTATCTCTGAAGCAGATGTCTCCTTGACATGTGCATTCAAGCTGTTGGCAGTGACCTTGTAGGGCAAAGCAGTTTTGAAATTAGTTTTTGCCTCCCAATCTGTGAAAATAATGCTGTAGTGAAGATTTAATAAAAGTCATAGCTTCTCATAGAAGCTTATTTCAGCAAAGTAAACTATTAATTAAAATAACAAATGTCAGCTCTTTCTCAGCTTGACAGTTAACACAACACAGCTTTTGCTTAGCATAATGTACAGAATGCATGGGAGGTACACCTATAATTCATTTTATCTATGTATGGTTCACTTCTTATATTTTAATACAGTGATAAATTAACAAAAAATGCTGCAGTTTTCTTAGTGGTGTGAGAGCTTGGGGAAAACCCATCTGGCATGTAAATAACGTATGGCTAAAATGGGGGAGAAAAATGAAATTAGGGAATTTCTGAAGGATTTTAAGCTTTGCAAAGCAAAGCAGAGGAGAAAATTTGTAATCTTGTCGCTTGCATTTAATGTTCAGTTATGCTCTGAGGTGGAGCAGAGGCAGAGGGATGGGAGAGGAAGGTGTGCATTTTTATTGCAACTTGGTTTTTGCTTAAAATTTAAAAAAAGCAGGAGGGTGGGGTTATGATTTTGACTTACATGCCGGTGTAAAGTTAGATGCCACTCAGGAAATGAGTCAGAATGTAGCTACAATTATGTACTCTAAAAAGCTTTGGTCTGGCAAAAGCGCTTGCTGGATCCTAGCACAAGTTAAAGAACCCTCTGGGGTTTTGCCCAGTATTGCCGCCTCTTCTGCCAGGTTGTAGCACCAAACAGCACAGGAGGAAGCAGCATAGCCGCGTGTGTCTCACCTTGCCTGTATGCAGCAGCTTTGCAAAGGAATTGAAATAGATTCTTTACACAAGTTTTACATCCTGCTATGGGCATTTCTGTGGATGCTGTCTGCCTTTGTTGTCCTGGTCGTTTGGTATAAAAACATAGAAATGAACATCTGAGGTTCTGATTTCCATTTTTGACTTGCGTCTGAGCAACCTTGTTAAGCCTGTGAGAGAAACAGGTCATAAGTAACCTCTCATTTTGCAGCTCTGTGTTTTTTGTGAACCCAACTCGAGGTGTCCGAGCATTTGTAATTTCAGCTACAGGCATTATTCATATGCGCTGAACTGCTTGCTCTCTTCTGTTGGAATCCCAGAACTAGGAGAGCATGCTTTGAAAAGTTTGTCCTTAACCTCTGCCATAGGTTTCTTATCTACAAGGTGTATATAATGCTTTTTTCTGTCTGAATGGTTTATGAAATAGAGATAACTCAGCATTTGATATTCTTGTAGAGTTAACTGCCCCTCATAACTGAGAAAGCAAATTGTGGAGACAGGTGAGAGGCCAATAGCCAATGTAAATAAGGTGATGGGTTCAGAAAAGTCTAAGCACAGGTCCAAAAGCAGTCAAAAAGCTTATGAGCCCTCATCTCAGAAGTCAGCATTTTAAAAATTTGATGGTCAGTGACTAGGAAGCTTAAAAGCAATGTACTTGGTATGTTTCCTCAGGAGCAAAGGATATTATTTCCTAGAGAACTGCGACTTAACGTGTATTTGTTTGGCTGGGGGTCTGCTTTCATTCTGGGATATGGTTAGGAAAAACACTTTCCTTTAAATAGTAAAACAAATGAACAGATTCTGCTGTCTTTGATTATTTTTTTTTTTCTAATCCTGTACTCTCGTCATATGACATGCTCATCATAGTCAAGGGAAGGAACATCTTATATGAGCACATCATCAAAATATTGATAGTGCAGCTCTGAATTTTCTCCATAAATAGTTGAGAATGTACCAGCCATAAAGGGGGAAAAAAACCCCAAACCTATTCTAACTGTTTTTCTCTTTTTTTCATGGAGTGAAGCTGAACCTATACAGAAATACTGAATGATTTGCAGCAACACTGCACTCAAAAGCATCTAAAATGTAAAGATTTTTTTAAAAGTGGGATTCTAAGTCTAAATTTGTCCCTGTTTCAAAGTCAATGGTTCAATGAATCAGGGAGAAAACAAATCAGAAGCTAGATGTTAATTATAGAGCTTCCTGTAGAAAAAACCTTCATCCAGCCTTCAAAAAGACACTGACCGAATTGCAATTTCTATGTTACAATTTTATTCACATAGATGTGCTATCACTCTTTAGCATTTAAATTTTGGCAGGCTCTGGACTTGATGCTCTGCTATACATTGCATTAAGTAGAGTCACTAGCAAAGGGTAGTACTACAGCCCTTTCACACTAGCTTTCTTGCATTCGTCCTCTTCTCCTTGAGCTTGAGCTCTTGTGTAAAGTGCTGGTTATTTGGCATTTATAGAAATAAAGAGTGCAGGCAGTAAAAACAATTTTTTTTTAGTCATTAAAAATGGCTTTTATTGCTCTAAAACCTTGCTTGGACTCATTAGCAAGCTTGAGAAAAGAGATTAATCTTTTTATCACTGCAATCAATGTGGCTCTAACCGACATACTTTATACAGCAGCATTGATTGCAGTGAAGCGATGGGAAGGAAGCACTCTGTTGGCTGGAAGACTCTGTCTGCAGAGCAATTCAGCAAGAGGAAGCCAGTAGTATACAGTAGATGAGAGACTTGTTTGGCAAAAGTTGTTGTAGCTTGCACTTTTTACCTTGTGCAGTCTGTCAGTCTCTAGGAAAGGAGTCACGCAAGGTACTGAAGATAAATACAGACATTAAAGGCCAACTTGTGAACTCAGAACCAAGGGATGTGTCTGCTGGGAGAGCTGAATCCCGATACTTGTATTTCTGTGGGTAGAAATGACTGTTATTTCAGCACTGTTCTCAAGGGAAGGCCTTCATTAGGTGTGTGTTTGGTCCTACACCGCAGACTTTTTGGATTTGAGAGGGGAGCGTTTCTTGAAAGCTAATCAACCTGTGGAATTGTCGTGGTTAAACCCCAGCCAGCAACTAAGCACCACACTGCTGCTCGCTAACTCCCCCCCCACAGTAGGGTAGGGGATGGAATCGGAAAGAAGGTAAAACTCGTGGGTTGAGATAAAGACAATTTAATAGGACAGAAAAGGAAGGGAAAATAATAATAATGGTAAGAGAATATACAAAACGACTGATGCACAATGAAATTGCTCACTTCCCGCTGACCAATGCCCAGCCAGTTCCCAAGCAGCGGCGCACCCCCCCAGCAACCCCCCGCCCCGGGTTTTTGTTCAGCATGACGTCATATGATATGGAATATCCCTTTGGCCAGTTTGGGTCAGCTGTCCTGGCTGTGTCCCCTCCCAGCTTCTTATGCACCTCCAGCCCCCTTGCTGGCAGGGCAGTATGAGAAGCTGAAAAGTCCTTGACTTAGTGTAAGCACTGCTCAGCAACAACTAAAACATCAGTGCGTTATCAACATTATCCTCATCCTAAATCCAAAACACAGCACTATACCAGCTATGAGGAAGAAAATTAACTCTATCCCAGCCGAAACCAGGACAGGAACTTACATTTAACAAGTGATTCATTGTTTAAAAAGGACGATTTATTTCAAATTAAATCGTGGAGTAAAATTTATCAAGGTAGAGATCTGATAACGTTTAGCAAACAAGTGCATTTACAGAGAAAATGTGTAGTGTGTGAATGATCCCAAGATATCTCATCTCCACAAATTGCTATGTGCCAGCTAAGCAGCAGGAACTATGTGTGTCCTCCTAAAAACTGCAATGTAAAACATGTTGGTCTGCAGTAAGCTCATTTTTTGAGAAATTACCTGAAAAATAGTAGAAGACAATACATGTTATTTCACATTTCCAAAGTGCGTGCAGATGGTTAGTTACCAGGGCTTAGCTGTATAGTTCACTGTAGGTCTCAAGAAACTGAACATGTGTGGTTCTCCCATGTAATGAATGGTATTAAAATCATACTATTAGGCAAAACCCCCACACCTAAAACAGTTGCAAGAAGATAATAGAATGCATTTATGAGTGTATTATCTTAAAACTTCATAACTCAGTGAATGATCGCATACAGATTATTTGCCATAGCTGATGCATTGTAAAACACCTGACATCAGTAACGGTAAGAAGCTGGTATATGGAGCACTGAACAAATTTATTGTCTGAAGCTTTTCTTTCCAGTTTACCCCAGTTATTCCCAGGACCACATTGGTCCAAATATTACAGAACTTTGGCTTATGAGGTGATTCTCTTTCTACAGTGAACGTAAACAAAAATCAGTATCTGGAGAAGGACTGGGACAGGGAGACTGTGGGAGCCAGAATGAGGGTTGAGTATGATCTGAGACAGCTGTTGCAGCCCCGTGTGTCCCCACAGTGTAGAGCCAATGCTGGGAGTTTTGCACTGCTGAGAATCAAACCAGCTAGCAGTGTTGCGTGTTACATGTTGTTTGCACTGGCCACCACCAGCACCACTGGGACACTTCAATGGATTGTCTTCAATATAGCTAAAAAAAGTACAAGTTAAATTTTTCAAGCCTTAATTCTTATAAAAACTTGTATTGGATGCATGCGTACAATTTATACATAGACACACCATTGTGCTTCAAGGGTATATTTCACTTGATGATATTTTTGGCATTTTTGGTATTTATGCAGTTATGGTTCACAAAGAAAATGTGATGCTCCTTGGAATTCATGGGAAAGTGCCATCTTGCTGATCGAATTCTGTATAAAACAGGTCCATTCTAATTGTGTTATGCTCTTTATAAAGAGAAAACTCTGGCTGCATGAAAGAGGATTATAAGCAGCAAGAAGAGAACTATAATACAGACATGCCTACTACTGCTTTTGCTATGATCTGTATCAATATATGCGTGTCAGAGTGGGTCAAACAATATGAACTAGCTCAAACATTTGTCTTTGACATAAATAGAATAAGGCTGTCGTGTTATTTTTCACAGGTTTTAAAATACAGACTTAATAATGGCTATTACAGTGCCTGTTTTCACATGATATGTGCAATTACCTCTGTGGTGAGGGAGTAAGGAGCTCATATTCCATTTTCCTTCCAAGACATTTGTCATACGCTTTCAGCGTTGGAATTTTGGGTGCTTCTGAGGAGGCCTTTTTTTTGGCTATGTTTTTCTTCCCCCTTGGATGTAAGTAAGAGCTGAATTAATGGGTCTTATCAGTTTTTATCTGCCTTCTACCTATGAAGGCAGACAGTTCTAGTACAGCAAGATTTCCAAATAATCCTTTCAAATGTTTTGATTCATGAAGTTTTGCATTTCTCATAAACAATCCTAATATCTAGTTCTTCCGTATGAGGGTCATGTAGCCAGAACTCAAGTTGGTGGCGGACTGTTCTTATGCATAAAGCTGTTATTGCAGGAAAAATGTACCTCTCATAATAACCCTATATTTCGTTGATTTTTGAGGAAAAATAGAATTTATTCATTAAATCATAACTGGTACCTAATCAACTAAAATGCATATCATAGTAATAAATATTTGTCTGAGAAGTGGGTATCTGCTGAAACCAGATCCATAGTACAGCGCATACTAACACAAGGTATATGAATCTTTTGGAAAAAACTGTGAATTGACAGTCTGCTTAAACTCAGGAACTAAAGTTTAGTCAACTACATGAGATAAGAAAGTTGTTTTTCCTAAAGGTGGGACATCAAAAAGTTATATAGTATTTATAAAGCCATTGCAAGGAATTAGTAAAATCAGGAGGAGCCCATTGTATATGTAACTACCTGCAACCTGAGCCTTGTTCTGTTCAATCAAAACCCCAAGGTCACAAGCAGTCATCAGCTTTCACCTCTTTTTCTCTCTATTTATGAATGTGTTTATTTCCAACTCTCCCCTTAATTCACCTGTGGTAGTGCTTAAATCCAGGTGTGAAGCCAAGACTGTTGCTTTAGAAACTGGCATCAGACCCTCACTCACTGAGGATATTAACCACTTATTTCCTGTGACTTTCTAGCAACCAGTCGTAGTGTTCTTTGTGTGATTGGCAGAGGAGGCTTCTGGAGAGAGTTATTTAAAGCAAATTAAAATGGAATGTTCTTTATGGGATGTTGTTATAATCATAGTGGTGAATTTAAAAGACCCAGTCTTTCAAATGTAGTCAGTGATACTGGAATCCAGTATGAAATATCTGTGATCTGTAGAGATTTTAGTTCAGTATTGCAGAGTTGGGCTGTAAGCATTTCCTTAGTGTCTGTGAAAATCAGGCCATGACTGAAGTGTGAGGGCATGCTGCATATTTAGGTGCTTCTGAGGAGGGACAGGATACATCCTTTCCCATTTTTTACCCATGATTTTATGGTTTCTTAAGAGTGCTCCCAGTAAAACCAGTAGGAACTGCAGGTACTCTGCACTTGTTAAAAGCAGGCCAAGTCTTGATTTTCCAGGGTGCTAAGCACCCTTTCTGCTCAGCGACTCAGAGGCAGCTGTGCTTGCTCAGCAGCTCCCACACTTGAGTCCTTACTGCAGGTGCAATTGGAAATACTGGCTCTTTTCCCAGAATGAGTCAGGTTTAGCACTATGCAGAAGAGGAGAGCTTGTCTTACCCATCCTTTGTCCTCATGGTCTTATACAGACTACTTATATTTAGCTGATACTGCCGGTACAGAATAACTCATTTAGATGCAAGAGCCCAGACTTCATGCTTCAGTCACTCTAAAGACTTCTTCCCTAGCAAGCAGCATTGCAGCTCTTTTATGGTGAAGAGCGCCCTAAAACTACTTAAAGCTGTGAGCATATATGAAGTGTCTTTCTTGAGAACCACGTTTCATAATGCTGGCTAAGTGCTGCTCAGTTGCATTTGGTGAAGCGGTATCAGTAGCACTTGACAGCTGATTACTTTTAGAAACTGAAAAAAAAATCTCATTTCTTCGTCTCTCTTTGATGTTGGTAAAAAATATTTATAACGCAACTCCACTAAACTAGAGAAATGAGGAAAGTCCTACTGTAGAGAGGGCTTCTATGCTGACGGGTGGATTTAGGACTATATTCTTGGGAGGGTGAATAACAACAGCTGTAGCTCCTGGCTTGTGTTCTCTCTCTGCTACTGTCACTGTCACAAATGTCATCAATCCAACATTTTTGTCACAAAACACTAGGAAAAGCAAAATTAATAATCTAAAATTAGAGGATGCCACCCACCCCCTAAGAAATTCAAGCACCACACATTGACCATTTCAGAACTAGGGATCATTAGTTTTTTTGTAGCCAGTTATTTTATGTCCCATTTTAGAACACAGTTTATGGACATTATAAACATCTCAAGCTCACCTTAATTAATTTATGTTTATAAAGTGAACTGGGATGCTTATATGGAAGCTGCTTGGTTTGTGGAATAGCTGTCTCCCTAAAAATAATGAATTTCTGTGGTCAGCATATATTGTTGACTTCGCAGCTTTTATAGATTTCCCATGCTCTAAATATTAAATCTTTCCAGCTACTAGACAAAGCAGTCATTCATTTAATGGATTGCTTATCTTGACCAAGACTATTCCTATTTCATGAATATAAAAGAAAAATTAATCTGATAATTGGCTCTATTTACTGGCATTTTTCAAGTGAAGTTTAATATATCTTCTATTGATTTCAAATTGTGCACATGTATTGACTGAAATTGAAGTTCTCTGTCCTCTGCAGAGGAACACTTTTCTGACTAGAAATAATAATAGTGAATCTAAGCAAAATACACTATTTTAAATGAAACTGCATTACTTAGTTTCAGAAAAATGTACTTGCAACTTCACTTACCGCAGGATGGTATTTGTAGACAGACTGTCTGAAAAGAGACAAAAAACTTTCTCCTGTGAGGGTAATATCAGGACAATTTTGTTCATCTTCCTGTAAATGCAGGGAAGTCAGCTATTAATGGACTTAATTATAAAAGGCACTGTTGGTTTGTATTTAGCATTATGAGCAGCAGTAAGAACATTGTATTTTGATCATCCAGAAGCAGTTCAGAGTCCGGGTGGTACTGTAACAGAATGATGAAACAAAACTCAGTTTCTTTTTCATGTTAAAATAAAACTGTATAACATAAACGTATTTTGGACACCTTGTCAATATTTATCACAGTCTCTATTGAGAAATGCATTACCAATTTTTGCTAAGTGATTAAGCATGAGGCATCTAGCTTAGCAGGGTCTAGTTCTGTTGCCTGCTATGGGGGCATAGTCTGATTGTGGTTTATGAGTTGGCTAGAGTAAATCAGAATTACCTGTAATTTGTTTCTCCCGATATGTGTGATCCTATGCTGTATTTAAATTTGCATGAAAACAAAATGTAATTGCCTCCCTTGGACCATCCACATCGAGGGTGCTCCTCTTCTTCCTTTGACAATTAGTAAACATGATTTTGTGTTAAGCTATGGGGTATGGCCAGACGAGCTTGCTGACCCACTCTGCGCCATGCCTCTGTCCAGGCACGGGTTTCTGGAGAAGGCAGCTGCTAGTGGTATTGCTGCCTATCTGAACCCGGGCATTCCCTCCTCCTGCTTACGGTGAAAGGCAGCCCTCTGGTTTCAGCTGAAAAGTGATAGTTTTGGGGCTGCCTTTTGGAGGGGTCAAAACTAGCTGCTTAGGTATGCCTCCTCTCTTTACTCCTGGCAGGTATTCTTACCAGCTGCAAACGGCTGTTATGAGTTGCCGCCTTCCAGCAGCAGGCAGGAGATGCAGGCCAGCAGGTAGTTCTGGTCTCAGCAGAGATTTATGTGGCTGTTAGTATCTGCGAGGCATTAGGAAATAGCTCCATAAGCTGCCTCTAAGCTTTGTTTTGGCTTTCATTGAAACAGTGTTAGAGAACTTGATCAGTGGGCTATTTCATCTCTGCTTTGATACAGATTGAAAGGCTTAGCATAACATAAAGCACATAATTTTTACCAGTAAAGTGTTGGTGAGGATTAAAATAAAGACGACACCTCCGGTTTTCTTTAGCATTCTCTTTAGATACTGGGTTATTACTGAAAGCCCATTGTCATTGAAGAACAGACTCCATTTACTACCTGAATATTAACTCTAACTTGAGTTTGATCTAGCATGAAACCTTGATGTTGAAGAGTCTAATAATTCTCATTTGAGTTGGTTAACTGAAAGGGAGTAAACACAGCAGCTATAGTTAGCAGAATTTGACAGCTCATAAAATAATAATTTTTTTTTCTGGTACATTAGTTCCTCTAATAATTGAATAATCTAATCTGATTCTGCAGCCTTTGATAATAACATTTATTTTTAATAACGATTTTAGAAAGTTTGCTATGTTGTGTATCTTGAGTAAGAATAATTAATTTAACTCAGGTATGGTTAGCTTACTGTGAATATGTAGCCTGATTTGAAGCTCTCCATTATGAATTGAATCACAGTAACACTTCTGGAACTCTTGCACTCTTCTGGAGGTGTTTGGTTCAAACACTGACCTAAGCTGACCTGGCTTAGTTTGTGTGACCTGATGGGATCATACTCGGAGGCGGTATGGCTGCAGGCATATTGAACATTATTGTTTCACTATCAGAGCACTTCATTTAATATTTTGTCCTCCACCAGTTTATAAATTAAGCATTTATCACGGAGAGGCTGTTATGCTTCAAAAGATTATGGGGCTCAGCTTTGTCCTACCTCAGGCAAGAATCCTATTTGTTGCTGTGTAGTTTTACCAATGGACCATGAATCTGGAGTTTTGTTTTATGTCTGCTGAATAACTAACTGTTTGAACCATAGATCACACAACAGGTGCTAGCCACTTTCCTTTGTTGGATGCCACCACTTGTAAAATAGATATCTTAGACACAGAATTTTTGCTATGTTTTTAAAAAACTGATGGCTTGATTTTTTTGTCATAATACAGTCCCTCACATTGCAGTGTTGGTATACAGAAGAGTTTCCCTTAAAGCATGTCAATATTCACCCTGCTATCAAAGGTGGTGTTACTATTTTGGATTTTAATGGGGCATAGATCTTTCTCAGAATCTGAGGAATGGAAGACTGCATATACCCTTGCCTGCCTTCATTCTTGGAGGTGGACAAGACATCAGATCAGAATTCAGTAGGTATTGGACTAATAGAAAAGGAGACTTGGTATAATGGTTAAAGAAACATTGATTTTTTTAATGCTAGAAATATTTGTGTATAGGATGGATTTCCACATTTGCCCTTTACTATCGCATTGACAAAAAAATATATATCCACACCTGTTTGTTTTTCATCAGGCGGAATTGTGTAGTACACACAAATATTTGCCACGCTTGTTTGACCTTGTCCCAAGATATTTACATCTTGGAACCCATTTAAATTTTCTTGTTGTGTTGGACTTTGAAGTATTTGGCAGTGAAAGAGATGTTGTTGACATACCAAATACCAAATATTACTTTTAGTTTTAACTGCTTATCATACTGTGTATGCTGCATGGAAATGAGAAACATTTCAACAAGTTGACTTCATCTCCTGCTCTTTTCAAGGCAGAAGTATATTTATTTAAGGGAAGGAATAAATGGCCAAGTTTCAAAATATTGAGCCTAGTATACCTGAGCAAAATAATAACAAACCCTTTCTTAGGTATATTTGAAAGACGTCCGTGTTTGTGCCTTAATGATCCTTGCTTTAAGAAAAAAGAAAAAAACAAACCAGAAAACTGCAAAACCTGACTGACCTGTATGTCAATCAAGGCATAGCCATTCTGAAAGATGAGGGCACCTTGGTACAGCCGGTCCTAGCCCCTACCAGCCATGGCAAGTATCAGAGACACATATAATGGATCTCTTATCTTAGGGTAAATGAAAGAATAGCACTTCCCTTTCCTGCTTTTTGTGAGGTAACAGGACCACATCTGCTGCCTCTCTGTCTCACCTAGAAGTTCTCTCTGTTTCTCCTGAGATGGAAAACAAACACCCATTTAAAACTCTGGTTAAAAATTAGTCTCATGGGCTCACCTCCCTCACTGTGGCTGCTTGTTTCTTCAAGTGGAGCCAGCTGCCTTTCTGGGTCTTAAGAGGCCCTCCTGCCCCATTTTAACTCCCACATGGTACGGTATTAAAATAAACCAGTATGAATTAATCTAAAACAATAACTTGGAATTCCAAGGTAAAGGCTCAACATAAACCAAGCCAACTGAAAGTAAAGGTCCCAGATGAAAACTGGGGAAGCGGGGGGAGAGGTTAAGCTGAAAGACAGTAATAATTGCAATAATAAACATCCCAGAGGAAGTGCAACCCAAGTGAGCTCTGCTATAATCCTGTTGAACTCACAGCCAGCCATCAGTTATTGCTTACCTGAATTACAGTGTCTGCTGGAGACCCTAAACAAGGCTGGGACTCCACTGTGTTGGGCAGGGAGCATGCATATAGTTAGGGGCAGTTCCTGCCTTCAACAGGTCGTTTTCTCAATAGACCAATCTAAATCTAAATCAGCCCAGTTTTACTAAAAGAGAATGATGCATGGAATCCTTAAAGGTATGGGGTTCATGTCATTAAGGTTTTGCCTTCTTTAATCTCTGTGGTAGCTCTTTCTATTCATAGAATCATAGAATCATACATGTTGGAAAAGACCTCTAAGATCATCGTGTCCAACCGTCAACCCAACACACCATGCCCACTACACCATGTCCCTAAGGGCCTCATCTACACGTCTTTTAAATACCTCCAGGGATGGTGACTCCACCACTTCCCTGGGCAGCCTGTTCCAAGGCCTGACCACTCTTTCAGTAAAGAAATTTCTCCTAATGTCCAATCTAAAGCTCCCTTGGTGCAACTTGAGACCATTTCCTCTTGTCCTATCGCTAGTTACTTGGCAGAAGAGACCAACACCCACCTCGCTACAACCTCCTTTCAGGTAGTTGTAGAGCGCGATGAGGTCTCCCCTCAGCCTCCTCTGAACCTACTGAACCTACTGAACCTACTAACCTCTCTCCCTCCTCCTCCTACTGAACACAGTATTCGAGGTGCGGCCTCACCACTGCCGAGTACAGGGGCACGATCACCTCCCTACTCCTGCTGGCCACACTATTTCTGATACAGGCCAGGATGCCGTTGGCCTTCTTGGCCACCTGGGCACACTGCCAGCTCATGTTCAGCCGGCTGTCAATCAGCACCCCCAGGTCCTTTTCCTCTGGGCAGCTTTCCAGCCACTCTTCCCCAAGCCTGTAGCGTTGCATGGCGTTGTTGTGGCCAAAGTGCAGGACCCGGCACTTGGCCTTGTTGAACCTCATACAGTTGGCCTCAGCCCATCGATCCAGCCTGTCCAGGTCCCTCTGCAGAGCCTTCCTACCCCAGATCAACACTCCTGCCCAACTTGGTGTCATCGATATACATTTTCTCGTAAAATGATGAAGAAAAGTGCTGAAGATCCACATGTATAAATATTGTGGATCCTAGACCTTCATTGATAATAATAATAATAATAAAGTATCACTCACCTCACTTTGTAAAGCATATGCATGTTTTTGTATTTCTTTCAGGATATTTTCTAATAAATCTCATTAAGTGCTTGAAGTCAACTGTTGGTCGCTGTTTTGGTGCATGTTCTCTCAGTGCTTTAGTGTACTGCTTAAAGTTTTGCATTTCAACATCTAAAAAGTCTTTACCAGAAATTAAACTAAAAGCTAATATTGAACAATAGCAAACAAGAGTAAAGAATCATGTTTGCCTTGTGACGTTTCTCATGGAGGGAATGTTATATTTCAGGCATAAAATGCACATTTTTTTTTTAGCTGGCTCAGTGTTTTATTCTCCTGTCTTTAAAATGAGGATAATTTACTTCTTTTTCTTTGCTACCTATTTCAAGCATATGCTCTGTGGGACAGGAGTGCTCCTCCATGCTGAGCAGAAACACCACCAGCAGCTTTGAGTCCTACTGTGCAGAACCTGTTAGAATGTCATGGGATAGGGATTTCTGAGCAGAATCAAGCTGTTTGATGTTCATATTCTGTTTAGAGGTTCTGCATGATGGTTTGTGTGGGGATAAAGGAAGTATAAATAACAGTTGCTTGAGCATCTGTTTTAATTTCCCTTTTTTCTCTGTCTTTGGGTGAGAAATGTCTTAAAATAGAGGCCGGAGGCAGTGGGAAAGGGATGTGAATATGAAAGGGACTGTAAGAATGGGGAAAGCAATTAAGAGTTCTGCAGGTTAGGGATAAGGCTTAAAGCAGTTCAGGGACTGGGAAAGGTGAAGGGGTGGAAATAGGGTTAATTTAGATTACAGGACTTCTAGGCAGGAGCAAGATTCAAGACAAACCCTTGAGGCTTACTAGCATTTCAGGAAGGGAATGTTAGCAGTGAGCTAAACTGAATATAGATGCTCTTCTAAAGAAGAACAGTCCACTAGCAAAGGAGGTGTGGAGTCAGTAATGGAACCGCAAAGGTCAGGTGCAGTTCAAACTATCTGGCTTCAAAGGATCTCTGTGTGATCAGTGTTGGGGTAAGAGCATGAATAAACCAAGAAAAGAGCTGCATACTATGATGGCCCTGTCCTTTATACGGTTCCCACAGGACATCTCAGAGGCCATGCATCCTTGCTTAAGGGAAGCTGGTAAGGCTATTATAGGAGCTCTTTGGAGCGAGCTCAGTAGCAATGTGCAAGGACATGAAGCTGTTAAATAGCTCATTAATAGCTTTCTTACACTGCATTGGAATGGAAAGCTGACGCTCTCCGGCCTTGCCTGGATGTCACTGGATTTATCCACTATTATGTTGACTCTTCTCTTTAACTTGTCTTCTTTCTTCCCTAAATGTCATCAGTAGGGAATTAGTAGAAATATTGATGCCCAGGAAATAAGAATTGCTTATTTGCTTTGCTGAAACACATAACTTTCAGTGCAGATTCAAAATAATATTGTTTTGTTCAAGTATGTTAAAGAGGAACACAATGAGTCCGGTTTGAAAGTTAATCCAAGTCAGTCATTGCTTTGACAGGTGCTTTCCACATATTGTTTGTGACTGAGGTAGCCATATACCAGTGCTCCTGTCCTGAATACATTGACTTTAGTCCCCGAAATATAATTGGTGTGCTGCAATCACCCAAATCATAATGTGAAGTTACTTTTCTCATCCTCTTTCTCACTAAAAAGAGAAAGAGTTTTTATAATAATTAAAGTGGTCATTGTGGTCATTGTTTTGTAATTAGGGAGAGGAATGTCTTTTGAGGTTAGGAATCATAGAATGGTTTGGGTTGGAAGGGACCTTGAAGATCATCTAGTTCCAACCCCCCTACTATGGGCAGGGATACCTTCCACTAGACCAGGTTGCTCAAAGCCTCATCCAACCTGGCCTTGAACACTTCTAGGGATGGGGCCATCCACAACTTCTCTGGGCAACCTGTTCCAGTGTCTCACCACCCTCACAGTAAAGAATTTCTTTCTAATATCTAATCTAAATCTACCTTCTTTCATTTTAAAACTGTTACCCCTTGTCCTATCACTACACCCCCTGATAAAGAGTCCCTCCCCACCTTTCCTGTAGGTCCCCTTTAAGTACTGGAAGGCTTCTATAAGGTCTCCCCAGAGCATTCTCTTCTCTAGGCTAAACAACCCCAACTCTCTCAGCCTGTCCTCATATAGGAGGAGTTCCAGCCCCCTGATCATCTTCGTGGTCCTCCCCTGGACCCGCTCAAGCAGGTCCATGTCTTTCTTATGCTGGGGGCCCTGGAGTCAAGAAGTACAGTATTATGCTTAAATTTAAAACTCTTTTGCACCAGCTTAGCTTGGGAACCAAAAAACCCACAAACCCCAGCTAGTATTTCTGAAAACTCATGAATGTTCACAAATGTCGTCCCTCTCTGGTAATAATTAGTCTGTGTGTGGTACTTTCTGCTTCTAAATTCAAGACAAAATGGAACCAACTAAACAAAAAGCAGTTGCCTATTTACACATGCAAAATAAAGATATCAGATGTATGTAGGCTCATACATGCAAATAAGCATTTTATGTAGGTTACTCGTGAGCGGTTTTTAATGGGGCGGCTATGCTGACCTATCTAGTAAACTGAACAGAATTGCCAAACGCTGTGTGGGAAATAGAAATCGTGTACTTATACCCTCTCTCAATTGATCAAAACATCTGGGTACAAATTTACAATAATAAATTGAAAATATTACCCAGTTGAATTCATTGTTGTTGAACTGATCCAGGGAAGGCAAACAGCCTGTTAATGAAATTTGCAGATGATACTAAATTAGTGATAGTTGCAAGCAGCACTCAGAGTGGAAGAATAATATAAATCACTCTAATGAAAGCAGAATTATGGGCAAAAAAAAAAAAAAAAAAAAGAGATTTACCTGGGGAAGGAGGAGGGAAAACAAGCTATGACAAGGAAGAGGTATGGGAGGAAAACAACATGGGACAAAGATAGGAAAAATATACAGGAAAAGAAAAGGCTTTTTGAGGGGATGAGAGTCAATAAAAAAGAAATCAATGATAGCAAAAGTGGTAGAAACACAAGTAATGGGGTTTAGTGTCTATAAAAATATTAGCATAACGGCTAAGAATTCCTTCCTGTAACTTGAATCTCTGTAACACCAGAAGACCTTGCTGAAGAAGAGGCGAAAGCTCCATTGCTAGAGACTCTTCAAACTAAACGGAAGAAGGGACTATAAGACTGCAGGGAGCAATCTTGCATTGGCAAAGGAACACGCTGTAGATGACCTAATAGGTCTTTGTCATCTCCAACCTTGGTTGTATATTACATGATTTGATTCATAACAGTCTGGGAAGGAGACATTTATTTGTCATACAAAAAATAACCTTTAAGCATCAAATGAGAAGTTTATTACTGGAAGTCTGTAATAGCTCCTTTGAGAGAGAACACAGAAGTGCATTCTGCTGTGCTGATATCATATTTATTGGCAAAAAGGGTAGATCCTCCTTCCTCTCTGCATCCTGCCATCTCCTCACATACATTAATTTCTTCTGTGCAGTTGTAGTAAAGACCTTGGCCCTTTATGTTGAAAAGTGCTTGCCAAGTTTAAATCAGCCCATATCAGGTGGGATTTAGGGAGAACTGCCATTCCTTTATCAACGTCTGGAGGCTACTGAATTTGAAATCTTACATACAGTTCAGTGCAATTCTGGTTGAGTGTCGCCAGCCAGCCTTCACGTGTGACACATTACCATGTTGCATCTTGAAGAGAGCAAGGTCCCAAAGAGAGCCACATCTTTGCAATCTTCTGCTATACAAGTTCAAATGGGACATATAGGAAGAGACACTATCCCTCCCCCCCTTTTTTTTTCCCTGTAGTGTATTATAGAATTTGATCAAGAGGGACAGGACTCTCCCCGGTATTTGTACTGTAGAAATAGTAGAAGTCATGCTAGCTGTGGTTTAAATGTCTGGGGAACTCTCTGTATAACAGAGAATGCAGTAGTACCAAGAAGGAAGATTTAGCAGAAAAAAATATTGGAAGTATGAATTAATTATTTAGATTTAGATTTAGATTTAGATAACTGTGTAGACATTCATTGCCTTTTATTTCAATTTTTAATTATTAACCTTTGTACTTAAGAAAAAAGGTAAAAAATTTATCTGCAGAACTGTTGGACCTTATAAATATCACGTAAGTTGGAGGACTGGATAATTATCATGTTTCAATCAAGCAATAAAATTTATATAAAGTAGCTACAAGATGACACCCTATAAAATAATATTAGAAAAATATTTACTCTATGTTTGAAAACCAGTATGCAGAGCTTCTGAATACTTTGATTTAGTCTCTTCTGCTTTGATTTACTGTCTTCTCAATCAGAGTTTGTAAAAATAATGTCAAATTATTCATATTTGAATAATATGAATTATTCAGCCGTCCCTGAGGCAAGGGCAGCACATGGAGGCTCCGCAAGAAGCGGAAGAACCCCTGCTCTCTTGCCACCAGGCAGAAGGAGGAGACCCAGGCGATGGAGGGGAATGGACACAGGTCCCTGCTCGGGGTGCCAGGCGAACCCCCGCCCGGCCTCCCTCACCTCAACCTTCCCAGCTGCCCCTACACAACAGATATGGGGCTCTGGAACTTGAGGGCCAGACGAACGAGGACGAAGATGAAGGCCCATCCAGGGGGTTGCCCGAGGCGCAGCAGCCAGCCCCACAAATTACGACTGCCTCCGCTAAGAAAAAAAGGAGGGTAATTGTCATTGGTGATTCCCTTCTGAGGGGGACCGAGGGCCCAATTTGTCGGCCAGACCCATCCCACAGGGAAGTCTGCTGCCTCCCTGGGGCCCGGGTGAAGGACATTACTAGGAAGCTCCCTAGTCTCGTGCAGGCCTCCGATTACTGCCCGCTACTGGTTATACAGGCTGGCAGTGAGGAGGTTGCAGGGAGAAGTCCCGAAGGGATCAAAAGGGACTTCAGGGCGCTGGGGCGACTGGTGGGAGGATCGGGAGCACAGGTAGTGTTTTCCTCGATCCCTTTAGTGGCGGGGCGGAACACTGAAAAGAACAGGAAAACTCATCGGATCAACATGTGGCTCAGGGGCTGGTGCCATCGGCAGAATTTTGGCTTCTTTGACCACAGGGAGGTTTACACGGCACCGGGCCTGCTGGCGATGGACGGAGTTCAGCTGTCTCACAGGGGGAAAAGGATTCTCGCGTGTGAGTTGGCGGGGCTCATCGAGAGGGCTTTAAACTAGATTCGAAGGGGGAAGGGGATAAAACCAGGCTCTCTAGAGAAGAGCCTAGGGACCGCACGCCAATGTCAGGGGAGAAATCGGCAGCCCAGCTCAAGTGCATCTACACCAATGCACGCAGCATGGGCGGCAAACAGGAGGAGCTGGAAGCCATTGTGCAGCGGGGTAGCTATGACTTAGTCGCCATCACGGAAACGTGATGGGATGAGTCGCACGATTGCAGTGCTGCAATGGATGGCTATAAGCTCTTCAGAAGGGACAGGCGAGGAAGGAGAGGCGGTGGGGTAGCCCTGTATGTTAGGGAGTGCTTCAACTGTCTAGAGCTCGATGATAGTGATGACGAGGTCGAGTGCTTGTGGGTAAGGATGAGGGGGAAGGCCAACAAGGCAGATATCCTGCTGGGAGTCTGTTATAGACCACCTAGCCAGGATGAGGAGGCAGACGAAATATTCTACCAGAAACTGGCAGAAGTCTCCCAGTCGCTAGCCCTTGTTCTCGTGGGGGACTTCAACTTTCCGGATGTCTGCTGGAAATACCACACGGCAGAGAGGAAACAGTCGAGGAGGTTCCTGGAGTGTGTGGAGGATAACTTCCTGATGCAGCTGGTAAGCGAGCCCACCAGGGGACATACCTCGCTTGACCTGCTGTTCACGAACAGAGAAGGGCTGGTGGGAGATGTGGTGATCGGAGGCCGGCTTGGGCTTAGCGACCATGAAATGGTAGAATTCTCGATACTTGGTGAAGTAAGGAGGGGGGCCAGCAAAACTGCTACCATGGACTTCTGGAGGGCGGACTTTGGCCTGCTCAGGACACTGGTCGAGAGGGTCCCTTGGGAGACAGTCCTGAAGGGCAAAGGGGTCCAGGAAGGCTGGACGTTCTTCAAGAAGGAAGTCTTAAAGGCGCAGGAGCGGGCTGTCCCCATGTGCCGCAAGAAGAACGGGCGGGGAAGGCGACCGGCCTGGCTGAACGGGGAGCTCTGGCTGGGACTCAGGAAAAAAAGGAGAGTTTATCACTTGTGGAAGAAGGGGCAGGCAACTCAGGAAGAGTACAGGGATCGCGTTAGGTCGTGCAGAGAAGAAATTAGAAAGGCAAAAGCCCGGCTAGAACTCAACCTGGCCACTGTCGTGAGAGACAACAAAAAATGCTTTTATAAGTATGTTAAAGACAAAAGGAGAGCCAAGGAGAATCTCCATCCTCTATTGGATGCGGCGGGGAACGTTGCCACCAAGGACGAGGAAAAGGCTGAGGTACCAACGCCTTCTTTGCCTCAGTCTTTAGTAGTCAGAGTGGTTATCCTTAGGGTACTCAGCCCCCTGAGCTGGAAGACAGGGACGACGAGCAGGATAAACCCCCCATAATTCAAGAGGATGAAGTTCATGACCTGCTATGCCACCTGGATGCTCACAAGTCTATGGGGCCGGATGGGATCCACCCAAGGGTACTGAGGGAGCTGGCGGAGGAGCTTGCCGAGCCGCTCTCCATCATTTACCAGCACTCCTGGTTAACTGGGGAGGTCCCGGACGACTGGAGGCTTGCCAATGTGACGCCGATCTATAAGAAGGGCCGGAAGGAGGATCTGGGGAACTACAGACCGGTCAGCCTGACCTCGGTGCCGGGGAAGATCATGGAGCGGTTGGTTTTGAGGGTGCTCACGAGCCATGTCCGGGACAACCAGGGGATCAGGCCCAGCCAGCACGGGTTCATGGAAGGCAGGTCCTGCTTGACCAACCTGATCTCCTTCTATGACCAGGTGACCCGCCTAGTGGATGAGGGAAAGGCAGTGGATGTGGTCTACTTGGACTTCAGTAAAGCCTTTGACACTGTCTCCCACAGCATTCTCCTAGAGAAGCTGGCGGCTCACGACTTAGACAGGTGCACTCTTCGCTGGGTAAAAAACTGGCTGGACGGCCGAGCCCAGAGAGTTGTGGTCAACGGAGTTAAATCCAGTTGGCGGCCGGTCACGAGCGGTGTTCCCCAGGGCTCAGTACTGGGGCCGGTCTTGTTCAATATCTTTATCAACGATCTGGACGAGGGGATCGAGTGCTCCCTCAGTAAGTTTGCAGATGACACCAAGTTGGGCGGGAGTGTTGATCTGCTCAAGGGTAGGAAGGCTCTGCAGAGGGACCTGGACAGGCTGGATCGATGGGCCGAGACCAATTATATGAGGTTCAACAAGGCCAAGTGCCGGGTCCTGCACTTGGGCCACAACAACCCCATGCAACGCTACAGGCTTGGGGAAGAGTGGCTGGAAAGCTGCCCGGAGGAAAAGGACCTGGGGGTGCTGGTTGACAGCCGGCTGAACATGAGCCGGTAGTGTGCTCAGGTGG
The DNA here is from genome assembly GCF_964195595.1 of Calonectris borealis. Lineage (NCBI taxonomy): Eukaryota > Metazoa > Chordata > Aves > Procellariiformes > Procellariidae > Calonectris > Calonectris borealis. Next base: position 16,244,569 of record NC_134319.1, on the reverse strand, counting down.
CCAAGAAGGCCGACGGCATCCTGGCCTGTATCAGAAATAGTGTGGCCAGCAGGAGTAGGGAGGTGATCGTGCCCCTGTACTCGGCACTGGTGAGGCCGCACCTCGAATACTGTGTTCAGTTTTGGGCCCCTCACTACAAGAAGGACGTGGAGGTGCTGGAGCGTGTCCAGAGGAGGGCAACGAAGCTGGTGAAGGGCCTGGAGCACAAGCCTTATGAGGAGCGGCTGAGGGAACTGGGGTTGTTTAGCCTGGAGAAGAGGAGGCTGAGGGGAGACCTCATCGCGCTCTACAACTACCTGAAAGGAGGTTGTAGCGAGGTGGGTGTTGGTCTCTTCTCCCAAGTAACTGGCGATAGGACGAGAGGAAATGGCCTCAAGTTGCACCAAGGGAGGTTTAGATTGGACGTTAGGAGAAATTTCTTTACTGAAAGAGTGGTCAGGCCTTGGAACAGGCTGCCCAGGGAAGTGGTGGAGTCACTATCCCTGGAGGTATTTAAAAGACGTGTAGATGAGGCCCTTAGGGACATGGTGTAGTGGGCATGGTGTGTTGGGTTGACGGTTGGACACGATGATCTTAGAGGTCTTTTCCAACCTGTATGATTCTATGATTCTATGATTCTATATTTGTTTCCTCCAGAGGAATTTAAAAAGTCAGTCTCTCTTTAGATTGGGTGCAGAAATAAATTAATTTTCTTCACCTGCAACAGAAAATAAATGCAATATGACTGCTAGTAAGCTTGCATAAACACATTATTTATACCATCATGAATTTTCCCAATTTTTACTGTGCATGAATAACATGCATACTTGTGTTGCATAGATCTATTTGAACAAATTGGATAAGTTCTGTAGTTTCTTATGAAGCAGGAGGACAGCCTTAAAAGCTCACAACTTTTCACTGGTTTTTCTGCTTCTATTCCTGAATGAACTGAGTCATAAGTAGTGGAGTGGTCCACACGCTCTGTCCAATATAGGACTATAATTTGATGTTAATTTTACTTTAAATCCTTTTCATTATACTTTTAATGGATTCTAGTAAGCACAATAACTAGTATGTTTTTCTGACAAAACATTTTTTCATAGCTGTTGCGTTAAGATATTCTTTCCGTTTTGTCAAGAAAGTTCTTTACAGATGTATCTTTAATCATGAGATCCTTGACTACTCAGCCTACAGCTGTTTGCTTTTTGACATGGGACAGACATTAGCCATGGTTTCAAAACCATGTGTACTCATCAGCTTTAGGCTGTCTTTGGCCATGTCTCCAAGTGCTCTTCAGTACCATTGAAACTAACGAGTACCATTGAAACTAACGTACACCAGCTGAATTTTGAATTTCCTGGCATCTTTTAATGGTGTAGGCCTGGTGACAGTCTTATATGTTGATACTTATGGAGGGGATAAAAGGACTTTAGCTGACTTCAAGAGGGCCCAAATGGAATTGGGCCCAAGGGTGCCTCCTACTTCAGCTGGGGGCAAACCACAGCCTCTGTGAGGCGAGTCAGTTTTGCTAATGAGGTCCTTACTTTCATAGGTGCTTTATACATATAAATAAAAGCACATTTCTTAAAAAATATCTCACTTAGCAGAGGGCAAAGCACCTGTTACCTAAAAATATGTGAAGAAGAAAGGTGCTTGAAACATTTCCATTGAGTGGCTTTAATGATCAACTATATTTAATACGTTTGGAATATGTAATATGCTGTACTCTTAGTCAAGCTCTCTTTATATGGACATATAACCACACAGTGTTCCCCACATACTAGTTTTGTCCTCAGTTTGATAGGCTACTTTAACATGTTTTTATGTATTTTATATATATTTGTTTAGGTATTTAATATATGTTTACTATTTATTTACTTTTATTTTTTCATGGAATTGGTTAAGATTCTCATTTGTTTCCCCTTCCTGGCACTGTGTGCGTTTCCCTTGCATTGCTATGGTCTGTATTTACTTCCTTCAGCACGGCTGTTCCTCTTACGAGTACTAACTCTTGTCAGTACTAACAACTTGTAAGTGACATAAATTGATGCCAGATCCTTCTGATGCCTGTCTGTAGAAGGATGAAGGATCATAATTTGTCCTTGCTTCTGGGCTTTTTGGGGTTGTTATTTTATATGCGTGTATGTATATATGTGTGTGTGCTCTGTGCTTCCAAAGTACCGTTTAAATTAAAAGAGAAACCTGGAGCAGTTTAATGTTCCCAGTACAATTTTATATATATTTTTAAGCAAACCTTGAGAGGTTCTGGCCATGCCTCTGCGGGGCTGGCTATTGCTGTTTTGATCCATCTTTCTGCCTCTTGCCTCACATGATGCTCTAGGCATGTGCCATATTAACAGTTGTATAAAATATGTCCTGCTATTTTACCCGTACTAGCGGGGTTGCAAACAGCTGTACGGATCCTCCTGTGACCCAAGAATATGCGAATCAGATTTTTCTGATAAGAGATTGGAGACCCAAAATTATACTTATCACTTTTCCATAACCACTGGTATTTGTGGTATATAGCACTTTTTCAAAACAGCAATCATATTGTGATATCAAAATATGAATCTCATGTGTAGCCAGTAAATAGTATTGTATAACAAAATCTGAGATGAGTATGGGAGTGAAACATTTAATGAGAAATCGATCATTTTAAAAGTCTGTGGAGATGTGTCCACCAACCTCACACAGCTTATTTATACTTCAAAGGCCCAGCAGTAGCGAGAGGAATTTATGCATTAATGTGTTGGTGTAGAGAAGTCCTCAGAGAAATATCTGCAATATCCAGAGAAATACCTGCAAAATTGAGTATTACTTAATGTGGGCAAAGGTACTAGAATCCAGTACAGAGGAAGCTGAACAATATTGTTTATTTCTGTAAGGGTTTGAGTGCTCTATACAGTCTAAAAGGCATCGCACCTGTGTGAGTTCCACCAAATTACTCAAAATTAGTATGGAAATGGAGACATCTTCTGAAATTGCATTGTGTGCACCTTTATTTTAAAAAAATGTTTGCAACTTCTCTTTTAAATGTCTATATTTAAATTGTTCTGTATCCACAGAATTGCTGCTTATTCTCTGTATTTGAAAGGTATTCAAGATAGTTTTAGTTGTATTTATTGTTTGAATGATCTACTTCAGTGTTGCTTGCTGCTTGCCTTGTAATTTATTGCTGCAGATGGCTCTGACTTTAAATTGCATCAGTCTTTTTATTTGAAGATAATCTTTTAGAGCAATCTGAAACAACATTCAGCCATTCCAACTATGCCCCCTGTATTTAAAACAACAGATTCCTGAGCTGCTTTGTCTGTTCTTCAGTGTAAGCCTCATCATATGCATTTCTTTATATTCTTCCTCTTAGAGTTGCTCTGGTATTTTGCATATTGTCTACACGTAGCTGATCCACACAATTTGAGCTATGGTTTTAAGTTTATAATGCATTTATGTTAAGAAAGCCAGAACCTCAGCTGGTGCAAGTTAGTATAGCTCTCCTGAAATTGATAGTGCTCTGCCAGTTCCCACCATTTGATGATCTGGCCATAATAATGTAATATTGCTAAAGAGATAACACAGTGAAAAGGAAGCATTATACTGATTCAGCTGGGGCGGCTATTAGATTGGAGTACTGCTGAGCACATATTGTCTAATATTCACCTAATGGCTGATATCCATTTCGTGGGACCCAATTTTTAAATCTCTACTAAGTGGAATTAATGAAGTTAGTTTTTCAGTGTAGAGGGTTGGTTTTTTTTTTTTTTTAACGCCAAATCTTCACCAAAATGCATGGTCTTCTGTTGGAATAAGATTAGCTCATAAGATTAGCACATAAAAGTGAGTTTTGCCCACTTGTCTGCTGAGGATCTGGCACCAAGGCTCTCGCTTTTATTAGTGCAATTGGAATTGAAAAGCTAATTGTATGAATGCCCTTTGAAAAATCCCAGGATGCCTCTAACGCAACTTTTAGTGTGAGTAGCCATTCTCAGGGTGTGATTCGGGGTAAAAAGCAGCCGGATTACATTGTGAAGAAAACACATGCAGCGTTTCTTGACCGCTCTGTAAAATAACACATACCTTTGTTTCCATTTCTAAATGCAAATATGCTCTCACACATAGTGGAAATTGCAACTGCTTCAAAGAAAAGGTTTTCAGGGATAAAATGAATATGAAAGCAGAACAACAAGTTTCACTTCTGAATGTACAAAGATTTGTAATATATAGGTCTAATTGTACTATGCCCATATTTTTCTCCTATTCTACAGAGAAAATTAACTAAAGTGGCTCTTCTTTCAGGTAACTTCTCATAGCACTGTGGTATCAACAGCAAATATTATTATTGTCTCTCCTTTGGTATGATTTTAAATACTTTTTGATCCTCTTCATTTCATCATCAAGTAAATTATTAATTGAACTCAATTTTTTTTTTACTCCGTTCACTTCTAATTTAATGTCAGTCAAAAAGAAGATTTAATTTTCTTACTTTTATCCTCTAGCACATGCTAATGCTGAAGGCAGTGTTTTAATTTTGTGATCTAGTCTTAACATGACTACAGTATATGCACAGTGCTATGCGTAAGCACTTAGGCAGATTGCTGCTGGCAGGAGCACACATAATATCTGGGCTTTCATACAGGGTACTGGACTAAAGTCTTTGGAATACTGTCTGTGATTGCTCAGATATATCTTATTTTCAGAATTTATTCCATAAGCCTTTTCCTAAAGTTATAGTAAAAAGTGAAGTGTTGAGTCTCTAAGTTTGCTGGATGCCAGTGCTCTGCTTTTTTTTTTCTTTTTTTCCTTTTTAAATTGAGAAAGAAAAAACAATATGTAAAATTAAACTTTGGGAAATAATATGACTTTTCTACTGCCTTTTCCTCACTGTTGAAAATGGTACCGTCTCCTGGCCAAATGTATTTGTGATACTTGAAGAAGCATTTCACAAACTTTCAACAGCCTTTGAAATGATTATATTTTTTACTTTTCCTTTTTGTAACTAATTTAAAAATTAAAGATACGCATTTTTTGATTGCAACTTTGTCTTTCATATTAAAAGAGACTTGCTCTCTATTCACTTCTTTAAGAAAAGCATACAAGGCTGAATGAGCACCTTGCAATGTTCTCATGGAGCAGAGTTACACTTCACCCATATTCCCCCTTACTCTGTGGAGAAATAAGCTGGATTAACCTTCTCCTGTCTCAGCTAATTTCTTTTTCTAATTCTTCCTTACTCAGCTCATATACAGGGAGAACAGCCACAAATTCACTCTTCTCACTGCTCACCTGATCAGAATGCTAAATGGTAACGGAGCATCTGCTTGCCCTTCAGTTTTCCTGGTCAGCAATGTAAGTCCAGCTGCAGTAAGTTTTTGGGCAGTGTTTCATGCCTAACTTCTTTCAGTAGACTTACAGACTGTAACACAGTTGAGACCAAAGGTCAAAAGTTCCTCTGTGTGCTTTCTTTACCCGTTAAGTCATTGTCTGTTTTCATGTACCAAAAAGATAGCTGATAGCTTAACTCTTTTTCATTATCCTTGATAGTTATTTCCATATGTAGCACACCTTTCCCCATAGTTACACTAATAATAATGAAGCTTGGATGGACATATGGATGAAATCACAGTGGAATAGGCAAGAAAACTCAACTGAATGCTTTATTGGCCCCTGACACTCACTCATTTTTACTTCATCTGCATAGAGTGTGCTTATGCATGTGACCGTGAAATTTCACCTTCTACTGACTGTTTTGGACATAAAGTTGTCTAGTTGCTGGACTTTAATCTATCAGAAGTATTCAGATGCATTTTTTTCATGTCTCTCAGAAATAGTAAAACATAAGTCAAAGTTATCCACACAATCAAAGAACAAAAGGCATACAAAGGCATTTGTAGTATAAATACTACCTGTTAATGTGTTCTGTCTTGGTAAAAAGAGGATGATTTTCTTTTCCAGCACCTTGAGTAGTAGAATGGTAACTACAAAAGAGTCTTCACACTTTATGATACTTCCAAACAATTGTGTATAACAACTGGTGTTATAGCATATCAAACCAAGATGGGGTGATCCCCCTTCCTTTGGTTTGATATACTTTCAGCTTCTTTAAAGGCTCTTGAGATCAGGACCCCTACAGAGTCTTTGAAGCTTGTGTTTTTCTTTCACTAGAAAGTGAAGCCTTGGCTTTTAATGGCAGCTCAGCAAATATCTCATCAATATTTAAAGTGTCAAGTGTACCTCTGTTAGAGGTACCAATAGCAGATCAAAGATACTAGCACTGAGGTGCAGCATTTCCTTCAAAGGTCTTCACAGTTGAGCTTTTCCTTTTGTTGAAAAGAACTTCTCTTTTTAACATTCGTTGCTTGCATGAGTCTTAAACACGTTGTTTGACAACGGTGGGGAATTAAATGTTTTGTTACCATAGCCAGTGAGGATGGTACAGTAGTTTGGAACAGTCCTTCATGCTTGTTTAAGGAAGGAGAATGCTTGGAAAAGCCTTTTGCTGGCTTCTTCAGTTGACCAAAGTCTATTACATTTAATGGTGGCAATGACATAGTTTTTGAGGAGGTCAAGAAGAATTCAGGATGGATAAAAGTTTAGTGGCAAGTACAAATAAACTCTAGCAGGATGGTTCTTTTTTGGCCTTTTCTTTTTCAGTGAGGATTTAGGACATTTCTTCTCTCATTTTTTATATCCTCTGTTGCCTTCCTTCCGCTCGTTATGTAAGGCTTATGAATATGGCTGTGAAATCTAATCCCTTTATTACTCTTCCAGCTCTTACTGTGTTTTTCTTTTTTAACATCTGTTAAAACAATTACAACAATAATTACAGTAATAAGGATTCTGAGTATTTTGTACTTGTGGTTTATCTTTTCCCATGTTGTAATTTTGGTTGACACATACACATAGGCACAGTGTAATGTCAAGGTGTTAAACAGAGTTTGAATGGTGAATGGGTGAAGTGATGGCTCTTTAAAAAAAGAAGGAAATTTGGATTAGGCATGCTTCATGATTATGTGAAAAAAATTAGAATTAAGAAGCTTATCAGATGACTCTTGTGAAACATAGAATATTTTGATTCCATGAGCTGCTATCTGATTGTCTTCAGAGTGCACTGGGAGTAACAGGTCTAAAATGTGTGTCACTAGAGAGTGTTTTTACCCCGAAGGCTGACTTAAACATTACAGTGGGGTAGATATCAATTTATACTTTTCAAAGCTGCTTGCAGAGCAGAGAGTCTAATACTGCTATTCTTCAGTGGAAAAGGGCAGCTACAGTCCCACCATGCACAAGGTTGTTCATTTGTCACTCTTCACTAATGAATGTATCATGATCCAGATTTTAGTATGTTTGGATTTTTAGGTGTTTTCTACTGAATAGCTTATAAGTCATCTGGATTTCAGACGACAAGAGGTATTACCAAGTAACAAATTTGCTTTGAAAAAACCCTGTGAGCATTAAGGTAGTAACGTGTTTTCAAATTCCTGTTCCTTTCACATGTGGGTCCTGAATCTGCAACAATCCTTATTCACATCTGTCTGCCCTTCTGGTACACTGATGGGCCTTGTGTCAGTTTGTGTTCTCCGTATAAACTACTGACTCTCATTTGTCTTGTCTTTAGTGACGTTTTAGTTTGGACCTCTGTTTCAGTGACACACTGTCAGCTAAGTGACACACTAGCAGCTCTAGCATTATTTATGCCTGTGACTGAGGTCATATCCACTCACTCCTTTACGTTATACCACTTAACTTTTAAAGATACAAGTACAGTATTAGTTTTCATAATTTTCTCTGAGAAGTTCCCTGAATTTCATGAGCTACCAACAACAAAAGAAGCTTTTCTTCAGCTCTTGAATCACAAGAGTTTTCCATCTGTGCTGATCTAAAAAAAATTCTTAGTATGGTAGCTACTCAGTATTACTTCCTTAAATCACTTTTGGATCAGAGTATATTTTCTTGACAGTATCGATTCGTATTGGAATTCTCCCAAATTCAGAATGAAATTAGTTTGTGAGCCTTTCCATGTTGCTTGGATTTTAATGACCGTTCTACTATATTAATCTATTGCTGTACTAATACTGCTGTTAGAATGCATTTTGTTGCTAATGTACTTTGAAAAATCCTTATTGTCCTTAATTGTGTTGGCCATTGATTTCTCATTGACGTTAGCCTCAAGCATTCTAGCAATCTCCTGGCTCTTAATTTATATTAATTGCTATCAGTGTTCCCTTTTTTGCTTTCATTATTTATTTTTATATGTGCTTTTACTTTCCCTATAGATCTTTTTCCTCTAATGTTGATTAATTTTTCCTTGATTGTGGATTTTGTGGCATTTAGTACAATATTCTTAACTCTTAGCAGTTATCATAGATCTGATATCATAGATCTTCAGATTTAAAAAGTGGTTTCAACCACAATATATTCCACTGTCATTTGAATTCCAGTCTCAAGATAATTTTCACTTATAGCATTCAACTCTTGGTCAATGTTATGTTACGTATTGTTGTATAATAAGGAAAAATTTTAGAATGAGCAGTCTGTATATCATTTTCATAAAGGTCTATAGATGTGATGATCAGTATTTTGAAATGACTAGTTTAAGTCAGATGTGGATGAGTAGCAGTCTTCAGAAAAGCATTCTTCTTTCAAGTGGGTTGGACTTCAATTTTTCAGCTTTTCATACTCAAATATGTAAATGGTTCTTTTGGCTAAATGCTGAACTAGATTTGCATTTTAAATCCTCCTGATGGAGACAAGTTTAAATTCTTTGAAGAATTAGGCTGTGACAAAGAGAGACTAGGATATGTTTTAGTAAAAGGCCAAAAGAATTATATTTTTTTTACTTTAAATATGCAATTCAGATAGAAATTTTAAAGCCTTTTCTCCTTCTCCTCCTCCTCTTCCAAAAGTGTGATCCAGTGGGATTTTTAATGAAAAAACAGATAGTTGGGCTCTCACTCCCTGGTAAGACACCCTTGAGACTTCAGAGCTATGTCTTAACTGCAGTGGATTGTTGGATAAATTCAGCAGTGACACGACACTGTACAGCAGTGCAGCTGCAGTACGTGGCACTACAATAAAAAATAATACAAGATAAGAAAAAAGATTATGGTATTCGCTGTAAGCAGCATAACTATATTGCAGTCTTGAGAAGACACCTGTGTGTGTCTCAGGGATGTATGAATTCGTGCTAAGTCTGTGATACTGCAACTAAACTGGTGTAATTAACTAAAACAAGTAATTTAGTATTGCTACTTGAGTGTGGTAAAAGCAACATATACCATGAATCGATACAAATGTGCTGAAGATTTTAATCTTTTAGCTATAAGAATTGACATATTCTAATCAGTGACTATGGTGGAAACAGCCTGAGCGTTTACCTTCCGTTGAATTTTTGTGTGATCTTCCTGTGGTCAAAGACGCTAAAAAAAGCATGTCCATCATAACTGAACAAAAAGTAAATGCATCATTCAGTAGAAGGAAAAGTCGGTATGTGAAGCTTTCGGAAGAAAGATGGCTTTTAATCAAGAGCCATTAAGAATTCTGCCACAAAGACGTTGCACCTATTTATATAAACGGTTCCTTTTATTAAAGGTGAACTTGACTAAAACTAACTTCTACCCCGGTAAGGACAGGTCAGTTTGCCAAAGGCAGTGACAATGACAGGACCGGATTCAGCTGTTTCTCACAACAGTTGTGGCTCCAGGACTGAATTTGCAGACAAATTGTAGACAAATATTTAAGATAATCTTACAGAGGATTAAATTTAGATGTTAAGCACGAATGTGCTCCTTTGCAGTGTCTCTGTGAAACTGATTGTCTGAGTGCATTATTGAAAAAGGGTTGAGGGTATAGAATGGGAATTTTATGTAAAGGATAAGTATTGTGAGTAGAAAGTTCTGGTAAAAAATTACAATTTTCTAATACATTGTGGCTGACCCAGAAGCCCCAAGACCATGGCCATGTTACCCTTGACAATGTAAAAATCCCAGGTGATTTTAAAAGTGAAACAAGCAAAGAAAGATATTCTCATTCTGGGGCAATATTTTAGGCAAGATGTTGAAATGACAAACAACATGCAAATCCAAAACCTTGATTAATGTCATTGGAATATTTTGTTTTCCTTTAGAACTTTCTATTTTTTTTGCATATTAAAACTTTTTACACAGAATTAATTTTTAATTTAAAAATATTTACTTCTAAATACAAAGTTCTTCTGAACTGAAAAAACCAACAAGTTTTCATTGTGAAAATGTTGAAATGGGACTGCTTGTCAAAAAAATTTTTATAGTAATAAATTTGTGTAAACTAACTGTGTATGCTTTCACGTCAACTAATTGATATTCCATAATGGGAAAACCCCCAAAATTTACTTAGAAAATTCCAAGCCAACTCAGTTGTAAAGTTTTTTCAATAACAGGGTTCTTACCAAAGACTTATTTGCTAGCGATTTATTCACCAAACTCAATTTCCTGTATGCCATTTTTATGCTTTTACCTTCTGTGGGCTTTCATAGAGGGAAGTTAGAAATTCTACTGTAGTACTAACCTTGAGCTGTTTTTTCTATCTAAGTAATAAAGTGTCCCTAGCTCCTGGTTCCTTTTGTTCTTCACTCTACATCTCAAATATCCAGAAGTAGGACATTTTATTAACACCAAGGTCATTGCCTATTTTAACTTATAAAAGGATAAAATAGAACTATTGAGAAATCTTTGCACTGATGTCTTCTTACTATCAATCTGTAGAAAGACATATTTTTCTCAGAAAACTAAAAAACCATTTCTGCATCTGCCATTTTGCTTTGATATTTATTAAAAAAGAATTTTTGTTCACAGTGAAGCGCTACAGATTTCTTTTTTTTTAATTAAGAGGAAATAAGGAACATACAAATCTGAGAACCGTTATTAAGGAAGACACATTTGAGCGAGGGAAGTCTTCTCCCCTCCTTGGAAGCTAGTCATTATTTTAGTTCCGTGTTATTTCTATACTAGAGTAAAGTTGCATTACCTTAATAACCAGTAACTCAGCAGGAGGTCCTAATAGGTAGAGTTCGCTTGAAGCTGACCTCCAGCTGCAGTGGCAGAAGACCACTGATGGCCTGTAATTAGAGTACCGTAAAACTAGGAGGTAAAGGGTGGCAGAATGTATTAGCAGTAAAATGCTAACTTGTTAAGTAGTAAGTCTGGATTCCACAGAAGTGTCACTCATTCAGGAACAAGTAAAATGTTATGTTAAAGAATAAATTTACATATAGAATCCCTAAAGCTTAAGGAGTGATGAAGGTTAGCATGGTGGTGGAAAAACAAGTGCATACAAATCTGCGCGGCTATTAAAACACCTTACCTTTCTTTTCCCTTCCCCTCCTCTTTTTTTCCATTCATCCTTTCCGCAGTCTGCCTTTAGAGAAAAAGATAAGAGAATTTAAATATGGGAAACTAATACAAAAAACTTTTCTTGCAAAGAAACAGTGCATCTGTCTTTACATTTTTTCTGTTCATGGCTGGCTAGTTTTACATTTTCTGATCAGCTACTGGCACTGACCAGTAAACCAGTTACTTGTAAGAGCATCTGTCTGGAGGTCCTGCATTATTGATTTTCCGCTTGTACATTCTAGTTGCTCTGTCAATCAGTGGGCTGAAATGCAAGATGACAGTCACTAAGCAAAAGGAGAGATACAAGAAAATAATTCAGAAGCTTCAGACGCATGCAGAAAACACAAAAATCCTTAAGAAGCAGCAAATCTGATAACCTTTCTAAAAGAACAACACAAACTTACGTTCTTAACCCATATTTTGTTATCATCCATTGAGTCTGCTGATTACAAGATGCATATGAAAATCTGCCAAATCCTATATGGAAAGCATATGGGATGAACAAAAAACTTGAAAAGTATTTAGGAAAAAAGTTCTCTGGAGGTGAGATCTTGGGGTACATTGTCAAAAACAGGTTCCATACAAAGCAGTTACGTGTCTGAATTTTTCCCTGGCATCTCCCTTCACCACTGACTTTCATTCAAGTGGAACATTACCCAAGTTAGGCTACTGCACAGTATTTCTTCTTCTGCTGTATCATCTTCTCCTTCCACAGGTAACAAGATACACTGGTAAGCACATCTGCTGCCTATGGATTTCATTAATGCAGACCAAAATTAATTCCTAGTGTTACAAAATGAAATTAAAAAACTATGACTATTTTTAATTAGGTTACTGAGAACCTGTGATGTAAAAATTAAATCTCTCATTACATTGATAACAGTTGAACTATATTATCTGTTCATCTTGCTACACAGCACAATTTAGTATAGAGATACCCAAGTTAATTTTAAACAAGCCATGCTGGATACCAGAAGCAGTGTGTCTTTGACAGCACTCAGCTTAGCATAGTCTAATCGATTTTTCTAAGAAATAGAATATATTAGCTTATATGGAACTTACACTGTCATGTTTAGACTACTTTTGATGCCCAAGCTAATTCCCACAGATATCTGATACCGGGTCAGGTGTCCTTCTATTACACTGAAGTGTATTGTGTGTGTAGCCCTGTTGATTAATCTCATTCCTGCAGGGTTAGAATATAGATGAGGATTGCTCAGAGAAAATTGAGATGAAATAGTAGTGATGTTAGGAATTTGGTAGCTTCTACTCTTTTCTTTTAGTCAGTAAGTAATCCTGTGCTTGGTTAAAAGCTGCTTGCAGAGCATATGGAGTTTCCCTTTGATATTTGTTAATGAGAATCCCCACTTGATGTGCTTAAGGGCATTCTTCAACAAACTCCCAATTCATTTTTAAAAATTTGTGAAAAACAGCAGGGAATCTTCACTGGGAGGGACTTGAGCTGACTGTTGGTACAGGCAGAGGAGCTGCCCTAAGGGTAGAAATGACAGTTGTTATCACATAACTTTATGACCAGTAGTAATATTTATAGTTTGCATGATAAATGCAGGGGCGATCAAGTAACTTGCTTTAGACTGTGTGCTGATCACTCCAGCGATTAAGAGAAAATCTTTTCCCCCAGTGTAAACACTGCTTCTTTAGGGTCTCTTTCTCCTTTCAGCCAGTCAGCTCTCTTATGCAGGGTAGTAGGGTCTAGGATACATTGGATAATGGAAGAATCTAGAGAGTATCAGCGCTGGAAAATAAATCCTAAGAGGCTCTGTATGAACCACATATCCTTCTGGCATGCCTGTCACTGATTTGGCCTGACTACCTACAGAGTCATTCAGAAACTTCTTCAGAAAGGTTTGTTAACTGGACCTTAGCTGAACCTGAGCTGAATCAATGCATTTGGGCTGGCAATTGCCCCCGAACAAAGACAGCTGCAGGCTTCTGGGCAGCTCTATTTGTGTCACACTTAGTTGGGGCTATTTAACTGCAACTCAGTTCTGGTTCCAGTTCTTGTTCTTCACACTACTGCTGACTCAGTTCAATTTAGGTGGACACTAATTTCTGAACAAATTTGGTGGAAAGAAGACAATGGTTGAGCTATATATGAAAAACAGTGTTTGCAGTTTGATGTAGATGTATATATGGAGTGTCTGTGTTATTCTAAGCAGAGATTTTAAGATTCCCTAAGTCTGTGACATAAGAATATCTGTTAATTAGCAGAGATTTTCAATGATGGATTGCAACACCTGTATGAAACAGAGAGGCTCTAACAGAAACAGAATTCTAATATCAACCTTGCCTTGCCTTTTTTACTGCAACTGCTAGTTATTTAAAATTTGTAGCGAGAATTAAACTGTATCTGGAGTACCTGAAGTTTAGGAGGCTAAGAGTGTTTCAGTTCAGTCCATTGCTGAAGAGAGAATGTAAAGTACAGGTTTCTGGTCCAAACTGCTGAAACCTTGATTGGTTTTTTTCAGTTCAGTTCTCTTCTAGTGACAGTAGAGATTTCCATTATATTGCTACAGCAGAACTCAGTGTTGGGGTTGGAATAGTTTGCCAAGACAATGATACATATTTTCTTTGGGTTAGAATAATTTTTGTGTTAAAAACATAGAAACTGAATCTCAGTTGGTTCATTGCCTTCACTTTGAGTCTTCTCATGAGTAAGATGAGCATGTTTGGAGCTGGAGAATCACAGTTAAATCTAGTATGTGATAAATCTTGTTTTTCAGCAACTTCTCTGTGGTCACAGGAGGTACCACATAGTTTGTGGACTTCTACTGTTACATACACCATTGCTTCTAAATCTCTTACAGTAAAGCTTAGCATCTGTTTTGTGATTTGATGAATGGCTTTGATCTGTTATTTTAATTGCTTCCTAGTAAGACACTAATGACCTTTTTTGTTCCAATAAACACTGTTTTGCTTAGTTGTAAATTAAATTTAACTAAACACTTGGAGCTTTATTACTTGTTTCTGTTTGATGACTCGTCAGGCAATGTGTTAACTCCATATGCAAAGACTTCTGGAATCATCATATCTTTGGTTGCATTAGGGGAAAAAAATTCTGGTAATATCCTAAATAAATAATATAAAATATGGATAGACTTTCACATAATTACCAGGTACATAACAGGGATCCAGATATATCCATATTCTATCATTTATTAATTCCTTTAAAAATAGACAATGTGAACATTTCTTATAAACTTAAAGAAGAGTTTAAGGAAGAGCTAATCCAAAAACTTTCACATTATCTCTGTCTGACTAGATCCCAAGTAGCAAATAGACTGAAGCTTTTTTACTGCATTGACTTTGTTTCATGGTAAAATAAGAAAAAAATGGATATGAAGCAAAAAGAAGAGGGCATGTCCAAATGAATAAAGAAACCTACGAAACAGATTCTGAACAGCTGAACTTTTGAGTATCATTTGTTGTGATTTGTAGTGTGATTGTGTACTGTAGGCAGAGATTCTTTCAGGGCTGTCATGGAAGAGAGATTCTTAAAACATTTTGCATACTGACCTAAGAAGCATATAATGAAAGCCAGTTCTGCATTGTCAGCTCATAATACTACCGTTTTGCTCAAAGCTGCTATGAAATCGTTAAGGATCCTTTGGGGATGAAGGCACACAGATTTTACTGTTTATAATATGTTTTGTTCCATCTCATGTTATTAATCCACCCAGATGTCCAGTGTAGGGTGCTGTTTGATGGGAAGTTCAAGCAGATCCAAGTCTGGGCTGCATGTGCTGACCTTATTGCCAGCTGTACGTTTCTGCCTCTTCTCTAGTGCCATTCTGTTTGTTGTCATGCCATGGCTTGGACTGGGAGATGATCAGACTAAAAACTATCCCAGCAAACAAGAGATGCTCCGTTATGCTAACTCATTGCATAGCCTGACAGGCACAGTTGTAGGATTGTCTGTCTGGCAGTGGTCCACAGTTAGATCAATTGAAATTGATCATCAAACCACACCCTTAGAGCCTAAAAGGCCAAAAGTAATGTGAGCTACTCAAGGAGAGGCTCTGCTATGTGAGATTTCAAGCTGATAATAGGTCTCTTGAAAGAGTGCATTAACAGAGTTTGTTGCCCTTGAGGTACAAGTGCTGACTGCAGTTTTGCTCAAAGAAGATTAATCAGAGGTTCAGAAGGTATTAGCAGCAGCTAGGAAATGCAGTTCGTCCAAGAACAGTTTCAAAGCTTTGTCTTCGGCCTACCAGGTTCTTGCAGAGTGAAACAGGATCCCTACCAATGTGTCCGGGAGCATAAAAGCCTACTCTGCTCACACAGAAAAATGGAGCAAGCTGCAATACTATAAAAGGTGCTATGTTAGCAGGCATGAGGGTATCCTATGGGTTCCTCGGTGATGATGGGAAAAAAGAGATCTTGAGCAGTAACTTTAGCATTCAGCTGCCATAACTGCTTTTCATAGCAAATCTTGTGTGAAACCACCTGGTTTTGCCATTTTCATTAGTCTCAAGGAGAGGAGAATTTTTCAGTAGATTAACTGCTGTTGCAGTTTCTCCAACAGGACTGGTTATATTGTAGCTTGCTTAGTTTAAAATTTTCTTCTTATTTATTATAACCTCTGGTACCAGTTTGTTGCCACTCTTGAATCTTTGGCTATTCATATACCTTCTTGCTGTGTGAAAGGAACTCATTTTATTGAAGAAAAAATGGTTAACATGACTCCTTCTTGTAAAATGAGTCATGTTTATCTTTCTGTTGGTCTTTTGATGCAGAATATGTACTATCATTCCTAATGTCTGTCTGTGATAGCTTCGAAAATACTCATAGAGGACTGTGAAAATTGTCAGTCTCAACTCAGCTGAATTCTCCTATCTTATTCTTCAGCTGTGTTAAACAAAAAAGCTAAAGTATATATCTCTCTAATAACTCAAAAAACTGCCTTTTCCTCTGGGCTGCTTATTTTGGACTTCATAAGAGTTTTCCTGTGAGCTGAAAGGTGAGTGGCCTGGTTTTCTCTGGGACTTACAGGTCCACGATTTCAGTGACTTCTCCAACATACCTAATTAGGAACCTCAGGAAGTTGTTCACAGAGCAAATTTCTGAATCAGCGTTCTCCAGAGAGCTCCAGTGTTTCTTTTGCCAAGGAGGAAAAATAGGTTAATGCTGCAGTGTTGCAGAAGGCACAGTGTGAGCTGTTGCCTGAGAAGGAGGTGCTGAGAATTCAGGAGCAGGCTGGATGGGAAATGTAGACAATGCTAATGTTGCTTCAGGGAGAAAATAAGAGCGAAGTACAAATCTGTACAAGCTGAAAGTGAGAAGACGTTAGGTCCATTCAGCAGCAAGTAGAATACATGCACGTTATAGACATTCTGACTATGTTACAATTTAGGGGAAGGATTTTTTTTTAAAGCAAAAAAAGGGAGGGTTAAAGAAAAACATGGCTAAATATTTCAGCTGTAATGATCCGTTTCAAGATCTCTCCCAGCTTGTAATGATGAGCAGGAAGAGTAAAGGCTTGAAGCACAGTAGAGATCTATTGATATTCTTGCAGTTTATTATTACGTGGCTGGTAAAGTTTAAAGAGCAAGTTACTTGGTGACACCATGAATCCATTTTAATTAAAAAGAAATTTTATCTTCTCTCTTTTTGCTGTTTTTCAGATTTACTGTCCCTTTGCCTATTGTTACCTTCATTGCCATTTAATTATAGTTGACACAATGTGTACTTTTTTTTTTAATATTCTGGCTGTAACTAGTCTGTATATTTTATGTTGATGGAAGATGTGAAGCATTTCTACAGTGGTTTTTCTTCCACCTTACTGTGAATTTTGAGATTTTTCTGTTTTTAATTTATTCATTCATTTATATTTCCTATTCCAGCCGTCGATTGCAGTCAGGCTTACCTTCTGATCTCTCTTGCCTCAGTCTTGCTCAGCCTTCTTGCTTTATTTTGGATTATTCCCTGTCGTAAAGTAGGCACAGCCTGCTTTCTTGCATTCATTAAGTAAAACCCCTTCTATCTTCCCAATTATCCTGCTGTTTCTCTCTTATGTTACACATCCAAACTCACTGAGCATGATTTCACAACTATTGCCACAAGCAATCCAACCTTGGTCCATCCTGGGTCACCTCCAGCTTGGCCCTTTTGCTTGACTGAAATTGCTTCTGCTAAAATCTCAATTGAGTTTTCCTAATGGTATCTTGGGGTTTTTGTTCTCACCTTGGTCTTATAGCTGCTTATGGTATTTAGAGTTATTAATCTTAAAATCTTGTATTGGGTTTGCTTTCAGACGGTCTCCTCCCTGGCTACTCCTTCAGTGTAACTGTAGGTGGGTGGTCTCTTTTCCCTGAATCTGTGGGATTTTCATCAGTTAAAAGTTTTTGTCAATTGAAGTTTTGCACTGAATGTGGAATGGGAACAGTCTCAGGATCTGCTGTGATGTGCAGTGTGGAGTTACTCATTAAATGCTGCCCTGATACACCTCTCTTTCCTTTTCTTCCAGATCTTATGGATCTGATCGGTCATTTGGACATCAGTGACTTATAGATTTAATACCTTATTGCTGGTGCATGCCCTGCCAGCCTGGCATTTCGTCTCATTTTGCTGACACTCCTACAGTCTCATGCGTGGTGCTGGTTTTCTGAAACATTATGTGCGATAGTTAAAATAGGATGTACATCGTTGGTGTGGGAGAAGCAGAGTTGGAGCCTAGTTAGAGCACATGAGGACTCCTGTAATGCAAAAATGAAATAATTACCACAAAAAAAGGAGCAGAGTATACCCAGATGTGGCTGACTCGCGACTAGCTCTGGTGCCTCATTATTTCAAGCAGCTTTTGTCTCACCTCTGCTCTCGTGTTCAGAGGGAGGTGCCCGCGCAGTTGGCAGCTGGTCACGCAGCAGCTGAGGTAAATCCCATTCATCTTCCCATGGAGGAGCTTTCCCAAGTAGGTACACAGCTAGGCAGAGCTCCCTGGGGCTGCTGGTGCTGCTCCAAGGACAGCTTTTCCTCAGCTTTTCCTAACTTTTTCTTTTCTGGTCAGGGAGTCTAAAACCCCAAGTGAAAGCCTCTCTTTCTTTCATGTTTGTGTGTAGAGAAGGATTCATAATCATGCTAATTGATACTGACTCCTGCTTGTGCCAACTGCTGCTGCTGCTGGGCTGGTGCATTGGTTGTGGGCAGAGGCCAGGCTGGTCCTCTCGTGGTGGGCAGGCACCTGCCCGGCGCTGGGGTGTTACTGAGCTGCCTGAGGGACATGGGGCCGGGAGCGGCAGGAGCTCCCTAGGGCTGGCAGCCAGGACCAGTCCCACCACCCCAGCCAGGGAGCAAGGCAGGCCAGGAGCAGCCCAGCGTCCATCAGGTAAGTTCATGGTGACGAGGCAGGTCTGAAGGCAAGCTGGGAAGCCATTCTGCAGACCAGGGTCAGGGCTGGGCCTCAGCCAGATAGCCAGGGTGAGGCCCAGCCCCACGATCATGGGGCAGGTCCCTGGTGATGGGACAGGTCCAAGGTGGGGTGCCAGCTGAGCCGAAATGGGGCCCCAGATCCACGGGCAGGGATCGTGGGCGGGAGGCCCGGTGCGTCTGGTCAGGGCCATTAAGGCCTATGAGTGCCTCAGGGCCCTGAATGCAAAGGGCAGCTGGACAGAGAAGCCGAGCGACTGTCGCTGTGGGAAGAGGGGCTCTCCTCAGCCCCTGCCGAAAGCAGGACAGTTTTGGTGGCACTGTTCAGGTGAGCTGGAGGAAGAACAGCACTGAAGTAGAGCAAATGGATTAATTTGCTCCCCTCTGCTTATCCTTAAGCAGATGGGAAACATGCTGGCCAATAAAATTAATGAATGGAATGAGAAGTTGGCACATATGGATGCATAGAGAGGAATGGTTTGGGGAATTTTCTTCCAGTCTTTGAAAAAAATTCATCATGTCTTTGTTTAGAAAATCAGACTCTGTGCCCCTCATTCCCGCCTCTAATACTTTAGCCTTAATTATGTGATGTAACACATCCTGCTATGAATTACATCAGTTTCTTTTCTAAGCCCACATATTTACTTAACGTTTGAGGAACGGGAAAAAGAAATGTCTTTGATCACATATTGCACGAATGACAAAAGGATTAAAAAAAATGCTCCAGCTTAAAACTTCTTAATGAACATTCATTTTTGAAAGTTTTACTTGTAATTTGTCAGCTTTTGCTATGAATATATTTAGCTATTTTGTAAATAAAGTAAGGTGAAGCTTTTCCTAAGTACTGGTCTACAAGGGTCTTTATTGTCTTGTTTTTCTCTTGCCTCTATGTTACTATAGAGGATTACAGAGCATATCACCCTCCTCCTGCCTTTTTTCTCAAATCCTGAGCAAAGAACCCAGGTTACTGGTGCTTTAACTTCTGAGAAGCTGTATTTTGTTATTTTTTTAATGCCAATAATGTGGTTTCTTCTATTTCTTGATTAAAAGTTCTTTGCTCATCTTCCTTTTGTGATGGAGGAAAATTTCCTTTTTCGTCACTCTCAATGCCTTTATTTCTAACATGTATGTTACATTACCTGGAAGAAAAGTTAATTCTTTGCTAAATTGCTGTAGTACAGAACGGCATTAAAGAAATGTTTAAAACAAGAGTGGTGGAAATTCATAGCTGTTGAAAAGTTTCCATTGAAAACCTTTGGTTTTCTTAGGGTACCATGTAGATGCCTTAGTAGGTGCCTTTCTGACCATTAGGCCATTTGAAGAGGTAATGAAGCCTATTTGCAACAGTGGCAAATTGGACAGTTGAATGCCAATATGTTTCTCAGATGCCTTCATGCTGTTGTTCTTAATAGTCTCAAAGAAGATCTCTAAATGGATGGGAGTGTAGGGTGATATACCCCACAAATTATGCTCTAGACGTGGGATAAATCATGGTAAAACAGCATCAAAATGAACACTGCATTCCCTATATTTTTCATGTCCTATTTTTGTCCTGAGTTCAAGGAAATAGTTACCTGAGTGTACAAATTAGTGTTTACTCTCAGTATCAGCCCTACTGACTTCAATGCAGTTAGCTATGTGAATTTCTTTTGCATAATAAGGGGAAGTGTCTCAAGAACAGAGCTGAATCAAGTTGATTTCAGTATTGTACAGTGTAAGAAAAATCCTGGCATTGTCCTTCTGGACCACTGTATGTTGACTATCACTTTTTCTTGAATTATCCTCAGGTTAATTTGTCAATTGTAGAATCAGCTGTACTGTAATGGCCCAGTGTTAAGGAATCTTGTGATTTTAAAGGAAAGCATAACTGAGTTTTCATGCCTTTTAGCATCTGCGATGCTCTGATGACCAAAGCACTAGTGAGAACAGTGAGGTCATGAGCATCCTAGAAGGGCTAAGAAAACTAAAAATCTAAGTTCCAGGATTATAGATTTTGTTTTTTGTTGTTGTTGTTAAATGTAAAAAATGAAAGTCGGGGATCTGCATTATAGAGTTACAGAGGAATAATGTTAACTGTGTTTAAAGACAGTGTTGATCAGTTGTCAAATGAAATCCTCATTTCTTGGTATGGATCTTATTACACTATGGTTATTACATTGACATGGTACTGATTCCTCAAGAAGAACAAAAGAACTACAGAAACCACCAAAAATCTGTTTTTGTTTGTCTTCCTTAGCCAAACCCTCTGACTCTCCAAAAAGACAGCTGAACTGATTTTTCTCTAATTAAAATATAAATCCCTTTTGGAATGAGCTTGTTTGCTACATTTTTGCCAAGAAGACATTTTTATATGTAATGGAGTTTTAATTGTAAATCTCTGAAAACAGGACTGTATAATAAGGTTGTTGCCAGTACTCTCACAACAGAGCAGCCAGTGTGATACTGTGATAAATGCTGTATGATTCAGTTTGCTCTCCCCTCTCCCTGTTTCCCCTCAAGTCTGGCAGGCCAAAACAGAAATAGCCCTTCATTGCATTTTGCTGTAGGGCTGACTATATTAAGAAAACTGCCTTATGCAAAGCCTTGAGACTTTGCAGACCTATTGGACTATAGCATGGTATATTGTTTGAAAAAAATGGGTTTACTGTGTCTGGATACTAAGCTAATCAATCCAGTATGGCTGTTTCATATGGTTAAGCCCATTACAACTTTGTTTGACCTCTTTCATCTTTGTTGAGGATATAGGGTATCATTAACATTACCAGCTGCATTGTTTTCTCCTAATATCAACAACAGAGGAAAAAAAAAAACAACGGTTCTCTTGTTTTTCACTTAGATAGCTCTAGTATTGCCAAACCAATGTGAAACAGGCTTTTAAAATAATAGTATTTTCCCAAATGCCCTGTTAATTTTCAGTAAACCAAAATAAAATGTGTTATTGTTTATTAAGACAGTGTGACCCATATGGATTCCAGATGATAAAAGTTTCAATAAAATGCTGCAATTAGATGCAAGGAACTTTGAGGTTTTTTTCAGTTCACATGTTTATATGTAGCTCAGGACAAGAATGGTCATTTAAGTTGTGATTGGATTTTACTTACAATGATGATAGTTCTTTTCACTTGCATGCCACTTTTCACTTGAAACTACCCAAGGAGTCTTGAGCCATCTGGGAATAACTTTAACGCAAGTGTATTGTAGGCACATTGATCTAACTGTATGTTGCAACCTACGCATTCTGGCTTTGAATAAGGATTTAGGGGCTTTATGGACTGTGACTTCTGGGGAAGTTGCATGTGTAAGATGGCTCCTAATGCCCATTTTGTATTGGCTATATCACAATATATTGATGATTTGGACCTCAATAACTACATTTTTCTGGTAAAATGAGTATGAAAAATCCACCACAACTTTCTGCTAATCAACATCTAAATAAACGTTTCCTCTTACTATATTTGCTATTCACAATGTTGTAGGTTTTTTGTTCAAGAATTATCATTTTCAGAAATGGTGAAAATGATTCAGGTGTCTTATGTATAGAAGGAGGACATCTCGGATTCATAACTGAACTTTAAATACGATACGTGTTTTCGTATGGAGCATACCATTGTCGTATGCCAACTCATTGGCAATAATGACCTGGAAAGACGGAGAGGAACCAATGGTAGATGAATTGGCTGGCCAACTCTGGCAATATGAAGAAAATCTCTCTTTCTCCCTTGTCTCAGCTCCGGAGAAACTGTCCCGGGAGGTACAGCAACTCAAAGAGGATAAATCCTACTCTCCACTTGTACAGACCAGTATCTCAGCAGTTAGGAGTAAGTGTCCCTCTCCTCAAGAGAGAGGATGTAGAGAGTATACACAACGGGGCACACTGTGATTTTACCTGCGTGACAACGGAGAGGACATGAGGAGGTGGGATAGAGAACCTACCTCGACCCTAGAGGCACGGGTATGTGAGTTGCAAGGAAAAACAATCACAAAAGGGGGTTCTTCCAGGAAAATTGCTGCTCTGGTCTCCAGTGGGCAGTTCCCCACACAGAGTTGAAGGGCTGATCTCACTTCTGGTCTTAATGAAGGGACTTCTGAGTCGTATTTGCAAGAAATGAGTAACGAATATTATGACCAGGACTAGAGGGGCCCTGTCTCCAGCCAGGTGGAGGAAAAGGACAACTGGATTTACTGGACTCTGTGGATTTGATGGCCTGGCACATCAGACCCACAGGAGTATAAGGCTCTAGTAGACACCGGTGCCCAGTGTACCTTAATGCCATCAAACTATGTAGGGGCAGAACCCATCTGTATTTCTGGATTGACAGCTAACTGTATTGGAGGCCAAGGTGAGTCTAACTGGGAATGAGTGGCAGAAGCACCCCATTGTGACTGGCTCAGAGGCTCCGTGCACCCTTGGCATAGACTACCTCAGGAGAGGGTATTTCAAGGACCCAAAAGGGTACCAGTGGGCTTTTGGTATAGCTGCCTTGGAGATGGAAGAAATTAAACAGCTGTCCACCTTGCCTGGTCTCTCAGAGGACCCTTCTGTTGTGGGGTTGCTGAGGGGCAAAGAACAGGTGCCAATTGCTACCACAACGGTGCACCGGCGGCAATATTGCACCAACTGAGACTCCCTGATTCCCATCCATAAGCTGATTCGTCAACTGGAGAGCCAAGGAGTGATCAGCAAGACTCGCTCACCCTTTAACAGTCCTATATGGCCAGTGCAAAATTCTAACAGAGAGTGGAGTCTAACAGTGGACTACCGTGGCCTGAACGTAGCATGCTGCCATTGAGTGCTCCTGTGCCGGACGTGCTAGAACTTCAATACGAACTGGAGTCAAAGGCAGCCAAGTGGTACGCCACAACTGATATCGCTAATACGTTCTTCTTGATCCCTTTGGCAGCAGAGTGCAGGCCACAGTTTGCTTTCACTTGGAGGGGAGTCCAGTACACTCAGATCGACTGCCACAGTCCTACCATCTGCCATGGACTGATCCAGTCTGCACTGGAACAGGGTGAAGCTCCAGAACGCCTGCAATACACTGATGACATCGTCGTAAGGAGCAACACAACAGAAAAGGTTTTTGAGAAAGGGAAAAAAATAGTCCAAATCCTCTGAAAGCCAGTTTTTCCATAAAACAAAGTAAGGTCAAGGGACCTGCACAGGAGATCCAGTTTTTAGGAATAAAATGGCAAGATGGACGTTGTCAGATCCCAATGGATGTGATCAACAAAATAACAGCCATGTCCCCACCAACTAGCAAAAAGGAAACACAAGCTTTCTTAGGTGTTGTGGGTTTTTGGAGAATGCATATTCCAGATTACAGTCTGATTGTAAGCCCTCTCTATCAAGTGACCCGGAAGAAGAACGATTTCAAGTGGGGCCCTGAGCAACAACAAACATTTGAAGAAATTAAGAGATAGTTCATGCAGTAGCCCTTGGGCAGTCTGGGCAGAACAAGATTTAAAAAATGTGCTCTACACTGCAGCCGGGGAGAACGGCCCTACCTGGAGCCTCTGGCAGAAAGCACCAGGAGAGACTCAAAGTCAACCCCTAGGGTTTTGGAGTCGGGGATATAGAGGATCCGAGGCCTGCTGTACTCCAACTGAGAAGGAGATATTGGCAGCATATGAAGGGGTTTGAGCTGCTTCGGATGTGGTTGGTACTGAAGCACAGCTCCTCCTGGCACCCCGACTGCCGGTGCAGGGCTGGATGTTCAAAGGGAGGGTCCCCTCTACACACCATGCAACCGATGCTACGTGAAGTAAGTGGATCGCACTGATCACACAACGGGCCCGAATAGGAAACCCCAGTCGCCCAGGAATCTTGGAAGTGATCACGAACTGGCCAGAAGGCAAAGATTTTGGAATATCCCCAGAGGAGGAGGTGACGCGTGCTGAAGAAGCCCCACTGTATAATAAACTACCAGAAAATGAGAAGCAATATGCCCTGTTCACTGGTGGGTCCTGTTGTCTTCTGGGAAGGCATTGGAGGTGGCAGGCTGCTGTATGGAGTCCTGTACGACAAGTTGCAGAAACTGCTGAAGGAGAAGGTGAGTCGAGTCAGTTTGCAGAAGTGAAGGCCATGCAGCTGGCTTTGGATATTGCTGAATGAGAAAAGTGGCCAGTACTCTATCTCTATACTGACTCATGGATGGTGGCAAATGCCCTGTGGGGGTGGTTGCAGCAGTGGAAGCAGAACAACTGGCAGCGCAGAAGTAAACCCGTCTGGGCTGCCGCATTGTGGCAAGATATTACTGCCTGGGTAGAGAACCTGGTTGTAAAAGTACGTCACACAGATGCTCACGTACCCAAGAGTCAGGCCACTGAAGAACATCAAAACAACGAACAGGTGGATCAGGCTGCTAAGATTGAAGTGGCTCAGGTGGATCTGGACTGGCAACATAAGGGTGAATTATTTATAGCCCGGTGGGCCCATGACATCTCAGGCCGTCAAGGAAGAGTTGCAACATATAGATAGGCTCGTGACCGAGGGGTGGACTTGATCATGGACGCTATTGCCCAGGTTATCCATAAATGTGAAACATGTGCTGCAATCAAACAGGCCAAGCGAGTAAGGCCTCTTTGGTATGGAGGACAATGGTTGAAATATAAATATGGGGAGGCCTGGCAGATTGATTATATCACACTCCCACAAACCCGCCATGGCAAGTGCTATGTGCTCACCATGGTGGAAGTAACCATCGGATGGCTGGAAACATATCCCGTGCCCGATGCCACCACTCGGAACACCATCCTGGGGCTTGAAAAACAAGTCTTAAGGCGATATGGCACCCCAGAAAGAATTGAGTCAGACAATGGGACTCATCTCCAAAACAACCTCATAGACACCTGGGCCAAAAAGCATGGCATTGAGTGGGTGTATCACATCCCCTATCATGCACCAACCTTTGGGAAAATTGAACGATACAATGGACTGTTAAAGACTACACTGAGAGCAATGGGTGGTGGGACATTTAAAGTTTGGCATACACATTTAGCAAAGGCCACCTGGTTACTCAGCACTGAAGGATCTGCATATTGGGCTGGCCCTGCCCAGTCAAAACTTTTACGTACTGTAGAAAGGGATAAAGTCCCTGTAGTGCACATAAAAAATATGCTGGGGAAGGCAGCCTTGGTTGTTCCTGCTTTGGGCAAAGACAAACCCATCCATGGGATTGCTATTGCTCAAGGACCTGGGTGCACTTGGTGGGTGATGTGGGAGGATGGGGAAGTCCAATGAGTATTTCAAGGGGATTTGATTTTGGGTGAGAATAGCCAATTATTTGAATTGTAAGATGTTATTTGCTATATAACATTGTATATCATCACTTCTATAGTGGCTATATGCCATATCAATGGTATTACAGGAAGAATCACCCAGATTAATGAAGAATGAACTTTGATGAAACCGAGCAAAGTGCAGTGATAATGAAACCAGAACTGGCTTCAGGATGCAACAATCCAACACCACACACCATCTATCCTGCCCTGAAGGACTATTTCATGTCACCAAGGCCAGTAAGGCATTCTAATATCTAATATTATGTTCTTCGCATTCTTATCTGCATAGCCAAAGAAGAATTGTGTGGTCAATATCTAGCTTGAATTTATCAAGAACTTGTTTGTCATTTATATTGCCATATTGTCTCCTAGGTATTATTTCATGCAATCTGATATTCTTAAATGATATCTTTCACATTCAGTGACTTCCAGAAATTAACTGCGTTATCCTCTGCACCTTTTTTTAGCAGCATTTTCCTGTAGTCCTTTAAAATACCTGAGTGAGATATTTGATGGAACATAACTTAATTTGGTGAAAACATAACTAAAACACCAAGAGCCAAAAGGCTGTTGACAGTAGGTCATTATTTGGATAAAGGTGAACATTGTAATGAAGAAAATAATGTTTTACTGTATTCTTTGCATCAAAAAATGATCTGGCATGATTGAGGTATTGTACCTAAGAGGCGGTTAATCAACTGTGCTATGTCACAGGTTAACTATGCTGATTTCTTGTAATGCTGACCCACTGTAGTTAATAAAGTTGCCTGTTAAAAATAAGTAGGTATTTTATACTTCTCTACCATTGCAGCTTGGTTTGTCTTAGCAATGACACAACTTGTGTTGTGGTCCTTGTGTTGCTTGCTCTATACATGGCATTTTAGATTCATATTCTGCAACAAGTGTATTTTGTAGACTGCTTACAAAAAGAGTTAATAAAATTAGCCCTGTAAACTTGACCAAGATATGGTTTGTGCATGTTGACAATGTGACGAGATTATGCTTGAAATGTTTTGGTTGCATCAGAGACAGTTTCATGCTGCATTTCCAAGCTAGGGATTTTACAGCAAGATCTGAAATGCTTAAGCTTGCCTTTCTTTGCACCAGTTTGTTCACTGTTTGCTAAGGTAACTATAATTTCCACCATTAGCATTAAAAATGAAAATAAATGAAGTTTTGCTCAAAGAAGCTAGAGCAGCTAAGGTTCAAATATATCATGCCCCATGTTAGAATTTCTGCATTTTACTTATGCATTTGTAGGCTTTCTCACAGACCTGCTGAGATACTACGTTTGCACAACACAGACTTACTGATTCTCTGCTTTGGTTCCCTAATCCGTTTGTTCATCCATTTCTGATGTTGTTTGGCAAGTTACTGTTTAGAGGCTGGTAGAGGCTGGGGAAGATTGTTTTCACAGTGTGATCTTTATGCAGTTCTCGCATATTTCATGACTTTCTGTCTAAATTTCAGTATGTTTTGTGACAACCAGGTGTTTTACATCAGTCCAGGTAGTTCTACTTTTACTGCAGAAAGAGCACGTATCACCTTTGGATTGGTGAAGGTGTTGTGACTGGTATTTTCTTCAGGGAAGATCTGTTCTCTGAGTACTTGCTTATGTATCGTGAGGGTTTTTTTTCTCAGTTCTTGTTTGAAGAGGTGAGATAGTTAGACTGTGATATGTATTAGGTTGGCATTATAGCCTTTGTTTTGTTTTGTTTCTTAGAGACTGTTGATGTAAAAGTAGTCATGAGCTATTTTGATGGAGTAGACTGAACACTAGTTATTGATTTGTGATACAGACCAGTGAGGGAGTCTTCATTTTAGTCCCAATGGTAAAGATGCTATCCACTTGTCCTAGGTACACAAGAGATTGTTTGGTGCAAGCATCTGGATTTTTTTTTCTTGCAAGACTCATGGTAGAATGGAGTTTTGATGCTTATGCTTGTTCGTAAGGTTTAGAGGAAATGCAGGCAGCTGGAGGTGATGTTTTGGATGAAGGTAAAGTGTGTGGTTTTGTTGATGCGTTGAGGCTAGAAGTCAGTATTGGCTTCTTGTAGGTACTTAAGGCTGGGTGTCATGTGGGATGATACTGTGTGGAATGGTGTCCATGGAGACAGGGACGGTGTTGTTCAAAGGTGGATTATGTTGTTTAGTTTGTAAAGTGAGTATGTCTTTCTTCATATCTTACTTACAAGTGCAGTGCTTGGAGGAAATTCTTCATGGTGGAACGTATTAGTTTTTATAGCCTCTTTCATCTGGAGTCCACAAGGGGGTTTAAAGAAAATGAATCTTTCCTCTTGAACTCACCTGCATTTTTGTTATGCAGGAGATAACTTTGCTGTTCCCCTTAAAAAAGAGATAATTTTTTACTTCCTTACAAATGCGGTGTCACAGTAAGCTTTAGCTTACCTATTGACCTGAGACTGCACTGCCAAGGGGTGATCACTCATTTTCCTGCTGCTCTCCTGCATTTGCTGTACTGGTCATGTTACTGCTGAGTGGGGTAGATCACAACCCACTGATCCATCAGAGAAATCACTGTGCCAAAAAGAAGGAAAAATAATTTTCAGCAGATTTCCTTTATGTCATGGCTATATGCAGTCGAGCTTATACAAGGCAAGGGGCAGGAAAAGGTAGGGGTGGCAGATTGGCTCATTGAGAGCCCATACATAGATTGACTTATGTGTCTCGTGAAATTGCAGGGTTGGTGTGGCTATTTCTAGTCATTGAACATTATATTTCGTATTAATTTTTTTGTTAACAAATACATATTTTGCTTAACTCTAATGGTGTAAATTCCTGTATCTCGTTATTTGCTCTTTATTTAAATGAGACATAAGATTTTTAGAATGACAGTGGCCTTGACATCCCCCAATTTTTCTTTTAATTTTGCCCTAACTACCTCAGAAAGGTATTTCACAATTAAGTTATTGTTATACGTTATTTAGTTGCATATTGTCTTTCAAACATTTAGTTTAAATAAACAAATAATCTGCATATATCAGAAACTCAGGGCATGAACAGAAATATTGCTGCTCTTCTCATATGTGCCCAAAGAACTTTACTGGTGAAAATTTCTGTTTCAGTCAAGCAAAACTGCTTTTTCTGCTTTATTTATAAAAGCAGAACTTGGAGAAGGAAGTGATTACTATGTGCTCCGAAGCAAATGTGAAACAAATACACTATCAAAATGAGCAGTGTATACCAGATACTGAAGGAAAGGCCTCGCGGACTCCCAAGTTAAACAATTTTATTAATGTGACTGTGCACAAGAACCACAAAATCAATAGGTGGTTGTGTTCCTCACCTGGTAATTAAGAATAAAAAATGGGGGTTCACAGCTGCCAGTACTTTATTTCCAATCTTAATGACTAATTTCATATGACTTCACTAAGATTTAACTAGCAAAAGCATGTTAGTATGCATATAGACAGGTTTTCATATACATTATTTGGGCATTCTGACAATGGTGGAATAACTGACAAAATCACAAGCCATGTCTGTATATCAGTGCTATAACTGCTGACGAAATACATGATGGCAAAAAAACCTGACAAATTGGGAATTAAGCATGACAAGAGGGCAATCATGTGGAGTCATCTGTATCATTTGCTGGTGTAATCTTCTAAACCAAAATGTGCGTTAATCCCAGCTGGTGCTGTTTATAGCTAGGAACAAGGTGAGAGAATGCAGAACAGTGGTCTGAAAACTGGGGCTTCTGGTGGAGGAGATTGTTACTGTGGACGAGCATCTGATTGTGAGCCACCAGATCAGTATTGAGGTAAAGTGTCATCCATAGAAATACAAGCTGGAAATAGAGAGGTTTTTTTAATCTCTGTAAGGTGGCATTAGTAGACTACTGTATACAATTTTGATATCACTTATTTAAAAGATATATAAAGGTAGGAGATGATACATAAGAGAACTACCAAGATTATACCAGTAGTGAAGAAAATGCCTATGGCGAGAGCTGTAGAAAGCCTAATGTGTATAATTTTTTTTAAAAAAGGCGATTTAGAAGTGACTCACTGTGCAGAAGAAAATAGAACATTGTAAAGGTGTAGCTAGGATGATGGACTGGAAGCTGAAGTGAGACAAACGTTAAATGGCGCTTACTGTACCATGAAACCACTTACTAAGTGGAGTGGTATCTCTGTATGCTTCATGTGTTCAAATCACGATCAGATGCTTTCTTGGGAAAATGTTGTCTAGCAAAACATAAAATATTCTGCTCAATATAAAAGTTACTGGACAAAATTGAAATGCCTGTTATAATAATACAGCTCAAAGTGATATAACAGAAAATAGATAAGTAGGTGCTCCTTCTGGATGTTTATTGTGACTTTCAGATCCTGGATCACATACTCCTTTGCCTTGCATCCCACACAGTCATTTTCACCACTGTGAAGTAGAATGAATTCACTACTCTTATTTCCTCTCTGAGTAACCCGTAGAGCCTTCCCGCTAGTGGCCAGCTGATGCATTAACTGAGTGGCAGAGATGACATCCTGCTGATAGATCCCAGTCTCAAAGATACATGAAGATTAAATTTAGTTAAACTTCACCAGTTGTCCTATAATGTAGAGTGAGAATGTTTAGAAATAGTAACCTGTCTTGGGAAGGAAGAGGGTTATCTCCATAGAGACTATGAACAGTGATTTCACAGAATGTTCTGACCTCCTTTTTCTGTCTGACAGGGTAGGTGGATAGTGTTTCCAGGGGAGGGCACAAGACTAAAGATTTCATTTGCATCTGTGTTATTTGGTCAGTTGTGCATGGATCTGTTTCTCTGGATGGGATGAATTTTTATTTGTGTGCCACTTCTATTCATTGTGATTCATTTTGTATTCCTAGAGGCCATGGATTCCCAAAGAGTGTGTTAATACAACTTGCGAATAGATGTTTATAACAATACTAATAATACAGGATTTACTGCTCATTGTTTTGTATCTATACACTGAAAAGTGATACGTGGAGAGAACAAATATATTGGAGAAAATACTTCACTTTGTAATTTCAGCAAATCAACATTTGAAGGTCTAGTAGCATTTCCAGTGGAAGTCCCTTGAGTATTTTCAGGGATTCTACCAGTAGTTGGAAGAATCACTTAGAGACTTAATACAAGGAACCTTTGCAAACAATGTATAAAATTCTGAATAGAGACTTTGAATTCTTTAGTATTTGTGAGTTTTCAGAATGAAACAAAAACAAAATAAATAAAGTTCCCTTTCATTCTGCATCCTTTCACTAGTTTGGGGTTTTTCTTTTTAAAGATTTGTAGTTTTTAAACTCTTAAATTTGTGACTAGCCAATATTGTTATTTAACCAAATTCCGTGGGAAGAACAGAATCCACCAACATGAGATGGATATTCATGTGCTTAATAAGACCATTTTTGTACTGTTATAGAAGTCAAGCTTGACTATTTTTTAAATGTAAGACCATAGTGATTTAAATAGAAATAGAAAATTGATAAATAATAATGCTGAATTTTTGATACATGGATCTTTTGAAATTCAGTGGATGTCTTTACAGTTAACAAGTTATTCTTCTATTTAAAACAAATCTTTAGCTAGATTTTGACAAAACAGGTGGGGTCTGAAAAGCCAATTATATGCTTTTAGATTAATAGAACATAGAGTTGTCTGGTCAAGTGTCATGGTTAAGAGTGAAGAAGCTATTACACTTTATTGCATTATTGATTGTAAAGCCTAAGAACTTGTGTAGTAGAGTATGTTTTGCTGTGCTAAGTCTTTCTGTAAGTCTATAACAACTGCTTTAGTTACGTTTCCTAACTGTGGGCCTGATTACGTACCGTTCTAGTGTTTGGAATGGCTTTGGGAAGTATATGCATGGTATGAAACCTCTTGAAAGCGTTTCTAATCTTTCAGTGGATTTCAGATTTCAGGTCCCCACAAAACCCCCGGCATACTCAAATTCCTTCAACTTCTGTTTTTTTATTTATTTTTGTTTTTCAGAGAATAGCAGAAGTATAGTCCTTAACTACTCTCAGTGCAGCTGAGTTTTGCGCAACAGGGATGAGCACATCCAGGAGCAATGGATGAACCTCACTCTGGCAAAACTACCCTTCGGATCCGGGTATCTCCCTGCCCCATGCAGCTTAAAAGGTAACTTGTTATCTGAAAACATCAAGTTTATGGTTCTATCTATCCCTCTTTGATTGTTACTGCCTACCATATGACGTCCCCCTATTTTTTTTTTTTTGTGGTGTTGTGTCATGCTTGATAGTCATTCATGATGTGCAGCCCAGATTCTGCTTTCCCTGAAGTTACTGTGTTGTTAAAACTTTAATATGTTAAACTTTTTATCAAATTTGCCATAAAAGAAAATATTATCCAAGATTAAAACTATTCTCCAAGTATGGATATAGCATGTATGTAACTGTTTACACTACACATACCAGTTGACTTGCCTGTTTTAGTTGTACTAATTCAATGTCAAAGGTTTGCTAGTTTGCTATTTAAAGAACTCTCTCAAGAAGTTTCTGTTGTTATTCAGTATCAAGTTAATATAAAATATTAGACAAAGCTGGCAATAGCAAGATACTTAGAATATTTAATGCCTGCATTTTTGCATTTGTTATTAATTTCCCTTCCCAAACTGTGCTGCTAATTACTGACAACAGTGATCGATGATAAATTTCAGCTTTATATTAGAGTTAAATGTAGCGACTGAGAACTTAGTGGAAGCATTTTGTTACGTTCTAGATAATGTTTTTCATTATATATTGAGTTAAAATTTGCTTTTTTTTCCTTTATTCTTGTCATTATCATATTTCTTTGGCTTTGTGTTGAGTGTGCCACCCTAGAATAGTGCAATTTTTGGATTTTGATCCAACAATTGATTCATCACTGAAGATTGATTCTCATACAAAGTTGCACAAAAAAAGCACAGGTGATTGCAAAGGACACCTTTTGTGGCTTTGGCTCACTCCAATGTCTTTTTTATTTTGCCAGATACAAAAAAGACTCAAAAAAAAATCAAAAGGGCGTAATTTTATTTTAAAATAAATTTGGGAGTTACAAATTAAAAATGGTTTAGTTATTCTTGTTCCTGTTTGTTCATAGATTTGGCCTAAATAGTCACTCTCTCTATCTTAAAGTATGTGAGGATGTGATAGTGATTCCATAACAGTGAATTTCAGAAACGGTGTGATAGTTGAAATATGGGCAGAAAAGATAATTTTAACAAATATTCTTTTTCTTTTTCATTATTTGTATCATTAAAACGTCCTGAGTTGTCATGAAAAGAAACATAGAATGTAATGAATTGCCACATTATTGAAAAAAATAGAGAGGGAAGACATTGCAAAGTGTCTAAATATCTTTTTTTTTCTTTCAGATTCATTCAGAATTTGAAAGACAGTGTTAACATTTGCCTTCCTTACCTACTTTAAAGGAAAGCTTCTCCTTCAAGTAGCTGTTAATTTCACTGGTCCTATTTACAAAGACTAGAGTTGATGTATATTGCCGTTCTTTTATCTGCCTCCAAAACTAATGTTGAATTACATGCTGCTTCCAAAATTAATTAAATATTTCTTAGAGACATAGGAGATAATCTTGCATTATACCATACCTTCTGATGCTCTTATTAAAGCATAGACGCTTGGTTGCATGCTTAGACTTAGCAAAACTAATAAATATGAAATGTCTTAAAACATAATATTTTCCTCTAGAGCCTTTGAATGAAGTCTCCTTGTTATTGCTTAAATGCATTGCTAGTATAAAGCTATGCATTTCATAGAATTATTTTTCAAATACCTGTAGGTTTTTTTAGCCAAAAATTATCTTCAAGGTCATCTTTTATGAAGTATTCTGTCCACTGAGTGAGTTTCCTTGTTCAGTCCATTGAGACATGTTCTGATCTGCTTTTTGTATCCAGATGTAGCTTAATTATTTAAACATAAAGACATATGCTGAGATTTAGGAAGGACTCCCTTCAGAACTCAGTATTATCATTGTGTGCCAATTTAAAAGTATCAATGATCAACTGGAGATCTTTGCTGCCCTTCAGTTAAAATATGCAAGATGTGTGGGATACAGTAAACCAGATGTAATAATTAGGAGAATAGTTCAACTGTTTATACTACATGCTATTTGCTACTGCATGACCATTAAAGAAAAAGTAAAGCCAACTAGGATTGCATAGTCTCATAGACATTCTAGTTGGCTTGAAAATACTGTACCATTCACATTAATGTTAAACACCTCAATGAGAAAATTACATAGGCATGGGTAAACTGCGTCAACGATTAAGCAGAGGAAACAGATTCAAACAAATAGAGGAAATGGAACACGGTCAAAGACCCATTTTCATCTTTTCAGGGAAAATCTTTGCAACTGGTTTCCGAAGAAGCTGAAAGAAAGTCCATGATGTGGACTGAGAACACGATAAAACATTTTAACTGATTGTACATTACCATTAAACCAGTCTATACATCAAATATTTATCTTTCAAAGATTTTTTTCTTGCCATTATATATTATAATCATTAAATAACTTTTTCTTCTCATCTTTACTGTAACTCCTATTAATTAGAGATTCCAAACAAAACTATTCAGGGTGGAGGGTGCATTTTCCTTTCCTTTGTCATCATTGCAGGACACAGAGTGGCTGCAGTTCAAGTCAGTGTTACTGTTGTGTAATGATTTGCTATGGTTTAAGATGCCTACCATTCTCTAAGATTTCTGTAGCCTGTTTTGGCTACGACACATGGGGACCCACGAGTGCGTATGGTTGTTTCCGTTTATGTTTAGCAAAACTCTTACAGAACATTTAGTCTTGCTCTGCTCTGTTCTGGACTAAGAAGAAAAACATTACTGCAAAGGGGCTTTTACCTCTAAGTGTGCAAGTCAGCCTGGCACTGGGGAATACAGTTGTTTATTTCCTGCCCTTCTGTATGACATCTAAAGGGTTGCCATGTTGGGCAGTAAATGAAGGAAGTTCCTCTAGAAGAGTGTGGTTGGAGAGTGGTCAAGTTTATTCTTGACTGGATTAGAATCTACCATGACTTGAGGAGAGTATGTTGTCTGACTGTAATGCACTTTTCTATATTGATTTGTAGAGATTTGTTTTTCATGAATCTTCAGGCTAAAAATGTACATGTGTGCCTAAGAGAACAGGTGGCTATGAGAACACTAGGATGTTATGAAAGGATAACTTTGCCAGTAAATAGTAATTTTATTATACAATCAGAATTACTTTCTTTTTAAAAGAAGGCTTGTCAAGTTGCCAAGTTTGCTTTTCTCCTGTGGCCCCTGTTTATACTACAGTGCTCAGCTTCAGGATATGTGCCTAGCAACAATAGACATACCTATGAAATGATTATACTTGCTATCCTTTCTTTGTATCTAAACACATTTCCCTTCTTCTTTCTACAGTTATCTATCTGCTTCGTATGTTGAACTTCTTACTTTCTTTCCTGTGATCTAACTGTACAACATGAGTGACGCTTGGACAGATTTGAAATCCAGTCCTCCATTTTACATTCACATTGATGTATGCCCATCTGCACAAGTGCCTTTAGTGGTAGTCATGAGCAATGACAGTCATAAGTGACTTGTGTGCTTAGAACTTCACAATTAGCCATTTATCAAAGTTATTTGCAAGCACTAAATGGATGCTTGAGTTGAGGCCACACAAGCGTGGCATGGCAATTAATCCTCTATTCTTAGACATCTTTTGCATGAGTTTTGAGAATAAAGTCACAGGTTCCCCAGAAAATAATTATCTGATCACTCCTCTACTGGATCAGAACTCCATAACAATTATTGAAGGTGTTAGTGACTCTCACACTGTGGTTCCTGAAATGTTTGTTGGTGGTCTCTCAGAAGCTTAATGTTGATGGGATGTTCTAAGCGCTAATTCAAAGCAAAAT
This sequence comes from Calonectris borealis, assembly GCF_964195595.1. Classification (NCBI taxonomy): domain Eukaryota; kingdom Metazoa; phylum Chordata; class Aves; order Procellariiformes; family Procellariidae; genus Calonectris; species Calonectris borealis. The sequence goes on along the minus strand of NC_134319.1, from coordinate 16,208,661 downwards.
AAAATAATTTGTGTTTTTAATATCGCTTCTCTTCATATGTATTTCATTTAAAGATATCATGGAAGAGGGGGAAAATGGAGGGGAAAGTAGGGGAGCACAAAAATGTCCTTTGTAAATGGTAAATAGTATGCAAAGGTTTGAGAATACTTTTCAGGGTATAGAAAAGTCAGATGGCTGACCAAAAAGCTGTGGCTGGCCTTAAAGGTTGGAAAAGTTCATAATTTAGTGCACTGCTGATTCCAGATTAGTTTTCTGTAGTCAACTTCCAAGTAGGTGATGTCTTTCCAAGTGGGGAAGCTTTTCTTCTCCAGGTTATCTGATTCTTCCTATGGATCTTTGTGAAGTATTCCTTCAAGACAGATGGCCTGTATTCCCGTATTGGATCCCTTAAGAGATCCTTTAAAGTAGGCCTGTCTGGTCTTTTGAAAAGTGATTATGGCAAAAAAAAGGAAGTATTAGATTTTGTTAGAGTAAAGCCTGTTTTCATAAGCTCTGGATAGGGGAATTTTGGCCTGGCTCAATTGGTTATTAATTGTTGTCTTTGTTAATGATGCAGATAATTTATTTTCATTCAAGTTTTTGTTCCAGGAGAACTTATTATCAAAAATAACATAAATATCAATGGTTAATCAAAGACATCTGTTCTAGCAGAGCAAATTGTGTGTACTCATGCCCTGTGTAGGTAGAACGCAGGTGATGGGGAGAGATTCTGTCCTCAAGCAGTGGACTTTACCTGTGGATGCAGACAAATATCTGGAAAACAAACTTTGTGTAAAAGTAGAACTTGCAGTGGGTCTCCTGTACTTTTTGTTGTTTCTTTTCCTTGTGCTCTAAAGCTGCAGATATATTTTTTCCTGACTTTCTGCCAGAGCCCAGCATAAAGTCTCTGGCTACAAAGTGTAAGAGATTAAAAAGAGAATGACTTTTGAATGAGGAGGCTGCTTTAAATTATTCAGAGATCCTCCCTCTTCCTCTGTTCCTTTTCTTGATGTTTTGGATCAGCAGCACATTTCTAGCTGTAAATGTCTTTAGAAAATATGTTTTAAAGGAACAACTTCAGTGTGTAAGAGACATTGAAACTAAAGCATAAAGAAGTAATTTTTGCTTCATTGCATGTAGTATAATAGACAACTTTCTCTGTCTCTTTTGGAAATACGAAGAATCACTAAATATACAAGTTCTGCATAATCTCTTAAAATCCTTTTTAAGGAAAAAATCCTTTTTAAGGAACAAACATGCGAGTGAGACTTGCCACAGTAACTGGTTTAACTTCAAACTTTAGGCATCAGAGTCCATTTGCTGATTCTTTTGTCAGTGAAAAAATATGCTTTTCTAAGAGCTCTCTAGGAAGAGAATACTCCCTGAGGGTGCTCAGACATTTTGAAGAAAATAAAAATTGAGTTAAATCTTCACCCAAAACTTGAACCGGACCCAAACTTAACATTTCTTGAGGCTTGACAAGTTTGGAATGTTTCCTTCCTCTCCACCCTCATTACTTTTCATTTTCACGCTCCTCTGCATTTCCAGGATCTGGCCAAGATGTGAGCTATGTGTTGCCGGAATTCTGTACCAAAAAGGGGCAATATTTCTGTGGTATATTTTGGCCTGCTTATAAGAAAAAATTTCCCACAGAACTTAAGGGGGAACTTGTCCTTGTCAGAATGCTGCACAACTTTTTGCAAAAATCAAAAGGTTTAGGTAATACTTTAGTAATAATAGCAATTGTTTATAATTTAAGAAAATAGTTTACAACAATTTCCCCTCCTTTCCTGTGCCAGCTCTAATGCTGTTAATGTAATTACCGAAATATAATAGTAACATTATTGTGTATATTTAGAATTTATGTAAATAACTGCAGTGTACTGTAACAAGAAATGAAGATTTAAAAAAAAAAAAGGGATGTGAAAAAAACCCATACTGAAAAAGACAAAAAGTTACTTTCTCAAACCTTTTACATTTAGTCATTCCTCATACTAGCCTGAATTGAAAGTTAAGAATTCTGCATACTTGACTGAGATGTCTAAGTACTGTTCTTGTAACCTTAAATGAACTAAGAATCTGACAACACGCTCTCCACTTGCTTCTTGCACATTTTTCTCAGTATGTGCTCTGCTGGTTTCTGAATGCAATAAAATCTTCAACATGTCAGACACTGAGTGTAAACCTGAATAGCTCTGGCTTGCAGATATCAAACCAGTGAACTAAGCTCTTGAGAAATTCACCCTATAAAACTTGCCTTGATATCTGGAGGTTTTTGCTTCTGACATTCAGTAATATGAGTTATTACTGCTAAGGACTTACACAGTTATGTTGTGATGTTCTAATGAAAGATAAAAAATAATAATAAAAAAGGATTTCTTTCTCAAATTTAAATAATTTTGGAAACATGGCTTCCTTAGGGACCAGCAATCTTCACAGCCAGAAGGTATATTTACTTTCTGACAGCCTGTCTGGCTCTTCTTGACAGCAGCTACCCTGAAATTGCTGTGGGCCTTTGGAAAAATTAACTGGTTTTGTTTTATTTGTTTTTAAATAGTATTTCAAAGAGCTAACTCATTTTTTCCCTTCTGATTAGACATGGTTGCCAACATTTTTGTTGCTTATCTGTAATATACCTCCAGAAATTGTTTTTCATTAGGAATGGAAATATACTTCCAAAAGGCAAGAATTTAACTAAAAAAAAAAAAAAAAGATGGAAATTAGAGGTGGACAATAACCTTCTAGATTACTTAGTTTGATTCTATGCCATTGCACTGTTGTGGGGCGCGGATGAGGATTTGGGAGAGAGGAGCAAGTCCTTTGTGTTAGCTAAGGACTTAGCTTATTAGTTACCTAACTAATAGATTTTACTTATTGAGATTTTTTTCTTTCTCTGATGAAGTTTGCTTGGGCCATCCTGTACAGGAACTTTGTGTCTTTGCACTGTTAGGTACAGTACTTACACAAGGTCTGCAAAAATAAAGGTACGGGTGCATTCCCGTTTTGCTCATTTTCTGGTTCTGATGCTTTGCTGTGGGTAGGATTGAGCCCATATGAAAATTTTCTTTTGCAGCCTTATTTGCTTAGGCATAGATGCAGAATGGCAGCCCATGAAGTCCAACAACCAAATGCCCTTCTTGTGACTGAACATGCACATTGAACATATCTAGAAAAATGACATGGAATGAGAGTCCCAGAACCGCTGCCTGGTCCTCAGTGCTAGAAAAGTTGAACCCATTTATCTTAAAGATGAACAATTTAGAATTTACCTTAAGTGGATCTGCCTTCTCTACAGGCACTTCCTCTTCTAGATAGCTATTTTCCCAGATTAACTGTTAATTGTAGTTTTTCCTAGCTGTGTATATAGCCAGATTCTTAGCTTTCACAAGTCTGCAGAGCTCTGTGAAAGAGTACGTACTATGTTGATTTAGATGAGCTGACAATTTTGCCTGCAGTGTCAAAATTGCTTTTCCCAGGCCATTGCCATTAACCATTTTTCTTGCCGTCCTCCTGATCTCTAAAAAAATAGGCAGCTCCTTTTTAAATGAAATTCTATACATTTTTGCATGTAGAGGGGAAATTCACACAACCCAATGTGAGCCATCTGATTAAGTTGGCTAACCTGTGCCCTAGGTTCCTTTTAGCATCAGCTGAGAGCGATGGACTGTCTACAAGGGGCAGGCCAGAGTCTTTACATTGACTGTATAGAAACCAAGGAGTCTTTTTTGCTAAAGCAGGTGCCTAATCATTAATGACGTGCAGTAACTCTGATTGTCATCATTCCGGTTTATGATATGATGCTTCTGTCACTTGCATTTAACAAATTTCACTTGATTTGCGGGTTTATACTGAATCATCTCAGAGCCCTTTAATGAAGCCCCAAAGCTCTTTGGAATTCTGGTGTTTGACTAGAGAACCCTTGAGGGAAAGTCCTGGTCCACTTTTTTAATGAAAAACAACTTGGACTTGCTGGTTTATGAATAGGTGACCAGAGGGGTTTTTTCATTTGTTATTTTTGCAGAGTATTGTAGGCTTTGGCATGTTGATTTGGTACCCTTTGGCTACTTGGATCTTTACCACACCAAGGCTCATTATTCTTGGTCCAGGTCCTGTCCTGTGAGAAGTGACGAGCTGTGAAAGAGGGAAGCGGCACAGAGTGGAGCTGGTGGAGAATACTTGTACATATCATGCATTGAAGAGTGATACAGTGTTTGCTTTATGTTGAAATATTTTAGAACTGGAAATCAAAATTATTATATTGCCAGTTATGAAATTTAATAAGGAATTAAGATTGTATGATACACTTTATTTTTAACAATCCACAGATGCAGTTGCTGCGGGTGACTCTAATGACTGTTAGACTGTTATACCTGTGCAATTTGCTGAAGCAGGGTACATAGAATGCCTGCTTGCTGTATATATGAACCAGGCTGGATATATGTTCTATATCATTTAATAAATTATAATAAAGTATTTCTAAATAGGAGAACAATAAAAAAATGTTACCATATGCTCAAAGTAATGATCAGCCATTTACCCTCACTCATGAGAAAATGTTTTGGATCCAAGCTTGTCATACCATATGGACATGGATGAGAAGAGAAAACAGTTATGTGTTTCATGGGAGTGTAGATTTTTCACTTCATTATGGACAAGAAGAAAGGAAAAATTAATCAAATAATCAAGTTTCTTAAAAATCTTTCTCAAACAGAAAAGCCTCATTGCATTTATTACAATGCAAATTTTTCACCTCTGACATCAATACCTTGCCAGTAATGTATCTCAGGTGTCATTACTGGTAAATAAGTATACTTTATCACATACTTTTAAAATTATTTGGATAGGAGACTTTTGTTTTCTTTGAGGCTGCATTATTTAGGGGAGAGAATTTGCAATTTATTTCTTTCTAATTTTATGATACAAGTTTAAGGTCCAAACTCTCAGCCAATGTGGAAACTGGCAGAACTCCACTGGAGTCAGAAGAGCTCTGCCAGTTCACACCATCTGAGGTGTCACAATTTATTTTATTTTTTGCTAATGATGTTGTATAAAAATGTCATGATTGAATGCAGATAAATTATTTGTAATATAATCCCAAAGTTTGGTGCAGAAAATGTTTCTTTTATATCACACAAAGTCTGTCTTAAATTGCTCAAGTTAAGCTGAAAATGAAAAAACATGAAATGGAAAAACCTAGAAATAGAATTATTCTGTTTTACTATCTCAGTGCTTAGCACTTTGCCTGGATGGTAATGTTTTTCTTAATATATAAGGCATAGTTTCTACGTGATTTCAGTTGTCTTTTTCTTCTTAAAAGAGAAATGAATATTTGGATAAGTTAGTGAAGCGATAAGGGGAACAAAAGAGGTATTTTTTTCCTCTTCAGAGATAATGAGGGAAAGCAAGTGCCCAGAACCAAGTGTCTCTGTCAAGCAGTCAGTCTTTTAGGGTTCCAGGAAATAATAAAGGGGAAAAACAAACAAAACAACTCAATGAAATAGAACCGACCCCCAAACCTTGTCTGCCTAAAATAATAAAACAAACTTGAATCCCAGACAGTATTATAATGCTCCCAACTTTCCAATCTGAATGAGATGTGAAGTTTTATATTGCTATAATGATTCAAATATATGATTTTTGGAAAGTGTATGGAAGTAGCATGGGCCAGTTAGGAAATTCCATTTGATATTTATGCAACAACATCCTTTTTCCAAAGATGAATTAATGGAAGTTTTGGGGAATTTCTCTATGCCCGTCTTTTGTCTCACTGATAAAGGCTGAGTTCAAGTCCTAAGCAAGACCTGTAAATTGGTCTACTAGGAAACCAGCAAGTACTTATGGTATTATCATTGGTCCCACAGAACATAATCGTAAGGCTGTCAACTCTCTTCTTTACAATAAATAAGTTGGTAGAGCCAGGGGCATCTTTACAGATTAATTTGAAGTTTAAATTTAACTAAACCTTACAGCAACCAGGGATTTCTTTATGGATTCAACAGATATTATGATAGCCACTTCTTAAACTGCAAGTTGCTTAGTACTGTGAATACATATATTCTTTTATACATGCAGGCAAGCATTCTTCACACTTTGCCATGTGTTGACACATCATATATATTTTCTCTGTACTGAATAGTGCAGCTAACCTTCATTTCCCCTCACACCTGCCTGTAAATTCCATGCTTTTTCCATGTGTAATTTTATTCTGGCAAGAAAAAAATAGCCTTACCTTTATACATCAAGGTTTTGCCTTCACTGGGAAGTGTGGTGTATTCTTGATTTAGCCATCCTGAATTAATTAGCAAGAGAGAGAAATCCAGTCAAGACAAAGTGGTTTGTGGTTTTCTTACCAGTTAGCTGGTCAAATCAGTGTTAGTACTTCATGGTTACGCAGCAGACTAAATTGCATCCAGGAAGATGGTAGGTAACTGGATGGTCAGCTAGTGGTATCATAGCTATATTGCTAGCAATTCCTGAGCTAGGTAATTTAAACCTAGTTCAAATACACTTAGACTATGCTACAGAGTCATGACGTATTCACGGACATGACTTCCGTTTTTAAACATAACTCAAAAAAACCCATGCCTGTCGTAAAGAAATTTCCCAGTGAATTTCTGTGTCTGTGCAGCCTGGTTACAAGCACACCCAGAAAGCCAAGGCTTCCAGCATTAGCACATGAAATCTGAAAGCTCTGACAGCAGTGAATTCAGCTGAGGCTCTTGGGTTGGAGCTGGCATGTCCTACTGTCCAGGCTCCTGGCTCCAGAATATTGAGTCTGGAGTCTCTGAGAGCTTCAGGTTAGCTCCAGTTCAAGGTTTTGGCACTTTCCTGTAGGAAGCACTCTTGTGATACAGAGCTCTGAGGACTTTCAGTTCCCTGGCTCTTAGAAAACCCCATGTAGTACGGCTAGCCAGAGCTGCAGGAACCTTGGTCCCAGGCCGGGATCAGCCAGGCCCTGGTGGGTACTCTGCCAGTGCACTGATGAAAGTTTGTTGAATCAGTGACATTTCTGCAAAACATTTCAACTTTGAAAATTGTCATTTTCAGTTTAGTCAGAAAATTCCTCAACAGTTCTATTTATGAATGTCTTGTGTGTATATTTAGGTTTCTTTTGGTATATAATTCAAATGAAGGTTTTGTTGAATAATTTTATTTATTGAAAGGAAAGATGAGTTAAGTGCTTTCGACTTTTGCTTCATTACCATAGTCCTGAATGTGCACATCTGCTGAAGGAATGCCTAACATTAAATTTTCGCTACCCTTATTAACACCAACTTGGATCAATCGCTGTCTTGACAGGAATGTTTACTTAATACATCGGAAGAAATCAAATTGCTGATTCTTTCTGACTGAAATAACCTTATTTGATTTTTTTTTAATCCTTGTTTTAGAGACTCACTAAAAAAATGAATATATACAAAAGAAACGGCAGGAACACTAGGGATATTTTTAAGTCAAGAGATATCAAGCCTATAACTTTTGATTACTCAGAAATACACAGAAAATAAATCCAGATAAGATTAAAGAAGACCCAGAGGAAGTGAGAGAATATTGTCTGCACTAATATATTGGCTGAGTAATGAATAACATTAGCTTTGAAGCACAATAAACATATTTTTAAACTTAGATCTAAAATCTTAGTTTCTATAGTCTCTCTTCTACTGTGTGCTTTGCAAACACATTCATAAGAGTAGCTCACTGTGAATGTGTGTGATCTGTAAATCACTCTCAAGTACCCCCTGTGCAAGTTTGTACTCTCTTATCTTAGTTTCTAAATGGAAGCACTTTAAATTATTTGAACATTTATATCTCAGTATGGATTTTAAAATTTGAATTACTTTTAAATTCTTTAGTCTGATGTGTGTATCATACTTCAAGGTTGATCAGATGGAATTGTATCTACATTTTACTCTTAACAGCAATTTCTTAGTTTTTGGTGCACCTCATTTGTACTTCCTTGGGTACTTGAAGTTGTCCAGATTCTGCTCAGTGGTCACTGTTTTAGCTTTCTAATATAGTTTATTCTTAATAGATCTCTTAAGGATATATTTTCCTCTTTGGACTTTGCTTATTTTCTTCTTGAATACTGTTGAAAGAATAATTCATACAATCATAGAATCATTAAGGTTGGAAAAGACCTCTAAGATCGTTGAGTCCAACCGTCAGCCCAACATCACCATGCCCATTAAACCATGTCCCTAAGCGCCTCATCTACACGTCTTTTAAATACTTCCAGGCATGGTGACCCAACCACTTCCCTGGGCAGCCTGTTCCAAGGCTTGACCACTCTTTCAGTAAATAAATTTTTCCTAATGTTCAATCTAAACCTCCCTTGGTGCAACTTGAGACCATTTCCTCTTGTCCCATCGCTAGTTACTTGGGAAAGGAGATCAACACCCACCACGCTACAATCTCCTTTCAGGTAGTTGTAGAGCGCGATAAGGTCTTCCCTGAGCCTCCTAGTCTCCAGGCTAAACAGTCCCAGTTCCCTCAGCCGCTCCTTATAAGACTTGTGCTCCAGGCCCTTCACCAGCTTTGTTGCCCTCCTCTGGACACGCTCCAGCACCTCAATGTCCTTCTTGTAGTGAGGGGCCCAAAACTGAACACAGTATTCGAGGTGCGGCCTCACCAGTGTCGAATACAGGGGCACGATCACCTCCCTACTCCTGCTGGCCACACTGTTTCTGATACAGGCCAGGATGCCGTTGCCCTTTTTGGCTACCTGGGCACACTGCCGGCTGATGTTCAGCCGGCTGTCAATCAGCACCCCCAGGTCCTTTTCCTCTGGGCAGCTTTCTAGCCACTTTTCCCCAAGCCTGTAGCGTTCCCTGGGGTTGTTGTGGCGGAAGTGCAGGACCCGGCACTTGGCCTTGTTAAACCTCATACAATTGGCTTCAGCCCATCGATCCAGCCTGTCTGAGTCCCTCTGCAGAGCCTTCTTCCCCTTGAGTAGATCAACACTCCCACCCAACTTGGTGTCGTCTGCAAACTTACTGAGGGAGCACTCGATCCCCTCGTCCAGATCATCGATAAAGATATTGAACAGGACCGGCCCCAGTACTGAGCCCTGGGGAACACCGCTCGTGACTGGCCACCAACGGGATTTAACTCCATTCACCACAACTCTCTGGGCTTGGCTGTCCGGCCAGTTTTTTACTCAGCGAAGTAAGCCGTGAGCTACCAGCTTCTCTAGGAGAATGCTGTGGGAGACAGTGTCAAAGTCTTTACTAAAGTCCAGGGAGACCACATCCACAGCCTTTCCCTCATCTACTAGGAGGATCACCTGGTCATAGAAGAAGATCAGGTTGGTCAAGCAGGACCTGCCTTTCATGAACCTGCGCTGGCTGGGCCTGATCCCTTGGTTGTCCTGCACATGGCTTGTGAGCGCCCTCAAGATGAACCGCTCCATAATCTTCCCCAGCACTGAGGTCAGGCTGACCGGCCTGTAGTTCCCCGGATCCTCCTTCTGGCCTTTTTTGTAGATGGGCGTCACATTGGCAAGCCTCCAGTCGTCCAGACCTCCCCTGTTAACCAGGACTGCTGATAAATGATGGAAAGTGGCTTGGCAAGCTCCTCTGCCAGCTCCCTCAGTACCATCGGGTGGATCCCATCTGGCCCCATAGACTTGTGAGCGTCCAGGTGGCGTAACAGGTCATTAACTGCTTCCTCTGGGGTTATGGGGGGTTTATTCTGCTCTCTGTCCCTGTCTTCCAGGTCAGGGGGCTGAATACCCTGAGGATAACTGGTCTGACTATTAAAGACTGAGGCAAAGAAGGCATTAAGTACCTCAGCCTTTTCTTCATCCTTGGTGGCAATGTTTCCCCCCTCCCGTATTTCAACAGTTTAATAGGTTATTGCAGACAAAGTTCCCAAAATTCAGGTATTTCTTGAAAGTTCAACTGAACTGCTGGTGTGAATGCTTTTTTGTCTGATACCAGCCTATGGCCCCTGTCCATCTCTGTTCTATCAGGTGAATCTCTCACTTTAGCTTTATAATGACCTTCTATTCCCTTCATATCCTGTTATCATATATGTTCAGGTAATGCAGTCATTGGAGATCGAAAAGCACCATGAGCTCAAAGTTACCTTGCTATATGTGTATGCTACCTTCCTCTTGTCCATCCCTGTTGCATTTATATCTGTTTCTGGAAAGCAGACATGATACAAATCAGCTTCTTTACTGAAATATCCATTGGGGAAGAAAAAGGTACCTTCATCTGTCCTTCCTGTGGCTGCAGGGAGCTCTGTTGTTTCAGAGAAATATATTGTGCAAGTCTCCGCTGCCTTTTTCCAGTGTAGATTACTGTGACAAAATTATTTTTCATATGGTTTTATCCACTGATGTTTCTTTTGTTAGGTTTGAATTTGGTCTCACAACTTAATCTTTCTGGGCTATATCTATACATTTCATATTCTGTGTTCTTGTATGAAGAGTTTTTTCTGCACAAAGAATCATTGGTATTTTGTGACTCATTCCCTCAGAATATTGTAATTTATAGAAGACCTAATGCTAGTTACTCTTACACCACCTCAATTATAATTATTGTGAAAGGCAGAGCAGTGCAATTTTGTTCCAGTGTAATAATTTCCATGCTGTTTTCTGAGTCTAAATCTTTAGCTAGGTGAACCCCCTAAAAAACAGAGGAAAGATTCAGAATTCTTTTTCATTTAAAGAATCTCTAAATAGATAAAATTTTCATTTTTTTAAGAAACTCAGTCTCTGTATAGTTGTGGCATGAGCTTTGCTTTTTAAGACTAACACAAGAGCATGCTATGTAAACACAGGCAGACATATGCATACCAAATGGTAAAGGATTTGTGTTGTATACTATACCACAAAGGTTTTTTCCAGGTTCTTTCAGGTGAATACCACATGCTTGTTTCCATGGAAGTTATGAAAGAGTTCACATATTTTATTAAATTCCATTCAGTTGAAAAAGAATACTCACAGCTTTGCTTTTTGCCCACTATAGTTACGCCTGTTTCAATAGCAGCACTCTTTGCATGAACACACATGTTACAAGAAGGTGTATGGCCTCATGGGTAGAGTGTTACACAAGTCATCAAAGAACTTGGAGTTCCCTTGGGAGAACCTGGGACTTCCCTAAAAGAAAGAAATTACCCTATCTTCATCAGTTTCTCCACTGCTAACTCTGTTGTCAGTTTATACTGGCCTGAAGAACTGCACTACTGTCAAGCATTTCCTGGTCTTTAACTTAAGTTATTTTATGTCTCTAAGCTGCTGTTTCTTCTCCTGTCTTTTCTGTGTCATCCTTTCCAATAAACTATGTTCTAACGGAATGGTGGCAGATATAAAGCACTTAGCTCTTCACCTATCCAAATTCACTTGTACAAAACCAGCTTGGTGACCATCCAAACTACGTAGGTTTTGTCCCTGAAAATAGCATGTAAGATCCATGATTTGAAATTAGTCTTTACAGGTTCAGAAATCGTCATAGATCATCAAAGTATCTGCTGAACTTGGAAAGAATTCATGGTATGGGTAGATCATGCATAGCCTAGGATTTTTGAAAGTCTTAATTTTGAAGAGGCATGTATATTAATTGAATTTGAAATAGACTAACCTCATATTAAGCAGTTTTAAGGCCTACATCATAATAGCTTAAATGTATCTATTTCTTTTAGAGGTTTGTGTTCATTTGTTTCTTGCTTTATGATATTGAAGCTTCTTGGATGACTATTTCATGTTTAATCATTAGCAAAATGTTGAGCTTGTTTGGGATCTTCTTCGTTCTCTTAAGGTCACAGAGTATCCCTTTAAACTCTTAATGTGCCTGAAAATGGCTGTTCAATAGTTTCAGACTGTCCATTGTCAAGACCCCTGGTATTGGTTATATTCCATTGTAATGAGATGACTTGTTTTTGTTCAGAAACTTCCTCTGGCACAGAGAGGAATTGCACACACTAGAAGTATACAAGACTGCCTTGGTAATCAGTTAGCTTTCCTTCCCTTCCCCCTCTTCCCTCATGTCAAGTCTAGTCTAAGCAGAATTATGGAAATAAATCTGTCTTCCTGCTCAGATTTCCAAAATGGGTAGCACCATATCTCCACTGTGTTATCAGCTTGCTGGTAGACTTTTCCAGCTTAGTCTGCGAGAACATAACCAACGTTATCCACCTAATGGATTAGTCCCTAAGGAGAGTTTATTTCGCTAAGATTAGTTCTGCTTCTTTCAGGTACTGTGTTTGCTGTGGTACCCATAATTTGGTTTTTTTTGTTCTTGTTTTTGGAGTTCTCAGACACTTGAGCCTTTGCATTATGGACGAACTGAAGAAAAGTGCCTGCTTCTTCCTATCGTATGTTCTTGTTTGGGAACACTAGGAAGTGTGAGACAAAAGGCATGGTCTTAAAGAGGAGTCTTACTGAAAATAAGCTGCCTTTATGTGTATCTGGAGGTACATCTGGATTTACAGTACAAGTCATAGTGAAGACTGAAAGAATTCCAGAATTTAGATAATCAACTGTGTTTTGGATTTTTGTGGTTTTTTTTTTTTGTTGGTTTTGTTGTTGTTGGTTTTTTTTTTTTAAATTAATGGCTGCTATGTCAAAAACAGATTATGAATATTGACAATGAATTTCAATTTGTCCAAGAAACAGGCTAGTACCATTTTGAAGAAATTATATCTGCTTTAAAACTGTAGTAAAATGTTACTCATTTTGTGGCTATCCTCTTTGAAAATAAGTACATTTCTACGCTGATACCAATTCCTAAAATGGAGGCAAATCCTTTATTGTGATGAATTGTTCTACTGACTGCTTGCCTGGGAGAGGTAAGTAACATTTTGTTTGTGCGTAAGTAATGAGCTGTTGGAGCCAAGTTCTGAGACTTGTTGGGAGTGACAGATGTACTGTAAATATACCACAGGTTTTAGGACTTTGTTTGAAGTCTCAAAATATGCTTTAAGACCATGGTAACAATAGCATTGTTATGGCAGTGCACGTATAGTAATATACGTAAGAAGATGTGCTATATATTTGTGAAAGGAAGCCAAGTCATCATACCATTAATAATTACTATAATGAAAGCTGTGCAGAAACCAAGAATTAGTATTTGTACACAGAAATTAAACCATGTTCTGATTCAGACATCTCAAAACTTTTGGGTTCAGGTCTTAGGAATGGGCATGCAGATAACATTATGTTTATGTTTACTTTCCTAGAAACTAAGTTGTGGACTTGTCACCAAGACTTGTCAAATTACGGAAGAAACTTCACATTTCTTTAGTTTTGAGTATTTAACAATGCTCCGTTAATTTGTCTTAGCATGTTTTAGCATGGAATCAGTCATAACTAGAGATACTACTATTTTACTTTTAAGTAAATCCTGTTTCCTTTAGGTATGTCTGCGTGGATGTCCAAAAGTGAATTCTGTGGGTGTTGATAGTTGTGAAGAGATTATTACTATGATTCTGAAAATCCTTCCTTATGCTAGATATATTATACTGGCAACTGGAGCTGTCAGATCTGCTGGCAGATGGGCAGATGTAGAAAGGGTCACTTCTAGCACAGAAACAATTTGGACTGTTTTGCAGAGATTTGGTCCCCTTTTTGAAATTGTGTTTCGTTTATATTCTTCTTGACATATATTTACAGCATCCTTTTCAGTGTGTTTCTTTTCTGCTATAGATTGCTTGTCACCATTAGTTTTGTGTTATGACAGCAGAGATTATACATCTTCTGACCAAGCTCTCTGTCTGGTTTTCAGTTCTGATAGAAATATCTTTTTTTGTCTTACTGTATATATTTTCACTGTGAATTCTGTGAGCTTTATGCTCTTTTCATCTTTAAAAAAAAAATCAAGCAACGATATTAAGTTTAGTATTTCTTAATGCCTACCATTGGGGTTTTTGTCTCTAATTTCCATTTTGTATTTGGTAGTACTGTGCATCCCATGATAGTGCCACACATACAGTATATCAAAGTAGAAAGGAATTTAAATCCACTAAAATTCTTTCATATTTTAAATACAGCATTTAAAGACCCTTATCCGTAATCCTTATTTTACTATAATATAAATATCTGTCCCATAGGTGTGCTTGCTGACCTTTTAAACCCATCAACACCACTGAGGTTGAAATAAAGGTGTCTTGTATTTCCTTGCCATTATATGAGATTTAGATTTCAGTTTCCTCTTTTATTATGGTTAACAAGCACCCAGGAGGCAGCGTAGTCTACTGGGCCAGAGTCGGTGTGCGCTGTGTGTTCTGCTCGGTGTGCCGTCTACAGAGGCTTTGCATTATTTATTTATTTACAGACCCAGCCTGCAGAGCTGCATCTTTTCAGTCAAGCTTTAGAGTCTGCTGCTTTTAGCACTCTGTAAGGCTCTATCTAGATCCTTGATGTGTCTCTAAAGACGTAATGTTTACTAACTTCCTGATTTGCCAGCTCATGAGACTTTTGTGGCCATGGAAAATACAGAGCTAAGAGACTTAACATAGTTGTTAAAACAGTCATTTTTGTATTAGCAGCATGTCGTTAGCATGGACACTCCCTTTTGTAACAGACTTCTTAAAACTGCTGCTGCCAAAAGCTGCTGCATTATCTAAGAGTGACTAAAGATCCATTCTCTTGAAACCTATCAGCAATTCAAGAAGCCAGAAGACTGAAGATGCCATTTTACATATGTCATTCTCAAAGCTCAAAGTACCCTTCTGACATCTGTGGGTTGTTAACACATTTAAGAAAAAGTTACATTTTATTGAGGGTTTGAAAACTTGTTAAGTAACAGACAAATAAGACTAATCAACAGGGAAATCTTAAATTTTTCATACGCTGTGGGTGATTGTTCTTGTAATGTACATTAGAAGATACATCTATCAGTCCATTAAAGTCAGTGTTATTTATAAAGATTAAATATATCTTCCCATAAAACGTAAATAATGTAGCTCCATTTTGACCTTTCGGAAAGTCCCCATGAAACTGAAGAATGTTCATTAATAGTATTTTTGGCCAGCTTCCACATGTAGGCTGAAGGATTTTTAAAGATTAGTTTGTTTGCAAGATTATGGATTCTCACCAAGCGCTGTTGCTTTGCCATTGTCTTGAGTTTCTAAATTTAGAAACTCTGTAACCAAGAGGGGGTGAGGCCTACCTGTCAAGGGAAAGCAACTCTCAGCGTTGGGCTGTGGTGCTCAGCATGCGAGCGTGAAAACTGGTGGTGGTGGTGATCTGGAGAGACTCTCTGAGTAGCTGTGTGAATCTGGTAGTACAGAGGGTGACAGTCTACTTCCAGCCAAATTTTAAAAAATAATTTGGTGGACAGATTGTGGAAATACCCAATGTAAGAGATGATCTATTTCCTGCCAAGCCATTTCTAGTTCCTCAGAAAATGCCTCCAGCTTCTCTGTGTGTGCTAATATCACACAGAAAGAAAAATGAGACGAAAAAGACTTTTCATTTTTGAAAGATTGTTCCACTTATGAAAATTAATATAAAAGGAGTTTTCTAAATGTACTGTTCTTTGTAGAGCAGCAAATAAAAAGACAAAATACTAATGTTCAGCAAAGAATGAAATGGTGGGGTGGTATTGTTATGGTTGTGTTAGGGATGGGAAGAAACGTTGGTGTAGCTGCAAAATGTAACAGCCACCTTCTCTTCAAGCTGAATGAGGGAACGGTTAAATGCATCTGTGTTTAGAGATGGTTGAATATATTGGAAAAAACCCTAAAAATTCAATTTTTGTACAATGCTGTTCATTATTCTGTTGGAGCAGTTACTTGGTGGGCTGGAAGTTAAATGCAGAGGTAGGGGAAGGGCTTTGGCTGCAGCTGGGTGTCAGTACGTGTGAGGAAAAGGGCAGATGCTACAGGAGCACACAGAAAAGGAACAGGGAAGCTCCAGGTGCAACCAAAGAAGCAGTTATACTGCGAGCTTAGAGAGTTTTACGTAAAGTACTTGCTAAAAAGAGGCATGAAGCTGTGAGCAAGGAAGCTATCTCCTGCTGCTTGATTCCTGTCGTGTTCAAGAAAATTGGGCTTTAACATACAATTTACTGTAGATTGCACTGAAGAAATTCCAGACTCCATCATCAGTTTCTCCTCTTGAGAGAAACAAGGACTTAGAGCCTGAATTTTGGGTAGATGCTTAGGTCAAAAGGGTGAAAAAATTTTGTTTTAATAATGATGTTTGCTTATGAGATATTGATAAAGGAGTAAGCAGGACACTAGCTTTTATTAGGCACTCCAACTATCAAGAGATGGGCCCTGTTCCAAAACACGGTTTTACGTGGGCAAGACAAACAGAAGGTACAAGGAGGTATATGGTGTACAAGCAGAGTGAGCATTGAAGCTTTTGCAGCTTTTCTGACTCTCCAGGGTCTCTGCTGCCATTCTTTTTCCTCACAACCTCTCCTCCTTTCACCCTTTCTTTTCTCAAAGACCATTTCTTGACTGAGGTGTCACTACCTGGCTCCTAATGTCTGGAAAACAATCATCGACTGTGCTTGCTGTGTTTCAAGTTTGAATTTATGAAAATAATTGAACTGATAACATTATTATAGTGCTGTATCTTTCTACAGATACTGCACTTTTAATTATTTAATATATTCCAAACTGATTTATTAGCTATTCTCAATATAATTAAAAATGAAGCAAAAGCCCTTTTTAATAGCAGTATATTTTAGATACTGGGAAAATTGTAAACCTCTAGGTGAAAGTGGTTCAGCCCCTCCTTATAGGTGATTTCAAATGCACAAATATGTGAAGCTTGCTTGTTGCCAATGTGGGAAGTGAACATAATTATGACTTTACAGCTGCTTCTCCTAAAGAAAACAAACAAACAATAAGACTCACACTTTTTATTGCAACTAAAAAGGAATATGCTCAAAGGGAATATATTTAAGCCAGAAAGAAGAAGCCATAACCAAGGTAATGCTGTCCTATCAAACTCATGCCAAGCACATTCACAACTATGGCAAGAAACCGCGAGAAATAAAAATACTTCCTCAGCATCCATTGCCAATATAGATTAAGCTGAAAAAAAAAAACCACCTGAAAGAGTTTTGGCTATAACAAGTCTGTGTAGGCATTTAGGTATCTGGGTACATGTAATAGTGGCCTTTGTACTAGGCGAGAGTTAGAATGCTTACATCAAAAAACCCACCCCAAAACACCCAACCCCCAAATTCCCAAACAAGTCTTTCCACTCATTAAAAAGAGCTCAGCTTTTTGTTGTTGTTGTTTGTTTTGTTTTTTATATGCTCGACAGTTTATTATCTGTCCATCTTCTTTTGTCCTCTACTGTTATTTGTTTTTATTGCCTAACCTCTGGATCATTAAGAACATGTGTTTGTTTGATTATTTCTCAAACAAAATTTCTTGGAGGGGACATTAATACCTTGCTGATACAAAACTGTTATTATGTCATTTTTTTATGTGCCTGTGTGATGTACGTCAGTAAAATATTAATGTCACAGGTCAAAATAGTTGGGACAAATACTAAGCCACAGTATAGATTGTGCTGAGTGTCATGGAGAGACTCCTCTGGTGAATAAAGGCTTGCCAGATTGGTTTCAGATGACCTCGGTTAATCTTTCGATCAGAATAATTCGCTATTTTGAATTGAAGTATGCAATGTACATAAATTCCGTATTCTTCCTTCTTTATATGCTTGTTGTTCAGCATAACTGCAGCTAAAATACCTGGTCAGCCTGTATATAAATTGATGTCAAGAGGTACATAGAAATCAGAAAAAATTATGAAGAATATTAATTTGCATGACTCATTCATAAAATATGTATTTTGTTATGCTTTTAATGAAGCACTTACCAGAGAGGTAGTAGGAACAAATATTTATGTCTCCTGATGAAGATCTTTTTTCCCCTTATTATAATCACCTGCAGTTCATACACTGTTGTCATTAAGTACCCAGAAACAAAACATGTACAGTACAACAACAATACATTCTTTATTTGTAAAATGAGTCACATTGCTTCTATCCTGCTTCCCACAGATCAGAGCTTTAATAGGGATATAAATAAGAAACTTAACATATGTGACCTTCTGACCACAGAGTGTTAAATTCCAGGGACTATATTGCTCCACCACTTTTTTCTTTTATTTGAATGTGTATTCATCATACTTCTGTCAGAAATTGCGTGATTTACAATTGATATTAGGTTATGATATGAATTACATTCAGATACACAGAGAGGAAAATTGTGGAGGAGCAATTCTTGCTAAGGATGTTGAAAACAGTTTCCACTTAACCTTCAAATGTAGTGGAAATGACACAATTGTGTTTAGGTAAAGTTTATCTTTGGGAAACATCTGCTTCTGTACAAACCCTTTATCTTTTTCTGTCCAGTGCAATAGTTTGTGTTAAAATTTGGATCTTGAAATATGCAATTCTACAAATGCATGACCATTGTGACTTGATTAATGAAGTCTGCCAATGCAAATATTGTTTATTCTGGGCAAAAAGACTTGAAATAAACCCACAGAAGGTGCTACTGTGATGCAGATCCAAATAGGTTTTTGTGGCTTGGAAATGTTCA
This sequence comes from Calonectris borealis, assembly GCF_964195595.1. Classification (NCBI taxonomy): domain Eukaryota; kingdom Metazoa; phylum Chordata; class Aves; order Procellariiformes; family Procellariidae; genus Calonectris; species Calonectris borealis. Next base: position 16,190,167 of record NC_134319.1, on the reverse strand, counting down.
GATATTTATTATAAAATTTTTTTATTAGCTTGATAATATCTGCATTTGAAACACAGGCAAACTGTTAAAAGTATAGTTTGCTCTCCTTCACTTTGTAAAATAGTGATTTTATCTCATTTTTATTAAAACATTTCAAAGAAAACGAACAAATAGAATGCATTTCTGTTTCAAGCCTACAATCAAGATGTACTAAGAATTCTTTAAGAGAAACAATCATCTGAGACCTCCAGTTCAATCCTGCAATGCCATGAGACCCAGCTATTCAGAGAGAAGTTTATTGTGTTTTACGAGCTGCTTCTTGAGCCTATAGATTTTTGGTATTACATCCAGAGTTTCTCCACACACAAAAAAACCTTCCAAATTTCACAAGCTTTTTCTATTTTGATGCAACTACTGTGATCATCACAAAACACACTGTCCATAAGACTCTTCAGAATATAGTTCAACATCCCTATTCAATAATTACTATTAAATAAGCCTAGGACGGAGAGAAAACCTGATTTAGTGTAGGAGATATCTTCCAGTCAGTTCACTTTCTGCTCTTCGATAGTCATGAGATTATATCTGGGATGCACTTGTTTGCACAATTTAGAATACATTTTCTTTTGAGAACAACCATGGTGTTTTCTGAGGTCCATTCAGGACAGTGTGTTAAACACTATTTCAAAAAAGACTAATGACATGAACCAGAACCATGAACCTTATGACTATGTTCTGGAGGGGTGGGGGGGGGGAAAACGGGGAGGAAAGAAGACCTAAGGAAAGGTAACAAAGTGATATAAATTGACTGAAAAGGGGGCATAAGGTACTGCTGTCAGCTAGCAGAGATTTCAAGTGCAGAGGATGAAGGATTTGCTATTATGTCTGCTTGCAAAATGAAAGCTTATGTTAGGGCCTATGTTTTGGAATCAAAATCATGAGGCTCAAAGTCTGCTTACCAGATGACTTTTAATTCTTCTAATAATTGTGCCTGCGGTATATAAAAATGTGTTCAGGAAGACAAAACTACAAGAACAGTTAGCATTAAGTAAAATGGCTTATCAACAGATATTTTAAGTGTTTACAGAACTGTTGGGAAGGGAGGTATTGAGCTTTTTTTTTTAAATTTCTGAAAAACCTATTGGATAAACTATACGATGGTGCGCTCTGAAAAAATACAGCAAGAGACAGCTATTTTTATAACATTGAATGTAATGTTGGGGAAGAAATCCTTATTGGGAGTAAGTCAACTCAGAGAGGTTGGGAATGAATGCTTCAAAATGCATATTTACCAGTTAAATTTTATCTCTCTCTATTATTGTGTAAGCATATAGCTTTTTCTGCCATATGAAGAGAGGATAGAATTTTTGTTTGTTAGGTTTTTTTAACATTTTGTGGTTGGGTTGACTGAATCTTGTCGTGAAAATACTTACAACAGGCTATATAGTATGCCTGGGGAACTCTATTGCCTTTATTATACTTAGTATTTAAAAGAGGGATGAAGCACTTGAAGGATTTTCCTTTGTGCCAAAATTTACTTTTGGGTGAAATTAACTTTAGTGTTCTGCTGTCGCATAGGAAGGTGGTTCAGGAGCACCCCTGGTTTCTGGTGTGTTGAGGGAGCAGTACAACTGAAAAATGGACTCAAGTTGTGCTGGTCTCTGGTCTCCCATAAAGCAGAATGATGGCGCAAGTCTTTGTGATATACCGTAGTCATTAGAAAGTGGTTCCTGGGGAGAGAGGAAGAAATACATATTTGTCAGTGCACTCTGGGCTTCAGCTTTTGGAGTCAGAGGGACTGGCTCAGTCTTACTCAGGCTCCCTTCTTAACATATCCATAATATTTCTGTCCTGTGGGGATCCCAAAGGTTTATTGGGTATTTTGTGGTTCAATCCATAATCTTAAAACTGCCTTTTGCTCCTGATCTATCCTGACATCAATTTGAAGAACCAAGAAGTAACCCCGATGACATTGCTTAAAACAATATAATAATGCTTTCATTTAAGCAGGGAAAGGTCTTTGACATTATTCAGGAGTATCTTTCTCTGGGACATTGTGTAGGGACATTGTGTAGGCACATCTTTCCATGCAGCAACATTTTTTTTAACTCTCAGTGTCTAAATATCTAGCTTAATAGCTCAAATGGATCTGACTTTGCTTTTTCCGAAGACCAAGAACTTGTCCTTCAATGTTGCTACCGATACTTGTACATGCAATTTCTATTCATCGGAAGCTGGGTTTGTATACTTTTTGCAAAGGTTGCTATTGCTACGTTGGCATTCCCATTTTTTTTTCATGCTGTCTCTCCAGTTAAAGCCAACAGTTCAGAGTCAATTCCTCCTCTAGCTCCCAGTTTAAGGCAGCAAACCCTGCTTTCCCGACGCGGACCTAACACTTCATGTTGTTGAAGCATATTCTTCAGTCTTTTTTGGGATACGTGACTAGTCCGGCATCATCAAGATGATATCCTAATAGAAGCTCTTCTCTAGGTATTGGCATGGCATTGAAGCTTAAATCACCACTTGTCACCATTTGTATCTTGTTGAGATTGACATTTCCTAACGAAATTTCAGTGCTATTAGTCCTTCTGAGTCTGTCCTGTCACATAAAATTTCAGCAGGCATAAGAGTTGCTTTCTCTTATTCGAACTGATCATTTTTTTGGGAGGGGGAGAAGATGGGAGGAGTAACTAAAGTTCACCTTGAAGTTTACCTTAGTTAAAATGGAAAAGAAATGGAAGGAAAAAGGTGGTCTTTAAAAATTGGCCAAATGCTGAATTTTTGAAAAAAAAAATTCACGTTACCTAGTATTGCTAAACTCAACAAATGAAAAATTACCCATTTAAAATTGTTTGATTTTATTGCTTTCTTTGAACGGTCTTTTTCTTGAGCTTCCCTTGCTCATCTCCAGTGTATGTATTTGGCAGTTAATGCTACCCACAGTACCTTTTTTGAGAAAGGTGACTTTAACTCTTGTCTGCTGAAGATATTGTCGCTGATCATTCTCTTGACTATCTTTACCCCTTTGCTATCTGTGCTTGCCTCCAGTTATTCCGAGTGTCGTCTTTATCAATTTTTCTTATCTATTGAACAGCTGCTATATAAATAATTTATGAAAGCTTTCTGTTCTTTATATAGTTATATATTTGTATAGATATACCAGTATTTTCTGGATGTTATCACTTTTCATCAGATTTGGAAAGACCTTTAAAACGGAAAATTATTCTTTACTGTGTTCTTTTATAAATAAGTTATAGAAATCCTTCCAATGATGTATCAGACTGTTTTACAGATGCTTTGGCTATTATTGGTGATGAGATATTATTCATGAGCAGCTGACATTAGAAAAAAATGGGTAGAAGTACACTTGAGCAGTTTTTAATCCTCCCCTTTTGAGAGATTATGAGAGATCATTAAAAGTGATTGCTTGTTTACCTTGAAGATTCTCCAGTGGAGGATTTTGAAAATTTCTAACCTGTTGTCTCTATTCTATGGAGGAAGAAATGTGACTAAGCTTCTGGGTATACAAGTAATAGCATTGGTAGCTATTACCCTTTCCAGCCTCTCCTCTTAGTAAAACGTTTGGAACATTTTTGTTAGGATTTCACTTTCCTAATAAACACCTGCATTTTTGTCATCTAAAAGCTGGACATCAACAACACATGATGTCTGAATACTGATTGAGAATTGAGATTAATATGCAGTTGGAGATATTAGTTTTCTCCAACTGAGTGCATGCGGTCGTGTGACTGTCCAGTGCAGTCACAGGCATGGCGCAGTCCGGGAGGGCTGGGCTAAGGAGAGAGCGTCTGCTCCCCATCCCTTTTCTCCCAGTAATTTCTCTCCCTACATCCATGTAGAAGTTGTGTGCTTATTGGTGCTACTTGGCACTGATGCATTACATCTATACTCAATGGTCTGGATTGGTTTCTAGTGTTGTATTGGAGTACGTTGACAGGTGTTAGTTTTGACACAGAAACTCTAATTGATTTTTGATCAACCTTCTTTTGTTCCACCAAAATGCTTAGGCAGAGAGCCTCCCAGCTTAGATATGTAGGAACTGAGGACAAAAAGGAATTTAGCAGGAGCTGCTGACTCAAAAATACATAGTTTGTCAGAACCCTAAGACAGTGTATTTCCAAACTTGTTGTGGAGCTCAACATAGTAGGTAGAAAGAGGCTGAGGATTCAGAACTGATGGTGGAAATTGCTAGCTTTAACAGGCTCGGGTGAGGGAGAATCATAATTAATATGTAGCTATTAAATGTTGCTATTCAAAATTTTTACATACTTGCAGTGGACAACTAAAAACAGGCAGAACTGTAAAAAAACCCCAGGAATTTAAATGATAGTGGACCATTATCCTTAGAAGTTTAAAGACAGCAAACTGTTTTTGAAAAAGAGACATGATACATTTAAATGGCATCTAGCTCAGATCCAAGGAGGAGCAGAGTTATGCATTGAAGGTAATTGAAAGCACCCTTCGAAATGGGCAGAGCGGAGATGGCTCTTGACCCTGGATCTCTTGGAACTTGCAGCAATGCACAGCGACTTTGCCATCATGATAAATGATTTGAGTTTTCACTAAGTGAGTGTCTGAGTATCGTTTATGCTGACTCCCTGATATTTCACTGCCAAGAGGTCAGCTGCTGTATTTGAGCACAGATGAGAGTCACTCGAAGATGAATCCAGGTCTGGACACCTTGCAGAGAGCAGCACTTAAGGACTGTGTTAGTAGCAGAACTGGGTGTTTTTTGCTGGATATTAGATGTATGCCTGTGATTGAAACTGCCACAGAATTGGACATCATTGATGTCTGAGTAGAACCAATCCTGCCTGAAAATCAGAGCATGAATCAGTGATTTCTTGGCTCTTGACAAAGGATGTGATAATGACCAAACTGGATAACAACCATCAGCTTCTGACTTGTTAGGATTCCAATCCACAAGTGTTACCTGGGGGGCTGATGATTGAATAAAAAAATACTTTTATGATTGAGAGAGGCTGGAATTCAGCAGTGTCTAGTGCTGTGAAGGCAAAGCATCTTGAGAACCCAACAAACTGGTCAGCAGAGAAGAAAAGCATGATCTTCTGTAATGCAACAGCATTATAATTGACTATAAACAACTTACATGTCTAATACTGGGGATTACTGCAACAAATTAATGCACTGCAAAAGACTGCTTGTGAAGAGAACACAGGAAACCTCGGCATTTTTGTGAGCTGCTGCTTAACCCAGTAACACAGAATGCTGTACAGTGTATGAATGCCAAGTGTTCCCAGAATCTGTGCACTTCTTGTTTGAACCAGATACCACTTAATTAAGTTCATTGAAATTAGACATGAAACCAAACCCCTCCATTTCATTGCAAAGTTAGATCTTATTCCTAGTGATTCAAGGATGTTTTGGCCATGCGTACAAACCTGGGCCAAATTTAAATGTGAGAATAATTTTGAGATAAATCAATACACAGGGATTTAGGGTTCAGCTCTGTTTCTGTGCATTTGCATTGTTACTGAGATCACCCAAACTCTCTGCCCCAGTTTCTCAACTGAAAAATGGACATGATAATGAGACTTTCTTTTCCTCACCTTTTGGGTGGTTTTTTGTATATTTTACTCAAAACAGATCTAAGTAACATAAGGCAGTAAATAGTAAAGTACTTGCTGTCAAAAACAGAAAAGCTTGCATGAACTGTGAACTGAAACTGCTAAAATTTTCTTTTGACTTCTCCTTTTTGTTTCTATCACAAGGGATTTCATAGGGAGGTATCAGTTTCCTACACATGATAATTAAGATTCATATGACTAACTTGACTTAAAATTCAGTAGAATGCTCATATAACCCTCTAGTGGTCCCCAAATCCTGGGTTATTAGTCTGAAACTGGAAGTGCAGAATAGTAGAGAGGAAACTGGGACAGATATGTTCAATATTAATGCAAAAAGATACAGAAGAACTAACGTGAAAAATAAAAATAAACTTTCTTTTCCTATGCAGTGGAAATACCTCAGGCAAAAAAAATTATTATAATACACATTGAACTTAACTGAAATATAGATCTAAACCTTTAAACATATTCCCCTGTTTTTAGTGATATAAAATATTCACTGTAGTCAGTAAATTAGGCAATGATTGAAGAAGTAGTGGGCTATGAAATTTATTTTGTAGTATCTCTATATAAGTACAGGAAGAGAACTCTTTGTCTTTTTAACTCTGGTACTAAGTTAAAATATTTAATAAATGTCTACCAGGAATAATTTGTATTTACAATTGAAAGATAAGACAGACACCTTCAGTGAATGAACTTTTAATATAAGTAATTGTAATGTTTTAATTATCTTGGTTTTTTTTGTTACTTCTGAAAAGAAAAATGTAAGAAAAATATTTCAGTGCTTCCATTCCAGAATCAGCTATCCAACTTTGAGCATTATATCTGTCTTAATTCCTTGCTTATAGATATTATACAGCAAAATAGTAAAAGTATTTATCTGCATTTTATTTACATTTGAAGGCAATTGTTGGCATTAGTATAATTGGCATCCTCTTAATTTCTTTATGCTTTTACTCCCAGCATTCAGACCTTTATGAGCATTTTTGTTGTTACTAACCATTCCACTCATTTATGGATACATGTTAAGTCAGTTCCTGAATCTCTTTTTTTTTTTTTGCTTATTATTTTGCACTGTTTACTTATATATACAGAAAAAAATAATTCAGTAACTTTGTGAAAATAAATACCTCTGTCAGAAAAAGAATTTCAGTGCTTTTACCAGTGAACTGGGTTTTTTTGTTTGTTTGTTTGTTTTTGCTGGTTTCTTTTTCTTCTCTTAGATGTCCTGTCTTTTTGAAAATTTTTCCACTTAGCATATGGTCCCTGTAAGACACACAGCCTTTAGCATTTTAAAAATTTGGGCTGCACAGTGATTATAAAATCATGGAAAAGAGGAAAATATTTCTGACGAGGAAGAGGAAATGTTTGGTGAAAGCCATATAGTATTTTCATGTTTAATTCGAATTAATCTCTGAATTCAATTTATGATTTTCAAGTTTATAAATTGCGATACGATTTTGAGGAATTCTGAAAAATAATTATCTCTGCTTTTACTTTTAATACTGAGACAGGAATCAGAGTGCCTGAATATTGCCTGTAGAATTTTTGCTAGTGGTATTTCTAATGTTTTTTGCTAGTGTTCTTTCCCCTCATCCACCTTCTGAGTTGTATATAGATCAAAGATGGTTGAAAAATTCAGTTAAGCATTTCATCTGTATTTTGATGACCAAGACTCTGAACCTTTCCGTAGGACACTGGGGAGTGGTTCAACGTTCTTTGAATTTAGGTTATAAAACAATGTTTTTTCTTTGATTGCAACTTCTCATTGCGTAATAGCCAATTCTCTCCTTTTTTACCTGAAATATCTGAGATAGTCTGGCTTAGGATATCCAGAATAAAAAACCATTAATGAAGGAATTCTGAGCATGAGTCTCTGATAAACACAAATTAGAGGACAGTGTGTTCTGTGCTGAATAGATGCATATGGCAAGTGCTTTGAATCAGGTCAGGACTAAGAGGAAATGATCTGCAGTCCTCTGCTTGAGCACATGTTTAGATGAGATTAAAAAAAAAAAAAAGAAAGGAAAAACAGATTTAAAGGCTTTATTAGACCTCAAAGTGGGAAGCAGATGTAAAGTTTAAGGGTAGTAATACTTAAATTCTCATGTAACTGCTCAGAAACAGACATGTAATATAAGACAAACAGTCATCTTTGAAATTAAAAGCCATTATGATTTCAGTGTTGCCACAAAATCAATATCCTAGCCTAATTCACCAAAGCCACAGTAAAGAAAATAAAAAGAAATAACTAAAATCTCTTCATGAGGTCAACCTGTCAAAGAAACTTATACTACAATACGATTTTACGTTGTTCAGTGGCTTACTGAACAATAGGTTTCTTTTATCTTTTGAAGTCTACAATAGGTCCCAAGAGAAATGAAGCACTGAAAGTACGAATCCCCTGTATCAGCACATGTCACCAACGAAAAGTAAAATGAACTCTTAACAATGGATTGAATTTTTTTTCTTGACTAAATTCTCTCTTCTTAATTTAAAAAGATGAAACTGTGGTAACCTCTTAAACTCTGTTCTGTCCCTTTTTGAAGAAGGAGAAATTCTGATTTCAAGTGTGTCAATATCTTGTCTCCTTTTAGAAGAAAGACACTTCAAAAAGGAACCATCTTCTTCGTCTTGTCTCCTACAGATCATGGGGAAAGAGTGAGTGTTCTTTAAGAAAGATGCACTTATGAGCATATACCCATACCATGTGAGTCATTTGCCAGAGAGTTATGGTGGCATGGCTACAGATGATGGTCCTTCATGCCATAGAAACGTTAAGATTTTATTTAGAAGGATGATGATCTGCCTGGGTCAATGCACATGTGCTGGGTTGTAGAAAATCCATAATGGTCTCCTTAATACAGGGCTTTAAATAATCTCCTCAGTAAAAATGGTTTTATAGTAGTTAATTCAGGACAAATCTGAACTGTGATTTTAGGACTAATTTAGCTATCAAGGATTGATTGCACTTAATTACTTAGTGACTTAACATAGGCACCCAGAGATTTAGGAAGTAGCTATTACAGTATTGTTATTGTGTACCTTTCTAAAAGTGTGGGATTTGATTACTAAATTCTGCTTTCAGATGCACTACAGAAATAGTTTGAGTAAAAACTCTGAAACAAACAAAAAAAAATCATTAGCTCAACACCTCATTTCTCACTCTCAGCAGATCAGAAGTTGTCCTTCAAAACATGTCTACACCTGAGCAAGGCAATGTTATGATAGCAGCTCTTGTCTCTTCTTCAGTTGACTAAATTAGCTTCAGTGGAACACTGCACTAATCTAGCTGTACTAATAAAAAAGCTAGCTTGAGCATCTTTACGTGGCAGTGCATTGTGCATTGTGCTTACAGTTGTCTATTGTCAGGATTTCAATTTGTCAGACACTTTCAGCCACGTAATGCTGCTTTTACTTCTTGGCAATTCTGTGCTGGATATGGAGCTTGGTAATGAATGCTGATAAATAACTCTTTAGTATCCCTGCAAGAATGACATCAGCAATTGCCTCAAAGTGCAATATTCAAAGTCCTGACTATGGTTGATTAAAAGGTGTAGGGCATTTTCTTCTGTTACATATTCATAAATAAAAAGGAAATGTACAGTCCTTTATATTTAAAGGCCTCACCTAAAGTCTGCTAATATCAGTAAAAATTCTTCTGTTGATTTCAGTGGTAGGTGACTTACTGGATTGTATTTCACAGGTGGTTCTGGCTGAAGAAAAGAAGTTGCAAGATTTAGCAAGCGTTAGAAAAATGCAATCTGATTAGAAATCAGACATTTCTAGCTAATAGTACAGGATGAAAAAAGGGAGAAAGTTAGTTTTTGGGTAATCATGAAGAGAGCTTTCCCAATTCAAAATAGGGAACACTGTGAAAAAGGTTGCCCATAAATACATCCAACTGAAAGGGAGACATTTCTAGGTGATTTGTGGCATCCAGGGCTTTAGTACAATAAGTGGATGAATAGAAAAGAAATCTACTTTTGAAAAAGAACAGAAATTCCTGTGTGCTACCACTTCTTGGAAACACCTATTTTCTAAGTAAATCATAGAATCATAGAAACATTAAGGTTGGAAAAGACCTCTAAGATCATCGAGGTCCAACCATCAACCCAACACCACCATGTCCCTAAGCGCCTCATCTACACATCTTTTAAATACTTCCAGGCATGGTGACCCAACCACTTCCCTGGGCAGCCTGTTCCAAGGCTTGACCACTCTTTCAGTAAATAAATTTTTCCTAATGTCCAATCTAAAGCTCCCTTGGTGCAACCTGAGGACATTTCCTCGTCCCATCGCTAGTTACTTGGGAAAGGAGATCAACACCCACCACGCTACAATCTCCTTTCAGGTAGTTGTAGAGCGCGATAAGGTCTTCCCTGAGCCTCCTAGTCTCCAGGCTAAACAGTCCCAGTTCCCTCAGCCGCTCCTTATAAGACTTGTGCTCCAGGCCCTTCACCAGCTTTGTTGCCCTCCTCTGGACACGCTCCAGCACCTCCATGTCTTTCTTGTAGTGAGGGGCCCAAAACTGAACACAGTATTTGAGGTGCGGCCTCACCAGTGCCGAGTACAGGGGCACGATCACCTCCCTGCTCCTGCTGGCCACACTGTTTCTGATACAGGCCAGGATGCTGTTGCCCTTTTTGGCTACCTGGGCACACTGCCGGCTGATGTTCTGCCAGCTGTCAACCAACATCCCCAGGTCCTTTTCCTCTGGGCAGCTTTCCAACCACTTTTCCCCAAGCCTGTAGCGTTCCCTGGGGTTGTTGTGGCGGAAGTGCAGGACCCGGCACTTGGCCTTGTTAAACCTCATACAATTGGCTTCAGCCCATCGATCCAGCCTGTCCGAGTCCCTCTGCAGAGCCTTCTTCCCCTTGAGTAGATCAACACTCCCACCCAACTTGGTGTCGTCTGCAAACTTACTGAGGGAGCACTCGATCCCCTCGTCCAGATCATCGATAAAGATATTGAACAGGACCGGCCCCAGTACTGAGCCCTGGGGAACACCGCTCGTGACTGGCCACCAACGGGATTTAACTCCATTCACCACAACTCTCTGGGCTTGGCTGTCCGGCCAGTTTTTTACTCAGCGAAGTAAGCCGTGAGCTACCAGCTTCTCTAGGAGAATGCTGTGGGAGACAGTGTCAAAGTCTTTACTAAAGTCCAGGGAGACCACATCCACAGCCTTTCCCTCATCTACTAGGAGGATCACCTGGTCATAGAAGAAGATCAGGTTGGTCAAGCAGGACCTGCCTTTCATGAACCTGCGCTGGCTGGGCCTGATCCCTTGGTTGTCCTGCACATGGCTTGTGAGCGCCCTCAAGATGAACCGCTCCATAATCTTCCCCAGCACTGAGGTCAGGCTGACAGGCCTGTAGTTCCCCGGATCCTCCTTCTGGCCTTTTTTGTAGATGGGCGTCACATTGGCAAGCCTCCAGTCGTCCAGACCTCCCCTGTTAACCAGGACTGCTGATAAATGATGGAGCTCTGCCAGCTCCCTCAGTACCATCGGGTGGATCCCATCCGGCCCCATAGACTTGTGAGCGTCCAGGTGGCGTAACAGGTCATTAACTGCTTCCTCTGGGGTTATGGGGGGTTTATTCTGCTCTCTGTCCCTGTCTTCCAGGTCAGGGGGCTGAATACCCTGAGGATAACTGGTCTGACTATTAAAGGCTGAGGCAAATGTAAGGTAAGGAGGAGTATACCCTGTATTACTTCTTTCTGACTGGGAATATGTCTCAGGGTGGAGTAGTAGTTTGTGTTGGCTGGCATACATGGTCAAGTCTAACTGAGATACAGATATTCCATTGTTTTCTTCCTCTGAAGCAAATGAATGGCAGAGGGTACAGGCACTAGGATGTTACAGAAGCAATTTCATATAATCTCTGGCTAAATGGACAAACATACCCAGTCACTTTTCGAGATCTAAGAAGGAACAGAAAGAGCTTTAAAAATTCAACAGTAATGGAGAGGTGATTTGACAAGTCACAGTTAGAACCACAAAGATCATTCCTGTAACATTTGAGAAAATGAAACCTGCTTGGTACTCCTTCATCACCATGCATGCACCCTCAATTAAAGCAGTGGCCCTGATAGCAGGCAGTATAATCTGCATTTTATTTCACTCATGAGCAAAATAACAAGTTACTCAGGCCTGCGGCACTCATGAGTGATATGGGCCGTGTAATATCCTCTCCATTGAGTTTCCTATTATTAAGCTTGAAATAAAGAGTTCAAAATTAACTGTGACAATGATTTTATCTAGCATTGGCATCACCATTAGCTTTTGCAGTTTACTGCTAATAAAACTTTAAATTTGCTATTACTTGTAATAACCTTTTTGCCACCTTAGCTGTAGAAATTAGACAAAGAACCCTGCCAGAACATGGCTAATGACATTTTCTAGATGCATGGAAGAATTGACTAGAAATAGTGGCTGTTATTTATAAAGTGTTAATACAATAAAGTACAATATTTGGGATTTCAGCTGATTAATTTGAAGCACATGCTTCTTTTAACAGGCATCAGTGTTTCATGGTTCACATATTTAGCTGTCCAACTTTACATGCAGTGTGTCAAACGGATAAGCATTCTCTCTGCAGCTGTCAGGCTGTTTTAAAAAACAGACACACAAGTGAGTACAGGTAATTTCATATTTCTGAAGCACTGCCAAGATCTTCTGTTTAGAATGGATGTTAATGAGGCTAAATCCTGAAAAACTTTCAGATCCTAAAAGTATCACCCTGAAAGAATTTTATAAGGTGCTATCCTGATCTTTCCTATACTGGTATAAATCAAGAACAACTGCACTGAAGTCATTGGACTTGTACTGCAGTATAAGTTGTGGAACTGAAATCTGCAGCTCAAAATCCACTTTGTTATCCTTACAATATTTATTTATCCTTTTGACATCTTTTCTAAGCTATTAGTTTTCAAGCTTCCTAGCTAGGTGCAATTTTCATTGATTTCATTGAGGCAAGGATTTCAGCATCTTTCGTCTGACACAATGCCATCCAGAAGTACAGATTTTTAAATATCAGTAAAAAGCACAAAAGAATTAAGGACAGGCATACCAATGAAGAGGCAAAAGCCAAACACTCAAGCTGAAATGCAAAAAACCATTTAAATCCCCTTAGCTAGAGTCTTCTAAGTAGGTACACAAATTCTGTATGACTGTGGAGTCAGACAGGTCCTAATAGGATGCAGGGGGAACAAGAAGCCATGTAAAGTAACCAGTAGGGGAGTTGATTGATGGTGACTATATATCAAATACCTCTTTGCACATAGTTTTCACAGTTGGAATACTGACCTTAAGATATATGCCTATGCATTTCTTTTAAGATGTCTTTTCCTTTTTAAAAGTGGATGATCACTTACTCCCTTTTAAATAATAAGTCATTGGTTAGTGCATTTATGCAGGATGTGAATCTGAGTTCACATCCAAATCTTTTTACGTGCCTGGAACATCATGGCTTTTAGACTGTACACTGTTCTAGAGACAGATGTCTAGTAAGGCTGTTACAGTAAGTAAAAAAAAAAGGGTTAAAAGACTGACTGAATAGAAGGGAGCCTAGGAGATAACAGTTCTGTAACCTGGGGATTTGGACATTGCCAGGAAGAGGGAAAGCTCTTCTTCAGTCACTGCTCCATGACAGTGGCAGTTCTATGTGACAATTGTTGAATATATATATAATTTTTGGAGCATAGACTGCTAGGTAGCGTCTTATCTCCTAGAGTTGAGAGCATTACATGAATAGTCTAAATACAAGAAGGCCATGCTCTTTCTTGTGGCCTTGCTCTGGCATAAGTGATCTTTAATTCTTCATTTTGTATGTGGAACAACTGTAGAAGAGGTAGAGATCGTTTTTTCCCTTTCTTTTTCCCTTCTTTTTCCCGATTTCTTCCCTTCGTCACAATGTGATGGTTGGGAAACTCTGCAGGGAGATGGGTGAAATGAATATGAATTCCATGAAGGATTGAAATGAATATGAATTCCATGAAGGACCAAAATGAATGGAGCCAGGGTTTTCCAGGACTACAGTGGCCTGAGTGCTAGCTAGATGTGTGTCTTTTTGATCATCCAGTGAAATCAGAACATGAGAAAGTAACAGAGGGTTATTGGGAAAGCAAGAGGAAGAAGAGAGGTCTTGTTGATCCTCATCATGTGCCTGCAGTTCTAATTTTGATTGCTTATTTTCTCTTTCCCCACTACCTCATGATTACTTCATAGGAACCAGGCAGAAAGTAATGGACCATGGGAATAGCAAAAAGAAGTTAATTTAGTGGAAGCTAAGGCTGAAGCACAATCACGTGAGTCAGGAAGGAGAATTCAGGTTACTGCATGAAAGCTGGTAGAGAGAGAGGAGTGAAAGGTCTGAGGAAGGGGTAGGCAGTTCAGGGCTGAGATATTCTTTCTCTGCTAATTTGTTCTATTATCCTTTAGTCTAGACTTTGGCTACCAGGGCAGTTCAGGAGAGAAAAATTATAGCTACATGATAAAAATCAGTTTTATTTTGAAGAAAAAAACAATCTTTGGGTAGTATTTTTTCCTCTTTCTTTTTTTTCTCTGTTTCTGTCTGTCTTTCTCTGTTTCCTGCATCCCCCCACCTTAGGCTTCCAGCTTGGATTTTGTATATCATGTAAAGCTTCTTTCATTAATTGCAGCTCAAATTACCCTGATTATAGTACCACCTCTTTAGACTGCTCGGCCAGCAAATAAATTATTTTAATAATGATGCACTACACATCATACAAATATGCAGTTTCAGTTCTCTGAGCAGCGTTCATAGTTCTTAGTCTTTCTTTCTTCTACATTTTAAATTACTTTTTAAATTTAAATAATTTAACTAACTTGCTTGAAAACATGGCTGTGTGGAGACATAGGCTCATTACCTTGATGCATCATCTGAGAGAAATCCCAGCAGTGAGGATGACGATGAAGGGTGTAATATATTATCTTACAAAAGGTCATTCTGGTGTTGCTCTTCTCAGTGTTGCCGTCAAGAAGTCAGTGCTTCCAGCAATATGCTGATAGCCTTGTGGGTGTAGGTGTTGATAGATAGGCTTGGATGCTTCTTGAGACTTTTAGAGCAGTGAAGAAATATTTTTGAATTGGAGAGGCACCAACTCTAGCCTTCAAACTTTGTTGACACTAATTCTCATAGTAATAATATGTTGAATATATGGTGAATCACTTCTAACTGGTGCTAGGCAATGCACTTCCCAAACTTCCAAGTTCAAGGAACTGTTCTGAATTTCCATGTGAAAATGCTGTAGGTATATTTGCGTGTGATGTCTGAGAAGGTACCGAACAGAGGATAAAATACTCTGTCCCTAAGTAGCTTGAACATGCAAAATATGTTTTATTCTGTGAACTCCACTTCCTCCCTAGAGGAGAAGAATGCTGGGAAGGAGAGGGAGGGACATTAACAATATTTTATCACCAAAATGATGGATTTCCAATCACTTGCCTTTGTGCATATCTTGCTACTTTACTAGTCTGTTTTTTTTAAATGTATAAAAATTAAACAATATGTTAGACCCCATTCCTAAAAAGATTGTTCTTAGCTCTGTTTATGTGCTGAACTCTCAAGTCAGTGATACCTCTGTCATGAATGAAATGCTAAAACTTAAATGTTTGTGTAATTATTCACAGAAGGTAGGGGTAGGCAACACCAACAATTTTCGGAGTTATTCTGCAACCATAGTGAAGCCAGTTTATATATCAGTCAGATATTTTCTTTTCATAGAGATATTTTTTTTTAGACCTGGTAAAAGAAGCAATGAAAATTATATCTATGCCACTTTTGATCTTTCAGGGTATGTCAGATGTTTTCCAGCAATTTTTGCAAAATACATCTTGACCTTTACAAGCTTCATCTGAATGACACAGATCAGGTAGTAGTCCTGCCTGTGTGATTAAATACAGATGTTGCTAATATATTATGATCTGATACGCTTTGGCCATGGTTTCATCGCCTTCAGGGTTATGCCTTCAGAAGCCGTACCTTCAGCGAATCACCTTTTAATTAAAAATGTAATTTAAATTTTCTTCTTTCCCTGCACAAGTGAAATTCCTATCCTAAAATTACAGTCCCTTCCCCTCTCCCCTCCTGCCCCCTTTTTTGCATTTTGGGTGTACATTTCAACCAGGTCAGCATGTGTTACCTTAGGTGGAATGAGCATACTTAAAGACTGTACATGATCCTCTCATGATACAGCTGTTAAAAAAGGATTCTGGGTTTTAAGTTGAAAGACCATGGCCAGCTTAGCTTGATGGCGAACATACTAGAGAGTTAATGTCAATATTAGGACATTGTTTGACTGAGATGCACTGTAGAGAGAGAACTGGATATAGAGCAGCTTGAAATTCAAATTGAGTGGATATGCAAAATGAACTTTAATCAAAATTTTTGAAAGTGTCTCTTTTAGAGAGAAGGCATTGCTTAAAGTATCCAAGTCCGTCAAACAGTCCTTCTCAGTGGGTACCTGTGTCATTTATTTCTGAGTGAGCGCAGTGGGGAAAGCAGCGAGGAGGGCAGTGTGGGTTGTGGATGTCCGCAGCATACGGAGTGGCTGCTGTGCTGTGGGAGCGCTGCAGGGCCGCGGTGGTCACTGGTTCTTTTGCTTTGAACTTTGTTTCCTTTCCCTGCTTAGGGTACTCTCTAGCTGGCCTGACCAGCTGTCTGGTTTCCACATATCTTTCTCAGGCCAGATGGGGCTATTGTGAACTGTCTCATCTTCTTGAGTAGCTTTTATCCAGAGCAATTAAATTTTGTGGAAAGAGAAGAAAATGAGGAGGAGAAAAAATATGAAAAAGCTCCTTTCAGTGCAGCATTCGTTTTGGCTAAGTTAAAGTAGCCATGGAAGTACAGGTGTAGAAGCAGTAAAATTCCAGCTAATGACAGAAACAATTGTTTTTAGTGTAACTTAATTATGTTAATTGATTTGACAACTTGAGAGAAAGGGGTTTTTATATAGATGAGTGTTAGCTCAAGAGAATTCCTGTGGAGTGGAGACAGAAACTGCGGTTTAGCGTCAGTGAGTGGAGAGAGATCAGTAGGATGTACAGTAAGAAGACTGTAATGGGCCATAAAACTAATGTCTTTATTGAGTCCATGATTTTTAGTATCCATTAGTTACTGAGTTCCTGGATTAGCTCTGGAAGGTATTCTGTAAATCTTGCATGGGGGTGAAGGCTGAAAGGTCATTGGGGAGGGGCCGTTTTGTGAAAATGTTTTCCTACTAATAGCTGTATTCTTTCTTTTTATTGATCATATGAATTTAGTTTGGCACAAAATATGTGAATTGTTTTTTAAATGGTTGCTATGAGGACACTGTCCTCCTCAGTTACTAGTTCACTAGATGGTAAAATAACATCCCATACCATCACGGCTTGCCTTAAAAATGTATAAACCCAAAAATGACTCCAAGAGGCTTTTGGTGTGGGCTTATACTTCCTCATCCTGCTCTCAGATGCTGAATCTGCTCTAATAGCTGAAGTCTCCAGGATATCCAACAATTGCATGCTATTAGAAAAAGAAAAGGGTTTTGGAGTACTCCAGAGAAATGAAAGTTCTAAGGGAAGTTAATAGGTTTTATTTGGACCTTTTATCAAGTCTGAAAGAGAAGAAATAATCTCCCCAGTGAAGTATCATTAGACACAACTGTTGGCAGTCAGTGTAACAGCTCTGGCACTGACAGGTCCCGCTCTCCCCCGCTGGCTTGTGGCCTTACCTCTTTCCTTGTCCCAGCTCCTCTGAATCCCTTAGTGAGCTGAGGCAGCTTTCTGTAATGACAGAAAACTCTTTAGATAGTTTACTGGGTTAGTTTTCTTCTGACTTGTAGAGATGATTTGGCACCCTGCATGGTCGGGTGAACACTGCAGGCAGTGAGAGGAGGGGGAAGGACGGCAGGAGGGGGCGGTGAGGCAGGAGCAGGGCACCAGCAGAGCCGGGCACCTTCAGCAGTGGCCAGGTGTTGGATCAGCTCAGGCATTTCATCTGGCTCTGCGGCTGGGTGGGTTAGCCCATGGCATCAACACCTTGATACATGGGCCAGCTGGACAGCTTGAGAGAGAAGGGAAATAGGCAGCTGAGGAACAGGGGACTGACAGGCTGTCAGCAGGAGGAGGTGTGTGAGAGGAAAACTGTGGTGGTCTAACCAGTGTCAGCTGGATCTGTGATTATTTTTTCCAATTCGATAGGATTATGAGTTTCAATTTCTATGGACATCTTTTGAAGGTATTTTGTGGATCTCTGCAGTGAGCAGAAGTGAGAATAACAGGTTTGAACGTTTATGAATGGTGAAGAGTGATTAAGCCATCAGAAAAAGAAGATCTGTAAAAATGTTAGCCTGCAAAGACTACAAGGAGCTTAACATATAGTCCTCTGCCGTTGCTAGCAGGAACTGAGGGAAAACCCCACACTTTTTTACCTCAAAACACAATTTGTCGTTAACGCTATTCCTTAGCAGCTTCAAGAGAAATAGCACTTTCACTCTTCTGGAGCCTTTAGTTTGTTCTTTGAAGTCCACAAGGCAAAAACTGCTGGCAGACCAACCACACTGAACAATCCTTCAAGAACTACTAGGAGAAATTGTCCTCAAACATTTCATCTTTTGAAAAGCCAGCTTTCCTCTCAGAGAGGACAGCCAGTCTATTAGCTATGAAATATAACCCGTTCCGTTATTGCAACAAATCAGGTGTTTGGTGGTAGGCACAGGAAACACAAGCTTGTATATAGACTCTCAGCTCTTGGAGTAATTCTTGTTCTTGTAAGCGTTTAAGGGAGGCTGCAGTGCTGCCACAGCATGAGATGTTGTTCTGCTGGCTGGAGACATCCACAGTATGTTTCATCTTTTTGTTTGAAGAAACTCACCAAAAAACCCTAAGTACAATTAAATACAAATAAAGTAAGTGTCATGAGAATGGAAGAATGTTTGAAACCGTAAAGCAACTGTAACAAATTAAGTTATATTTGCCTGACTCTTGAGATATCCTGAAATAGTAATCCTGAATAACAGTGTTTTTACCAGGCAGCTCAGATTTAATTCCCATTACTTGAGCGCCTCTGTCCAACGCAGAGCTTCAGAGACTTCGTTGCGGAGAGGCAGAGGCAGGCAGGACCTTTTGACACATGTAGGCATTTCACAGTGAGTAACTGCTGTGCCCCTTCCTTTATCATAATTTCCATTTTTAAAGAGAGAAGGAAAACTAAGTGTTCAAAGTAGATATATGGTGCTGGAAGCTGCAGGAGAAGGGTGTTTGCATTTATACCACTTAAGCAAGGCCCTTGGTCATAACCCTGGAAAATCATAAAATCATGGTTTTATTATGCACAGGGAAACTATTTTAGGTAGGTTTCAGGAGCTTGTTGGTTATTGGGAGCATAGACCATAAGAAACCAATGTTACCATGTTCATAATAAGAGGATCTTCATAACATATTTTCCTCTTCATATTGCTGCTAGATTTATAATATTATAAGCTACCAGAACAACCAGTGTGACTGTGTTTAAAATACAAACTTTGTTGTGTAATGACTTACCACTAAATCCTAATGCATTTTTGTTTTGTTTCATTTCATTTTGTGGCTCATTTCTTGCTCTGCACTCCCAAAGATCTTCAACTGTGTGCTTTCTCTCTGAGTCACAAATGAGTTTTTAAAATAAGCACTTGTACTGTGAACCATAAAACACAATACAGAGATGGAATCAAAAGAAGAAGGTAAATTACTTTTAGTGTTCTGCAAAGAAACTTTCACTTGGCTTTTCCTGTTGTTCTGAAACTGTGAAAATCAATATAGAAGCATATATTCTGAAGGCAGGTCATCTGTGCACCGGGTGTTTGTAACAGTGAGCTTTGAAGGGGTTACTTATGCCCCGCCTGACATGAATGTACAGTTCTTTGCACTAAGTGTCCCGATGAAACTACATTTTATCTGTGGCTATCTATCTCAATGGCTATTACTTTTTACTGTTTCAGACTGCTGTCTTTTATTATGGATTCACTGATAGATCAATATGACACAAGCAAGATAAAAGCCGGTTAGCCGTACATGTCTATTATAAGCTTGAGACGTCAGAAAGCATTTTTTCAGGATAGAAAGGATATGCCATCCACCAGAAGCCTCACAAATGCTACTTTCCTGCAAAGCCAAGATTCCTTTTAGTTTCCCTCCAGTCAATCCATCCCTGAACATCTTTATTTTGAGATCCTCTTGGCCATTCAACATCATTGAATTGAGGAAAACAAATTTGAAAAATGAGAGTAGAAGTTGTTTGCTGTGAGAAAGAGGCAGTAGACGGGAGTGCTGATATGTCATATCCTAACAAGAGAAAATCATGGTATGTGTGCTCTATTATAAACTTTATTATAAGCCTGGGTGAAACTTGCCAGTTTTAAACAGACAGCATGAAAATAAAGAACAGAAGTATGGGTTCTGTGAGGAGACTTCAAAACTTCTGAGGACAGGTGGAAGCTGCCATAATAAAATCTCTGTTATGAAGCTGTCCAGCAGAATAAAGAAATACCCTGGGGCCACTTTCGGATCTGGGTAGGCGAGAAAGTTAGCGGGTCTGTGAGACCTGGTGCTGGCAGGAGCAGATTGCTGGGTGCGCCGCAGACTGCATCTGCCCGGGGCTGCAAGTGCAGCCCACGAAGCCTGCTCTCCTACAGCCTTTTGATTGTCTTCAGGGTCAAAAAAGTGTAGGATCAATTTTGAAGCTTTTCCTGAAACTAGGTTGTATATGAAGGTTTGCTTTAATATTAGTTCCTTCACAGGACTACTTTTCCTTGCTTAACAACCTGGCTTCATTCAATATTTAGAAAATCTCTTGGAGACTCTTCGTCAATTTCTTGAAATTGGCAACAGTTAGAAAAATGATTAACAGGGAACACAGATACGCACCTACTATGATAAAATTATTGGGCTGATGTATATGATATTGGCCCTCATCAAACCAAGTTTTCAGTTTTTCACAGGTTCGTCACCAATTTTTAACTTGGACTTTTCTCCCTATATTTTACCTTTCAATTTGTGATGAACCCCATTAAACTATTTGTAGACTCACAGCTGAAAAAACGCTGAGGAACTGGATGTTTATATATTTTCTTTTCATTTATACCTGTACTTTCCTGGAATTGTAACCATAAAAAAAGGCATCAGTAATAGAGCAATAAATGTATGCTGAATATTCTGGCTGAAAATACTTTGCTCTGGACAAAAATGTACCTAGTAGTTTGTTGGATGATACAGCACAGTGTTCATCTTGAGCGAGTTCAAAGAAGGATTGTGCATGAAAAGAGTTTAAATTTTTTTTTGTTTTTTTTTTTCTGAGGTGTTCGCCTTTCATGAGATTTTTTCTTAAATACCTGTCATCAAATGCAATCTCATATATTCCCAAAGCAAAGCAACAGTATTCTTAAAGGTCAAAGTGTAACTTTTCTGATTTGAGGAGAATCTCAGAAGAGACCAAAATTTATCAGCAAGAAAGTACCACAATCTTCTGTCACTTAACTGATTTCTTAAAAAATGATGTCCTACAGAATCATCTTTGCCTCCAAAGGCAGCTATGCAGAGGTGTGCCTAGCTTCTTGCTTCATCAATTCTTCCAATGTGCTTTACTGGAAGCGATAATGCTTTTGCAAGAAGGATGTATAAAAGGAAGGGCCTATTATGTTTCTTCACATAACAGAAGGGAGTCTCTACAGGTACCTTGAAATAACGTGGGAGAGATTCCTTTGTCTCTATTAAACCTTTTTTCAATTACTGGTACTATGAGTGCAACAATAGGGGTAATAGCAATGCAAAAGTCTTATCCCAGGAGGACTTTCAGAAGTGTTTAAACTGTCAGTTCTTATAGGTGCTGTTAATTGTTCTATCCCAGGAGATTATCTGCAGCTGAAATTTAAGGTAAATTTGTGTACATGCTGGGTAGTTTGGCGTGACTCTTCCAAGGAGAAGAGCTCACCGAGCCTGCTTTCACAGAATACAATGTATTTCAGTTGATGTTAGTTGATACGGTTGCTTTATAAAAGGTCTGGGGTTTTTTTCTGTGTTGGTTTGGTATTTTGTTTTGTTTTGTTTTGTTTTCTCTTTTTGTTTTTAAGTCAGGTGGAGGATTTTCCAACTTGTCTTTGAGCAAAGTCATATTTCTGAAATGACCGTTAATGCAGCATTTCGTTGGAGGGGTAAATCCCTGTACTGGAACTGTACATGCATTGGGTGGCCTGGAAAAGTGGTGTTAATTTCAAACTGTGAGCTCAGTCTTAGCTTGATATTTCTGAATTGCATGCCGGCATTTATATGGAAGTGTGCAATAGTATAGGCAAATATGCAGATGAGGGCAAACAAGTAGTAATTACTTGAATAAGAAGGGTGAGAAATTGAAGTGATAGAGCACTAGATTCTTCTTCAGTGACTCACAGTACCAATGTCGTATATGTTCCCAAGGGTTAGCAACACTCTGAGTGGAGCCATCGACATCTTTTTTATATTCAGTCCCTCATATTGATGGTAATTGCTGCTGCACCTTTTTTTTTAAAAAAGAAAAATAAAATATCTTTTGTCTGAATACTTTTAAGATGGCAAAAGAAAAGTGGCATTGTTTGAAAATCCCAGTGGAGTCATAATGAGACTTCACATAAACATTAGATCAAGCAACCACAAGCAGTCTGTGAATTATTCTGGGAAGTTTTTAAACGTGGGATATATGACATTATTTAAGTATTTATAAATGTCATCTCATCTGTTATAAGGAAAGCTAATAGACTGTTTTGCAGATATTTCAGCTCCAAAAAGCAATTGCTTCTGTAATCTATTTCTGTAAAATCGGCAAAAGAGGAAGCATACGTACTATGGGTCAATACCAGTGAAAGGCCTCTCTGCAGACAAAAGGTTCACAGTCCATTAAGTTTCAGGTCTGCCCTGATATGGATTCCTCTGATGTATTACTATTATATCCTATTTTTGTTGACTCAGTTACTATGTCAGCAAAACCAAACATTTTGGCTGGTGTCCCAGCATCAAGCTGTGTATGGAGGATATGTGTTTGCCTCCACCACCATGACAGTAATGAGAAACTGGCATTAGTTTGATTTGCATAATTGTACGCTTCTAACTTAGACTCTGTGTCAGTAGGAGACAACTTATTGTGATGATACTCACTGCACATTATTCGTTTTGTGCAATCAGCATTTATTTATGCAAATTTCATCATTTCAAGAGGTCATTTTCCAACCTTCTACCACGAAATCACTTTCTCTGCCAATGAACAGTAAGAAAACACCATAGAGAGCAGCCAGGTATATTTGTCATTCACACTCATTGGCCAGGACACTGCAAAGGGTTTATTGTGTGTGTGCATATGTTTTTAAAATTATGTTTTATGAAAGACTGACAGCTCTGGTGACAAAACTAAAATTTGATAGACCACATGTGATTATTTTAGACAAATGCTGTCAAAAAGGCACACACAAAATCCAAAACAAAACCAACTGACTGTCTTACTAGTTCTGAGAGTTTCTTTAAGAATAATTTATAGACTGAAAAAAATATTTTGTGTTCCCCAGATATCAGTGGAATGTTTTCTGTGATAAGAAGCAGAGCCCTGTAATTTATTCATGTGAGAGATAAAAAGACAGAATAACAAACTAGGATGTCCCACTTGTAACAGCAACCTGAAATAGCAATAAATGTCGAAAAAGCTTATCAGAATCATTTGGATCTTAAGGATTCATGAACTAACCTTCAAGACTCTCTTGACAAAAATGTTTCCAAGGTCACATTGTTTATCTTATCATTAGTGGTTGAGGAACCTTTTAAGGTTTAGTTTGCAAGTAGCTGAAATGACACCAGAAATTATTTTCCCTAGACAATCACTTTTAAGTTTAAAGAGTTGGAATACATCAGTGCTTAAAAGGTAGCAGGAAATTACACAGAACAGGTAATTTGGGGGCTAGTTGACTCTGACAGAGCGATGAGTACTTAACAGATTGTATCTTCACAAGAGTTACAGAGAGTTCACTGGACTTGCTAGCATGCAAACTATTGCTGAAAGGAAAAGAATGAGAGCCCAAATATGGCTTTACCTTTTATCTTCCCCAAAATAATCAATAGGAATCCTGGAATTCTGAGCAGAAAAAATGAGATGTACTATATTAGATGTACTACAACAGCACTTAGACTAAAATCATATTATAAGTATTATAACTATATACAAAACAAAACCCACAGGTGGGCCATATTTACAAGGAATGGTTGAGTTTCTAATGGTCCTTTGTATGCCAAAAGAATCTGTAAGTCAGATGTGGTACCGCACAGGAAAAAAAAAGTACATTTTGAAAGAATGAATGTAATTTAAATCTATTTATATGCTCACTAAGAAAAAAGCATTCTAATAGACAAGCACATGCATCTGGGAGAAAAATTTCTATCCACAGGTGTGCATCAGATGATTAGTTCCTAAATATTTTTACAGTCCTTGCTTCATGTGGGAGTATAATCCTCTGTCCTGACATACGCTCTTCCATACTCCTTGAGTAAAAAGGTTCTTAAAGAAAACTCAGCTGGGCAGCCAATGCTGTATGAGCCCCAAGTGCTAAATGAAGCTATGTGAGCTCAGAGTTTAATAAGAATATACTGCTCTTTGTATCATTTACCCACAGTCAGTCGTCATGCTGGATTAAGATTAGAAATTGTATAGGTACAACTTCCTGATATTTTTCTGTTTGGTGGTTTGTTGTTTTGTTTTTTCTTTTTTAAGTTATGAGCTAATTGGGAAAGAAGTAAGGGGAGCTAAATTGAAAGGAGTGTAATAAGACTAAATTCAAGAACAGAATGAGAAAAGGGAGTCCTAAAAGAAGAAAAATCTATAGAAGAAAAGTGAAGAAAAAGGCTAGAAAAAAGTGCTGTGAAATACAAAAGTCTCAGTGAGGTGAAAAAAAAAAAAATTAGTTTCACAATAAAAGCCAGTGCCCTTAGAAGAAAGAACTGAAATCCTAAATTACCCAGAGTAAAAGAGGGCCAAATGAGATGAACCTATCGGAGATAGGTAAGAGGCAGAAATACTCAAAGTGGAAGTAAAGCAGATACTCATCTACAATGTTTACAGAATCTTTGTGCTACCCCAAACACAGGAGATGTAGCCTTGAACTAGCAACAAGGTGAACTCTGAGTAAGTACCATGAATGGATGATTACGAATGGACAACATAGATGTATGATAATGGAAAGACAACTATTTGGGAACTGAAAAATGTACAGTGTATTGAATATTTTGAAAAAGTGTTAGGAGAACCTGACACATGGAATGAAATACTCTAAGAGGCATATTTGCAAGACTTGAGAGACCCCAACTGGATAACTGAAAGGCAGAGGCGGGAAAAATTGACAATAGCAGCCTGAGGAGCAAACAGTTGCATCTGGAAGAAATGAAGGGCAGATTTTTCTCTAAAACTTGACTTTGAAAATTGATTTCAAACAGAACGAAACCCCTAACAACAGTATTCTTTCTAATTTCACTTTTATGTTACAGAACCGGTTTAAGTAACAAACAAGAACTTCCTCCCTTTGTTAATTAGATGGATATATCATATGCAAAAACATTCCTTATGGACACTTTGATTTCATGAGGTCTTCACTTATGAGCTGCCTCAGGCATGGCAGTGATACCTAATGAATGCTTTTTCTACATTCCCTCTGAATAGTTCACCCTTCCTGGACAGAGGGAATCATGGTGGAATGAACTGGAGAAACTCAGGTGTGTCCTTTGCTAGTAGGTGACAAAGACAGTTCTTGCCTTTTGAAACGAATACATACTCCTTAACTCTCAGATTTTAATCTCGTCATGCTACAGCTAATACAGGTAGAAGGTGAATTATATAACCTACCTTCCGACTGTCACATCTCTAGCCCAATTAAAATAGTCAGTCTGGGGTTTCAGCATGGTTCTCATCTGTCAGGCATGGCACCAGGCTTTCTTGTCAGAATTCAAGAGAAGCATTTCTGTAGAAGACATGACATACCTGAGTTAAAAATTCCAAAGGTTAGTCTGGTTTATTCCGACTAAGTCTTTATGTTTCCTTCCATTGTACCTGAATTTGAGGAATTTTACTGACTCACAGAACAAGCTCTTGTATAAGTCTTCTAATACTGCCTGGTTGCAGTTAATCCAAAATAAAGTAAAAATAGTTTGTCTAGAAATTAGAGATTGAGAACTGGGTAAATCACAGAGAAGAGATTTGTTCAGATGTTCTGTTCACTGATAAGCACGAAAATATATATCAAATCCTGAAGCTGTATTGACGTCGTAAGTTCTTGCAGTCACTGCTTAGATTCTCTGATAACTGAGTATGGATTGTCAGGGCAAATATATGGAGAACTGGAGAAGACTGTGGGGTCTTGAAGTTGGGGTTTGATGTCTGAAGTTGTGTGAACTCTGATTATAGTCTAGTGTTTCAGCCCCAGTCTGTCTCTAATTTTATACCTGCTCTGTGTGTATGTACCATGGAGTGCTCTTTCTATTAAAAGACGTCACGTGAGGTACATATTGCTTAGCAGTCATGCAAACTGTGCCAGTGGGTTTCTTTTATCTAAATCAACAGCATGTGTGGATGCTTGTTGCAGATTTCAAGTACACTATGCCAATGATTCACACAAGGCAAAGGCCTGTTTGTTGAAAAGAAATCTATGGCCATGGCAATTACGACGTAGCTGCACTGTTCTAATGGTGAAGTGTCTTTGATTCTATATAATAAAAACCATGCAGCCTTGGAAATATTTATTAAAATGTTTTAAAATGTATTATAACTATTGATATGTGGATGGGCAGAATGAAAAAAGCAGAAACATTATACAAGGTTCGGAAGAATGCCAACTGCTTTCAAGTTGTGTTTTAACTTCTGCAGTTACCTTTCCAAACTCCACTGCCATCCTCAGTGGATTTGCTTCAGATGCTCAGGGTTAGGTTCACCTTACCTGTCTTTAGCCATCAAAAAGGAGGACTTAATCAAAGTTTGTGGTCACCTTTGTGACCTTTTGTGGTCAATGGAGAAATGGAGAGACAAGGACATGTTCAGAGAGTCATTCTGCTGATCTTCTGTTATCGCCTACCTGCTCCTCCAAAGATGCTTGCTTTTTCCATTTTTTCACAGAGGAGATGTGGGTGACTTGCTTAGAGTAGGTGCTTCACTTTCATATGGCTGGTGTTAGCCTCGGTAAATCTGTGCCAGAGCGGACAGCAGCACACATACACAGTGTGTGTCATACTTTTCACCTTTGCAGAAAAGGTTTAAAAATATGTTGTTCGGTTTCAAAATGCAAAGACTGCACCTCCAGATTACTCAGATGGATGAATTAAGGTAAAAGCCATGTGCTATGTGCTTGGATCATTTGTAACACTTCTAAAAAAGTAAAATAAATCTTATGATAGACCTTTGCGTGGGGGAGTGAACTGTTCATCTGAAAAATCCCTAACATAGGTTGGAATTAGAACCTGGAAAATAAATGTTGATCTTTTGTCTTCTCTCAATTTCATTGCCTCTGATAAAACACAATTAGATAATTGACAATATGACTTGAAAAAGCTTCTGCACTAAATTACATAACCATATGGGAATTAAAAAATAGTTTAAATCACTAACTAAGCCTCCCAACTCGAATAGTACAAATGGTTAATCTTTAGTTTCATAGCTGAATTAAGAACTTGAAAATAATTTTGCTTGTGGTCACCTTAAAATTAATTCTATTTTTTCATCTATACAGAAACCCCAGAATTTCATTTTCATTCAAATGAATTATTGAATTTCTTTTTTGCTGTTGAAAGATAAAAACCAGCTATGCATGTTTTGGAGCAGAACGTCCCATGTTTAGAGCACAGTTTTGGAGTGTAACAGTAGTAAAAACAGTATCACTGGATACACTGTAACCTAACATCATTTTACATTATCATGATGCACTAAGATTGTACTACGGAACAGATGTAATTTATGCTTATTCTGGCATTTAATTTTCTTTTTAACTGAAATGGGTGGGCTTGACAAAACTCAGGTTAATGGGGTAGCAGGAGATGAAAATCAAGGAGGTTTAATGCTTCTTTTCCAATCCATCCTCCATGTGGTTCCCATCTAAATGGGAGCTTCATCTGAACTGATGCTTTTGACAAGTTTCCTTCCCCTCTGCATCAGGACCTGAGAGGCAGGAGTATGAGATTGTTAAAAAAGTCTCTGGAAGATTACTGCTGGCATAGTTTTCTTTATCTCAAGGGAATTGTCCAATGCCCTCATACCACCAAGTTTATGTGTGAAAAATATCTGGAGCATTTGTCAGTTGCAAGCTTGCATACAATGTTACAAAAATAAATCCAGAAATTACTGTTTTTAAAGAATCTATATTGCTTACAGTGATAAAATAATTAGTCTAATCTGAACACATGAAATGATGGAATTATATTTTAAAAAGAAATTAAATAGGCTTCATGGTGAAGGAGAAAGTAAGTTTGATAACAACCCTCTGTTTTTTTTTCAGAATAATCCCTATAATGGTCACATATATCCACATGATTAAGGAATTAATTCACATTATCATTTAACTTCTGTCATTGAATACTTATGGGCAGCAAAACATGGTGATCCTCGCTCTAGAATGCATCACCACAAGCTCTGACAGATTAAGTGCTCACATTATAACTGGTATCTTCACTGGATCATGACAGATCACTGTGCTTTGGAAGCACTTCTTTAATGACATGATTTTCAGCTCACTGAGGGGAGCAGAGGAAGAGACAAAGGGCTGTTATGGAGCATGTTGCTGCAAGTGAGTAATGCCGTGTACATGTGGGCTGTTATGAAACTACATCATCATGGGTATTTGTAAAATTGTCAATATCCACCAGTTAACAAACTAATGTTTCTGGTTCACCGAACACTGGGAAATGAGACACGTTACGAGTCAATTCTGTACCTTCAGAGACAGGTATCTTTGTGTTGTTCAGTGTCACTGGACAGAGTATCCTGTATGTTTGCTGACCTTTTAAATAATAATAAAAAATAAGTCATGTAAATGCAGAAAAAATGCCCTGTTTCTATACAGGGCAAACTCAGGTGAGCACTCAAGCTTTATTTCCTGGTGGTGAAATGTTTCAGTTGCTCCAAACATCCACAGACTGCATGATATGGAGTTTACAGGAATGAAACTTTCAAGTAACTAGTTGCAAAAATGGCAGTTTAAGTTGGAAACATAGTAAATCTTTCCATTCTAAATTTGCAGGGAATTAAAAGTGATTACTTAGAAAACATTCCTGAATTCTGTTACTTTGACTCTAAGTTTAGTTTTAGGAAGTCCTTTTAAAAACTTTACTCTATCCTGCTGCAAAAGAGGTTCAGTGTAGCTGTTTACATACAAAAACCGTAATGATTTTATTCATGAATTGTCAGAGGTAGTATGGTTTTTTGCCTTTTGATCCTTTGGCGGTCCTGCAGATGTTGAGCAATATGGGTGGCTTATACTGTAGCAGTTATAAAGGCCATTCCTTGTGATCTTCAACTCTTTTTTTTTGCCTTCAGCCTGAAGTCCACAGGGAAAAGCCCCTGTTTAAAGGGGAGGCAGCTGATAGGATTCATGGAAAAAGTGGGAGATTGTGCAACACTTCACATTAGGTCACGCAGCATGGCTTTTTCCCTATGTTTTTACTGCCTTGAATTTTCCTTCAAGTCCCAGAAGCACTGGCAGAAGCTTTCTTTATTCACTGGCCCTTGGCTCTGTTGCACGCTGATACCCTTTCCTCCAATTTCCAGGTTGTCGAGAAAGACCAGACAAGATGCTGCCGATGTTATCATGATAGCTTCTGCCTGAACAAAACTGTTTCAGTAGCAGGACTTAATGTTCTTAATGATGTACCTTCCAAGACCATGACTGCTACTGGATATCCTAGGATAAGGTGATCATCTTACATCCAAATGCGGCTTTCCTTCATCTCACATTCCAGATGGATATCAGAAGAGATCATATTCTTCAAATGTTCAGACATTAGTGCTGATAAAAAACCTGCATTCTAGGTGCATTGTAACTTCATAAGAGCAACATCAATTCCATCCTATTACTGCACAGGTAATTGGTTTTGTTGGTCTGTTCTCTCTTTTTTAAGTAGTTGGTACTTTCATTAGATCTGTAACAGTGCTATACATTCCTCTCAAAGGCTCATTGGTACATACATCTCTTGCCTTCAAAAGGATTTACAAGAATTTTTCCACTACTACTACAGCTGCCTCCCCATTCTCATTTCCTTCTTGTGATACTGAACTTCTGCAGTCTGAACTGCTAGAAATGCGTTCGCTGTCATATACTCATATGACACCTTGTTAAGTAGCAGTTCTAAAACCTACTGGAATTGAAGAGATGCTCATCACAGAACCTCCCTCTAAAGTAATTTGAGAGGAGTGTCTTAGGCCATAACTCAAGCCCTTAAACCTGTATAATTTCATGTTCTACTTAAAGTAAATAATCTATTTCCAGAATTTTATCTTAAGCTACTTTCTAACCATGATTTTCTTGAAATGGGCTTTATTGTTTCCTTGAAGGCTGAAAAGTCATCAATGTGAAGACTGTCTAGTCAGATAGCAGGCTGTGTCAAAGTTTGTAATAAAGTAGTAATTTAGGATTCCCATGTATTACATTCATTGTAATTAAAGTCGAGTCTTCTCTAGCACATCCTGCTACTTCTATTTTCTTTGTACTTATGTTAGTGCATACAAGGAATTTACTTGGTATGACCAAATCATACATTATCGTTATGCTCTTTAAACATTGATGTCTAGGTTTTCATTCAGCAGAGGTGCAAAACAAGTTTTCTTGGATTAGACTGCCACGCATTACAATGACCATTATATCACCTGGGAATCATAGAGTGTCCCTAGTTATTTTGTCACCTGCTCCAATTCCTGGCATTGTGAAGTTCTGATAGATGGGATTTTGTGGAGTAAAGTAACAGGTCTCATCTGCCTTTTTGCCTATAGAATAGGACCATAGTGATATGCAGTTACATCTCTAAAACACACAGATAGCCTGTTTGGAGCTTATTTGGGGTATTTACTTGCCCCTTTTCAGGCCTATGGAATTTTGCTCCAATGGCAAAACTTTGCTTTAGGCATTAACTTAGTTTTGGTAGAGAGCATGTATGCTGAATTTCCTCAATCTCATTAGCAGTACATTCTTCCACCTGTTCTTAGTGCTTACTTCTTAGGTCACATTAGGGCTTAGTTATTCTAAGGTAGAAGCATGAAAAGCAACACTCACTTCCATCCCCATGTAGAAGAAAGTAAACTCCATAATCTGAAAGTTTGCTTAGAAGTCAGCAGTTTGTTTTTAATGTGTTGCCTTTTTTTTTTTTTTAACACAAATTTAGTGTTTTTATAGTTAATAAATACGGTTTAGAAGGATTCTTGTCAAGCTAAAATCTTGTGATTTTTCTTACTTTTCCTGATAAACTTTCCATCCTCCCTTGAGCCATTGCTGGTAACAAACCATAGTTTGAGAAATTGCTGTGGTGGATTCCATGATCTATGAGAACTAGTGTCCAGAATTCCTCATTCAATGAGGAAGAAAATCATACCTCATTAATAGGGCAATCTACAAATAAAAGAGGAGTGCCCTGTCCTCCAGAAAAGTTGCATTTCTCTTTGGTGATCAAAGTATACAATACACAAACAGCGTTTAATGCCAATACCGTGAATAACAGAGAACTACTTCCTTCAAAACATTGTGAGTACATCTAGCATTTTGCAGGAGGCACCCAGCATCTCACAGAATTTTACCAATGTGGGACTCTTTTAAAGGGTATGACTGACATTGCATAGGAATTCCATACAGTACTTACTGGAATATCAATATGAAATTATAAATGACTGGTTCTTATTTAAATGTAGAAGTTAAACAAGTTCTGGTCTTGGTTGAGGAATGTAGGCTCTTGAACCAGTGGTGAGAAAGGTGATGGACAGATACGATGCAGTAAAAATGGACAGAAGTAATGGAAATTTGAGCCCCAGAGTCAGCAGGATGTTTAAGCTATCTGAAATTGAAGATCTGAAGGAAAGCATGCACTAAGAACAAAATCACAGAGAAACCCCCCAAAAAGGACTGTTGCACATATAAGGACATTAAATAATACTAATATCATAGCTGGTCAAGTATGCAGCTGATTAAAGTGTTTTAACCCTGTGTTTATCTGTTAAGGCCCATCTTTGACCACAACAGAAAAATGAGTGCTCTCTTAAAAGTAAAGTGTTAGTATTTAATTCTTGCATCCTATTACACATATAACAAAGCTGAAGATCAAACAAAGTAGTATTATGGCTTCGCCAAGAAGTCTGGTTCTACACCTACACACTGAGCATCCTGGGGATATGTTCCTCTCCCTGAAGGTGCTTCAGGCTCAGTTCTCCTGTGCCCTCCTAATGCCTGTGAAGTGTTTAGAACAGATTTTGTTGAAATTAATTGAATACACAGACTCAAAAAGAGCTGAAAAAATGTTAAAAGATTTATGAATACTGGTGAATCATCAGAGCACACAAAACCTTAGAAGCCTTCCATCTTATCTTACATGTAAGTCTCCTTTGATCTTCTTCCTCTCAATCTTTTACATGGCTTTCTTGTACTGTTATAATTGTTCTGCTAATATTGTAGCAGAATGAAAGAATCAGTCAAAGCCCATCCAGGAGGTGGCAAGTTGCAAAAATTTGAACATCTATTTAATTTTATATGCAACTGTAATTTTTTAAAGTCTGTGTAACAATTCACTTATATTAAGTTAAACAATTTTATAGTTTAAGAGAATCAAACCTTACACTATTTTGGTAAAGAACAGTTTGCATCACGATCTCTTTAGGTATTTATTTTTATGAGTGAATGAAAAGTTAAAGATCAAAAATATATCCAATTTAGGAAAGAGTTTACTATCTAGTTCAAGAAAGTAGGTTGTAAATTTAATGTCATTTATAATTTGGTTAGTTAAAAAAATAGACTGAAAACCACTAATTATTAAAATATTGTAAATGAATGTGGTAATTTTGTCACTGCTGCATAAAAATGTAGGACTGAAACTTATTAGTACAGAGGAGAACAGTGGGTATAAGAATTAAAAGAACTAGCATCCCTTGCCCCATTCTTTCTTATATTTCAACTTAAGACAAAGTCATTTCATCTTCTTTTAGGATTTTTGAAGACATGCTGGGCTATAGGTATTAATTTTAGAAAATATTACCTTAATATGAAAAAAAATTGAAAGGTCATGGGCTTTATGAGAAGCGTGTGGCTGATCCTACCAATCCATTTGACACACTCAGGAAGCGTGGCTTGTTAGCATCAGACCTAGTTTCTTATGGAGCATTTAGATTGATGCTAAGGGAATACAAGATGATAGCTTTTAAAGTCAATAGTGTTTCCTCTTCTACCTCAAAATAGGGTTGTATGACAATTTCCATTCTATGTCCCTCTTCATTTGTGTAGAAAACGTGAAAATTTTCACTTTTAAATTTTTGGTGTGTTCATAAACACAATACCTGTACATTAGATCATGATCAATACTGAGAAAAAAAATCTCATAAAAAGTATTCCTGGAGTAGAAGTTGAAGGCTGCAATTCTGAATAAATTGTATTCTTTACTGATTGGGAAGCAGTGCCTGCCTTTATTCTACAGTAAAGCCGGTTTGGTCTCTGTTCCTCTTACTAATATTTTACTACTTGTGGTACGGTACTCATGAAGAAGTACACTAAGTGCTACGTAGGTGTAGGACCTGAAACTGGCCCCAGAGAATTTAGCATCTAAATGGGTTCACCTACATTGGCATTTCAGCTTGGATAAGAGGTGTGCTTTTGAAGGGAATTTCCTGATTATCCTCACTTACGGTGCTTTGGTTCCCATCACAGAGCAAATTTCAGGGACACCTGAGGACTGTGGAAAACTCTAGTGGACTTCACAATGACATATACAAGTTGACCATGCTGCTCCTTTGGTCAGTCATGGAGGTGGTACGTCGTAGAATTATCTTCTGAATGCTTAAGAGATCTGTGTTACTGATCTGGGGGAGGTTGGTAGGGAACACATGCACAGATTGCTGAAGTGTGATCTACATTCCTTAGTGCTTGACTGATATTAAAACTGTTGCTTAGCACCTAGAGGTCTTCATAGGAAAAGGTGACAAAAGTTCCCTGAGGGCTTGGGGATTCAGCAGACAGGGGCAAAGTCTTCTAGTATACTTTGGAAACTCAGCAGCTGGGAAACATGCTGAAGAAGCTTTATTTTGAGAAGGGGATTTTAATTAATTGTACAATTACAGTATTGTCATGAAACAGCTGAACAGTTCTCTTGAGCCTTGCCAGGTTTCCAAAGAACAAGTCTCAGAAGCAGTTTCTGTTAAATACCCTAGGAAATGCTGCAATAATGGAAAGTTTAGCTTTCACATTAAAATACACAGGAGATCTCCTGATCTGCAAGTTTAGCTCTGCATACTTGTATGTATGCACTGCAAAATGTAGTCTTTAGCTCTGTGGTCCTGTGCTATTTCTAATGTGTGTTGGGGGGGGCATGCACCCACCTACACGTAAAGGCACCATCCATTTTTTCCTACGACCTTAGATATACATTTAGTATCTTGTAAAGGACCGATGTATAATGTGATTTTGCAGTCACCTAAATTGCTACATAGTTATAGTTCATTTTGAATGTGCCATATAATAGTGCTTCAGAATCTAAGCTTTCATTGCAAAGTAATTAAGCCTCTAGCCCTTATGGTTATAAAGATAACCTTCAAAATGTCAAATGAACCTAAGCAGATGCGTTGATGTCTGTGTGTATCTGCAGACAGCTTGAAACAGTAGCTTCAAGAAAATGATTCTATGTGCTGCCCCCTTCGTTGCATTGGGTGCTGCCTCCGAAGGAAGCCTAATGCAAGCACTGCTGTTAACTATTTCACAGCCGTCAGATTTAGCGAACAAAGAACTTCTCTGACCTTTTTAGAGGTAATAAAAGAAAATGAAATATAGGTTCTGTTGGCACCACTTATTTTGTTAAGCTTATCTATGGTAGGGAAGAAGTGATGAATTAATTTATTTGCTATGAATTTAATATCATTCTCCTTGTGCCCAAAATATTGAAGGAAGGTGCTGATACAACCTTCCTCACCCCCTTGACAAAAATATCAAATAGTGAATAAGCAGCTTCGCTGTCTCCCATCCAACTGCCAAAACTCCTTCCTTCTCATCTGCATCTTCTGTCACAAAGTTGATGTAATTGAGTTCAGTATCTTTGGAATAAATGCCATCCAATTGAATTATGCATCCAGTAATAAAACACGTAAAATAGGTGAATGTAAAAAAAAAAGTAGTAAAAATAGATATGTTAAAGAAGAGGGCGTATATCCAGGAAGAGAGTGTAAATCCAAAGAAGTTATTCTGGGAATTATTACAATGTAGCTAGAGTAAACTTACTATAATCCAATATGTCTGGATATTGTTTGTAACCAGCTTTGTATTTTTAAGTGTACTATACTTTTAAATGAAAAATACTATATAGTTTCTTGTCCATAATGCATGGAGAAAAGCTCCAGGTTAAGATTCTGCTTGCAAGCCTGCATGATAATTTTTACAGGATGCTGGCTGGTAACAATACAAGCCGGATGCACTGCTGGGTTGTGTTTTCTGGGAAACTGAGCAGAAGCAGTGAAGATACGAAAGCTTCTGCTTGACACTGCTGCTTTGGAAGCCTAGTGAGGACTCATGAGAACTATTCATCTGTTTCATGACAATACTTTAATCTTGCAATTAATTAAAACCTTTTCCCAGTATACAAGCCTTCCTTCATCAGCCTGACATGCCATGCATGGAGAAGAACAAGAATTGGCAAAGAATTGTACAGATTTGTGACAGAATTCTGAACAATGCAACGTTGATTATTTAGATCAGTATAGGGCTGAGTTTTCAGGTAATGCAGTGCTTAAATGAGAAGGGGGATTCAGTTTTGAGAAATGCCCAGGTCAGAATTCTAAGTTTGCATTTTTATCCTGATGGTTTTAGGACAGAATATTGTATTAGTTGCATGAGACTTTATGGGAGGGGTACAAAGACCACTATAGTAATAGAAACATTCCCACTGATTTTATGTGCGATTGTATGCATTTTGAGCTATGCAATGTATTCTCTTCAGTGCAGTGTAGCCAGTTCAGTTGAGCTAAATTTGAAATTTTCCTTCAATAAAAAGAAATAACTGATATGATAGCTTAGTATCAGACTGGTATGGGCTACTTTAGACTGTCTTTTTCTCATTTTAATTTAAGGAAAAGTAACTTCCTAATCCTTTCCTATGTTTATATACATGCTTTGAGTGAAAATAAGGCTGCTCGAACATTCAAAAGCTCACTTCTCCTGCCTGTCAAGAGTGCAGTACTCCTTGATTTCACTTTTAGCATCACTGCTACTGGTACTTCTAATGTCAGGAAGAGACACATTCCCTACCACTATATGTTTCATGTGAATGAACTTCACTATGGAAAAATCTACTGAGAGATGTAATAGAGATAAAATCCTCAAGCACTAGATTATAATATGATAAATTTATTATGTTATAATTTCAGGAGTTTCTTCTAGTGCTGGTAAAACTTGATTTTCAAATAGAGATATGATCAAGGGGAGGCATGTCTCCTTTGAATATATTACATTTCCATGACATGATATCATTTCACTCAATTGAAATCTCAATTGAGCAAATAATTTTTAGTCAGTGTGTGTTGGGGAATAGTTATATTTCCCATAGGAACTCTGTGAACGTGGAAACACTTTGTCAAATATTATCAGTATTAGTCAGACACTAAGAGTGATTAGCACTGGTTTTGGGTATTTTCTTTTTCGAAGCATGAGACAAGGCCAGATGCAGTTAAGTCTGGGTGGATGCTGTGGAATGGCACAGTTGCTCATGTCACATCATGGGAGGCGGGCATGACATCTGCTTGTCTCAGCAGGGGGAATGTTGCAAAGCAGGTCTGTACCTCCATAATAATATTTGAATTTTCCTCAGGTGAGCTCCCTTTTTGCTATCTACAATGTTGAAATGAAACTCTATAAGTGATTAAGGGGAGTCCTATGGATGTCACTGTCTTAGGTTACACAATGCTGTCACTCTATTATTGATAGTGAAATTGGCTTGCTGTGTGGCTTTTACTTGATCAGTTAACCTCTGCCTGCTTCATTTCCCCCCTCTGCATGATCAGAACACTAATAATACTTGGTTTCCTTTGTAAAGTGCTTTGACATCTGCGTCCATAAAGCACTTCACAAATGTTTTCTCTAAAGACACACCTCATTTGTGTAAGAAGCATACATTTGGACGGCATGTAGGGAATGCTGTGAGGGCAAAGTAGAGAGATGAAAGAAGTGCAGAGAAAAAGAAAACAACGAATGAGATGGGTAGAACTGGTAAGTTGCTGTGGTGTTCATCGGTGACTGAATTGTTCCATATCTGAACCAATGTTACATGGCTGAAATACAATTTCATTAGATTATCTTTGACCCACACGAAACATTCAGTGTTTTGCGGTTTGCTAGATCAGACTTCACTGTTTAATGTGTTTTTCAGATACTTTGATATGTTTTGCTTCAGTGAATCAACTCCAGCAGTTGTCACTTCTTACCTCTCATCTCTCTTTGAAGTGTAATAAATATTGCTTTCCAGCAATAAAGAGTAAATGTTTGGGGGATAAAAAATATGTAAAATAAATTCTGCCATGCCAGATAACTATAATTTCATTAATCACTTATGCTGTATCTTAGAATATATTATACTGTTATAGCACTTCACAAACTCTGAAATGAAAGAACAGGTAAAAAACAGTACTTTACAGACTGGAAGATTGCGTGGGGTTAAGTGATTTGCTGAAGATCTCTGTTCTTCACTCTGTTTTTCCACATATCAGAAGGTGTATATCTTTCTCTCTTTTTCAGCAGTCCATCTGAATGTTCTTTTATAGACCACATCACCAAAGCATCAAACTGTTTCTCTGTTTCAGTGAATGAACATTGAGGTCCATGACAGTTAGTGATTATATAGAAAAAAATAGAATTTGAATCATTATAGCAGTTATTGGGGTTTCTTCATTTGTAAAAAAGCAGGAGTTAGAAACATTTCACGAAGACCATCAGCCTCTGGATTAGCAGTGTTTTCTCTTCCACAGTTTCAGTTCAAACACGAAACAAGGCTTGGTCTTTTTTATAACATCAACCTAGTTCTTTGAGCAAATATTTTTTCCTTTGGACATTTAGCTCAAAAGTAATATTCTTCTCAGTCATTTCAACAATGGAAGCATAGGGAGAGTATAAAACCTCTGATCATAGAATTGCATTTACCAATAAATTCTTGAGTACTGTATTGTAAACATATGTGCTTTGCTTCAAGGATATAAAATAACTAAGCTTTGTAATATAAAAGCATGTTAATGAGGGTATATACTCTGGGCATTATCCATTTTTCCAACAAAAAACTTCTACTTTCTGTTGCTCATTATCATCTGTTTGTGAACTTAATTCCTTCACATAAGTCTTATTTTCATGTAAATAGCCCAAAAGGCTTGCCTGATGTGAGGTTTTTTCAGTAACTGATATAAATGCCGTAGAGTCATCCTTGAAAATTTCTTGCTGCGCTAATGGACATTGCCATGATTTGTATTTGATAGGAGATTATGTTGTAAGAGAACAAACAAGAAAGCACTAGCATAAAACAACTGTTTGCCCATATTCATCCAGGGAAAGCTTAGAAAACAAAGAAAAAAATCCCAATAAACAAGTTAACTTCTGTTTTACAGATTCATCCTGTATTACTTACATGGCAGATCACTAAAAATCTTACTGACTTTCCAGCAATATTGACAAATCGTTATGAAGGAAATAAACATTATACTAAATTTTCACTGAAGGTGAAAGTACAAGCTTAACTTCAATTGCTGCATATCCCTTTCCTTCCTGGAACAGGGTAAGGATTTTATATACTCTGCATCCAACTTGAAGACTCAGTACACAAAAGAGAGTTTTTAGATGAACCCACCTAAGATGGAGCAGAGCAGCTTCATTGTTGTAGACAGACAGAGCCATGGGATGGAGCTGGAGATAGTACAGAAGTAGCTTTTGAAGCCATGTTTAAGTTTGGGCTAAAGCTGCAAGGAGCAACAGCCCAAATTCCAGACTGCTCTTCCCACTGTCAAACCTCTAATCACCTGAGCTTGGTTATGTTGAGAAAGCACCAGGAAAAGGTATGTAGCACTACCTGTGGTGTAGAAGGTTAATTTATCTGAATTTTCTATTCCATCATGATTGTGTATCTTCTTGGAAAGCAAGGGTATTTATAAGTAGTATGCAGACGAGGAAGGCATAGTTAATGTTGGAAGGCATAACTTCATTGCCTGTTCGTAAGTACAGTTAAGTGAATTTTCTTCCTCAGCAGGTATTAAATTGTAGAAAAGAAAACGAAAATGGAGTTTTAGGGAAATAAACCTAGTATTAAATCTGACCCAAATTCATGTATAGTTTCATGAAATTACAAATGGGAGAAATTATAAAAGCTTTGTATTAATATTTTTCAAATTAATATATAGATTTTTCTTTCCAAAAGTAACGCCTTTTCAAGATCGACCTACATTTAAGAGGAAAAACACCTGCCATTTAAAGTATCTGCTAGGAAACATCAATCTAATCTCCAGTTATTTCAAGTTAAATAGACAGACTGATTCAAAACCTTTTGTTTGGCAAAAAGTGCAATTTCACATTGACATGAAGCAGCAATTCTGTCATCTCTACCTCTTCTATTTGCATATTATAGAAGAAAAAAGTATTATTCTCCTAGATGTACTCACACCTATAAAAAGAGCTAAGATTCTTACTGTTGTAAAAAAAAATTGTGGCAGAATGGAGTTGTATCTACTAAATATTTCTCATTTATTAATTGTTAAATTTTTTTAGTGTGCTTCCACTTATTTCCCACTTCCATGCCCTGCTTTGTTAAGAATGGTTTGTTTTAAATCCTTAAGCCTTGCAGGGTTGAAATTTGACCCAGAATTAGTGGAGTGAATTTTTTGTACCTCCCCTTACATTACTGCAAGATTTTACTTTTGTGGATCAATGAGGTTGTACCATTACAGGTTAGTCAGACAACCCCCCGCCAGTTTAACCCTAACTGTCTTCTGTGGAATCACTTTGATAGGTAACCTCAGGTTCTGCACACCCTCCCATCCCATGGGCCTCGATTGGCATTGCTCATGTGTGTATTATGGTATTGGCCAAAGGTTCCCAATTAGAAAGAGGCCTTTACAGGACAATGTACAAATGTCCTGGAGGCTTGAGTTTTCACCTCAAGATCACACAGCCTGGGTCTTAGAGCCTGCAATTGGCAGCGAGCAGGTAGACTTAAGAATTCAGTTGTAGGATCAAGGCTAACTTAATACAAATATAATAAATGAGTGTAATAAACTGTAAGAGGAAATTAGGAAAGTGAGAACGAGGACATAAATTATAGGAACGTGGGCCTGGTCAGACAACTTATTGTACAATTTGAGGGATGTGAGAGCATGTTACCAAAAGGTAGCGAACTTTTACTTCTTCAGTAAATTTATTTCAACTACTCATGAGTAAAAAAGAACCACTTATTTTTTGTTCGTGCTTTTTTTCCTAATTTCTTCCCCCATCTGCATGGGGGGGAAGTAACTTCCTTCATCTCACTTTTCTTTATTTTGACATTTTCTATTACTTATCTCTTTGATGGTGGTGCATGTGAGGGATTATGACTTTATTACAGTACTTTCCTTTGTTTATTATCATCATCATATGGCTTTGTGTGACTTGGAGCTTTTTCAGTAAAGTTTGATTATTTGTTACTGACTTATGGAGGCTGTAGACTGAGCTCTACATGAACTAAGTATAGCCCATAAGTACTGGCTTTCAGGTGCACTATTTGTTGAGATTTTTTTCCTTCCTTTTAAGAGAAGCAGAAAGAGGGTCAGAGCAGAATCCATCTCTGTTCTGTTTTTTTCCCCTCCCTCAAAAAAC
Source organism: Calonectris borealis (assembly GCF_964195595.1). Lineage (NCBI taxonomy): Eukaryota > Metazoa > Chordata > Aves > Procellariiformes > Procellariidae > Calonectris > Calonectris borealis. The sequence continues at coordinate 16,149,503 of NC_134319.1, read as the reverse complement.
CCCCAAGCCAACAATGAACTGCCCAGCTATGATTAAATAAATGATCCAGAAAACTACATTAAATTATTGTCTCTAGTAATAGTGCACTGCAATAAAATAGTAGTGTCACAAAGAAATGACAAAACATTATACCAAGGTATTGCAGATTATCATTATTCCTCATTCTGAGGAATCTCAGAAACTCGTCTTACTTCATTTTCCATGGGACAGGTCCAGTCACTTCCCCGTTGGACACAAATTTTCCTACTGAAATCAATAGAAAGTTCTGCTTAAAACGCACAAAATGATTTCTCTCTGTATAGGCATCAGAGTCTAAGGCAGTATAAAGATGTCATTTTACTTGTCTCTGAATTTCCTGGCTTCTTTAATTTATCAGAAGATCCTTAAAATAATGGATTGTAGCTCTTTGTGTCAGAAAGCTTCCTCCATTTCCATGAGCTTCTATTGCAAATGTGTATTCTAGTAATCCATAAACTGTAAGTATCCACTTGTGGGCCATTATATTGTTTGCTCTTCCTCACAAATGTCATAAATGGGTGTATACTTTGATAGGTTTAAGTGACAAATATATATTTTTGTAGGGTACAGTACAGAGACATCATTGTAATTAAACTTGTCTGAGATTAGGCCAAAGGCATCGGAGGATTTATGTCTTGTGTTTTGCATTTTCTCTCCAAGTTATTTTATTAACATAGGGTGTCTTTAATTATGCAGAACTGCAAACTGCATTATTGATATTCTATAAACATTAACTACTAGTGTCTCTAATGAAGCAGGAAGAAAACATGCTTTCTTGTTATTTGTCAGGACTTGCAAAGCACTAAGTATTTCAGATGCTATCATTACATTGCATACAGTACAAGGGATCTGAGATATACGACCTACCAACTCAGTATTTATGCTTGACGATATATGTGTACATACACACATACACATACATATCTCTCCCTTTCTCTCCTCACACATATATACTTATATACACACATATATATGTGTGTGTATATATATACACACATATGCATATAGTGATTTCTAAGGTTGATTTCATTCCCATCAGTGGATGCTACATGTTTTAACCTTCAAAATCTTTAACTGTGCTTGTTTCCATTTATATTGCCATAGTATATGGACACCAGAAGGATAAGAACCCAGATTATAGATGGTACTGTGAAATACTTACTAATGGAAATAGAAATGTATGTCAGAGAGAAACCAATGATTTACCCAAATGAATTCACAATTCCAAGCCATTTTCTCTGAGATGAATTCAAATATATTCAGACTCCCTGCATTCAAAAGTTCAGACTTAACTTGTATGGTAGTGTAGTCACAGTCTGTATAGGAAAGAGTTGGAGGAATCATGTAAGAGACTCTTATATCTTCCCAAATATACAAAACCAGATGATGTATCCTAGCTGAATGAATCCTAATTGGATGGTTTGCTTAATTAAATTGACATTGTAAGAAGGCACATTGAGCACCAAACTTCTGGCAGAAGGAATGGGTATTGCCAAGACTAGACAGTAGGTTCAAAACTGTATCCTACTTGTCATTTCCCCCCCGTTTATTAATTTAATCTATATTAGGCAGTTTAGAACTTAGGTGAGAAGTTAAGTCCAAAAGAGACTTCTGAATTCTTGTACTGTGCTGAAAATTCTTTTCCCCCAGGTTTATAAAACATTAATTTGTATTTTTTATTTTACTTTTTTTTTTTTAAATTTTTAAATCAATAAGTAATCTAGGACTAGCATTTATTTTGCTAGCCCCAGTGTTGCTCTGTACATAAGCTTCAAAGTTTCCTTTCCTTTTTTAATTTATTTTATATTTTGCAATGTTTTTCTCAATATTTAATAGTTTTTCCACGTTTATATTTTCTTTTCTTCAGTGAAGTGAAGTTCTAGATTGTAGTTTCTGGAGATAAGTTACAGTTCCACTTCCAACCTCATTCAGTACTCAAAATTTAGATGAGCTCAGAGTTGTCCAAGGGCTCCGTGTTGGGAATCAGTTCTGAATTGCTGAAGTGCTCTGAAAATGAAAATGAAAATGATAATAATAATAATAATAATAATAATAATAATAATAATAATAATAATAATGATTCTGCAGTAATAATGAACTCTGGCAGAATCCTGTGGTCCATGTCTGTCCTGAACATTTGTATTTGCACCTTAAGATCGGAAATTGTCATCTAGCTTCTAAAATTTTTAGAAAAAACAGATTGCAATACACACAAAATGAACATGGACAGACACTTTCAACTAACTGAGTAGTAATGTATTTTGGAAGTTATCTACAGGTTTTTGCCTTTGGAACAAATACACTTTGGACCTTTTTGGAATTGGCTTAATATTGTGCCAAGGAGCAGCTAAAAATATTGCAGAACACAGGAGGTGGAAATTTATAAGGAGTTTGACTAATGAGAAGCAAATTATCCTGCATGAGTTCATCTTTGTTCGTTTCCCACTGATACAACAAAGGACAAGGACAATTTGTATGTTGGAATAAAAGTGTATCACTGATATGACTGGATCCTACCTCTGTGGTAGTACCTTCTGGTACTGTGAATGAAGTAACTTTCTTTTTCTGAATCTGTTGTAACTTTTTGACTTCTCTGTTACAATCGTCAGTGTAACTGATGAGTGACTAATTGATGAAAATTACTGACAGTGTAACAGCAAGTTGCCAGCGTAAGCTGCATGTTGATCATCAGTCAGCAGTAGAGGTGAAAATAAGGAATACGTTTACATGGAAAGACCTATAAAGCTATGGACACAAAAGAGATTTTTAAGATGAATTATGATATTGGCAGAATAATGAACATACATAAACAAGCCATGAGCCGGTGGAAAGTAAGGGGTTTTTAACAATCAGATCTGTAAGAAATAAAAGTACAGCAGTGGGGGTAAGAAATCTAACTGCTTTCAAGAAGGAGCAAGAGAGGAATTTTATGGAAGGGATTAGATGATGTGACTACAGGGAGATAGACTCAGACATTTCTTTTGTCATACTACATATGTTACTGCAACTTTTTTTTATTGTTTGTGTAAGTGTTGTTGAACTCAAGGATAATGAAAATGGGAAGTGTATTTAAGAGGTGAGAGAGCAAGCAGAACATATCGGTTGCACAAGATGCTGGTGAAATAGGACAAACATCCCAGTTCCATAAAACATACTGTTAAGAAATGAGATTTAAGTAGGCCTTTGGTTTGTTGAGAATGGCAGTCATGTAATAGCTGAATGTCATCTTGTAGCTGAATGAAATCTTTTCATTGGGATGGATAGAGTTTATAAGGCTCATTCTAAACATTTCTTCATGGTGTTGAATTTAGTTCAGTTATGGTATTTGGCCACAAAAGTACTTTTTCTTTATTTATAAAGTTCACTTCATAGAATCATAGAATCATAGAACAGTTTGGGTTGGAAGGGACCTTAAAGATCATCTAGTTCCAACCCCCCTGCCATGGTCAGGGACACCTTCCACTAGACCAGGTTGCTCAAAGCTCCATCCAGCCTGGCCTTGAACACTTCCAGGGATGGGACATCCACAACTTCTCTGGGCAACCTGTTCCAGTGTCTCACCACCCTCACAGTAAATAATTTCTTCCTAATATCTAATCTAAATCTCTCCTCTTTCAGTTTAAAAATGTTACCCCTTGTCCTATCACTACACTCCCTATCACTACACTCCCCATCTTTCCTGTAGGCCCCCTTTAAGTACTGGAAGGATACTGTTTGATTACTAACACAAAATATTACAGGCCTCAAATTGATATGATACATAATGATAACTATTAGAGTAAAAAAAAAAAAAGTGAAATTCAGAATGTCAAAAAAAAAAAAGCTAAAAATAATCTGGTTGACTACATTGCATTTAGAAGAACAACGAAACTTTCATGCATTTAAAAAGAATTTTTAAAATTTAAGCTTAATTTTGGCAAAATTATTTTTCAAAAGGCAGGTGGCTCTAATAGCAGACACAAAACAATATCCTGTTACATAAGGGTAAATGCTACCATTAGTGTAATAATGTTGCTTAGCTAAAGCGACACATATTAAGGACCTATAGCAGGGGCTTAATAGCAGCATTTGTACTCTTACATTCTGATTAAAACTCAGGCACAGTAGGAAAACTGAAAGTGCCTTTGAAGAGAAATCTCCCTAGGAACTGTTACTAATCAATAGAGGAAGGATGAGGATCCCACACTCATTTAATGGCCTCAAAATCTAAGGAAAAACAAGAGAAGTTTGACCTCTTTGTTGCTGCATATTGTGACAGAAAGATCTTTGAGGGTATACAGCTCATTTTGCTATGGAAATGAGCTTGAAAATAATCTAGATGTAGTTACATCAGCTGTATTCCCCAGAAAAAAGAAACATAAGGAAGGTATCAGTCCTTAATTTGTGTTGAACAACCTCTGAGACATTAACTCGGGGTAAATTGTGTCTTAGAATTGTAATATGCTTGCGTTTTGGGCATGGCTAAAATAGTCTTACCTGTGCCTGGCCCATGCAACATTTTGACTCTATGTCCTGACTATGTTGAAATGAATTCTGAAATCTAGATATGTTGCTTTTACTTTATATAACTCAAATGTCACAGGGTAAGAGAACCTGTGTGATGAGAGTTCATAAAGTGTGATGTCTCTTAGGCAGAGATCAGCGTGGCTGTTTAGATGATCCCCATCGGCTTCATATGAAGGCATCTGAAAATTAATTGCCAGTAAACTGACTGCAACTTCAAAAGTATTTAAAATAGTCTACACAGGCATATTGAAGGGTTGATTTCTGTAGATAACATTTAAAGCCTGAATGAAAGTAAGTTTGAAGTAGAATTAAAAATCCTTACCTAAAGGAGCTTCTTGTACTACTTTTAACTGAGATGTGGGGGTTCACCCTCAACATTTCATAATGTCAGACTCTGTGTATCCAGAACTGATGTAACCAAATACTGGCGGAACCAAATAATCTAAGTATTGTGTGGCACTGATAGGCTGGCTCTTCATGTCCTGTGTCTTCCACAAAACAGGGTCCAAGAGTCAGTCAAATAGTGAAGGCCTTATTCACATGAAAATAAATCCTGTCAGTATCCACAGTTGTTTGGCCCTGGAGCTTTCAAAGAGAAACTTAGAAAGAAACACAAAAACTGGATCAAGAGCCTGCAGTCTGTCAATGAACTGCTGAGGGATGCAACACGACAACATAATCAAATCTGATGTGTCTTTGCAATGACATACCAAGCCTGCAGAATTCAAAACGGCTTAGCTTGCTGAAAGCCGTGGCCAAAACATGTTTTCTCTTAGCTGCAAATACTTGGAAGATTTTAAAACTAATTTTTTAAATGAAATTCTTTGCTATCCAGAAAAAAGATTTCTGTGACCCAAATATTTTCAGTGGTACAGAGCTTGAACTGAAAAAAATCCAACTCAACCAGATGTCATCTTGAATTTCCTACCAGCGCCTGAATCTGTGGGAAATATATGACACCTATGCTGTATTAATTAAAATCCAAGTTCCCTGTTTCTGATTTTATAAGAAACTTCCAAGAAGTCCATTAAAAGGATTTGCAATATTGCATACTTCTAGTGTAGTGTCACATGCTGAATGTGTTAGAGAAAAGACAGTCTGGCTAGCAAATTAGAGGTAATAACAGCAAATCTCAAATACACTAGTTATTATGTTTATTATATAGTCAGATTACATATGCTAGTTCCTGGTTTTCTTCTTCCTTGGTCTGTTCAGCATGCTGTCTTAAGCAAACAGTGTTTGATTATATACTTCTGGTGTATATTTTGCTCTCTGTAGGTGTACATATTAAAATGTTTCTCTCATACTTTCTGGCGCTGCATTTTCATTTGGTTTTATCCCTCTTACATGCCTTGTAGTAAGTACTTCTTCTGTAGTTGCCATATCACAGTGTACGCCTTTATGCAGACTGACTAATTGGTAAATGCTGGCTTTTTATGCTACTATTTGTTCTCTGTAGTGTCATTTATGCCATTCAGTATTCAGCTGTATATGGTATTAACAGTACTTTCTGGAGGTTTAAAAGTAATGACTTGCTGATTGTCCTTCAGAAAACAGTCTCCAAAGCAATATTTTTTCTTCCACAGGCTTGTGTTACTGTATTAATTCAGAAATGAGATTTTTCTTTTGTATCAAAAGTGTGCATATTTATTGAGCTTTCACACGTATTTTGTTACATTCATTTAATACAGAACAAAAATATATCTAAAGGACCATAATAACACTTTTTTTTTTAGTTAAGAAAGATGTTCTGTCTGTGTATAATCTTATGCAGATGTGCCCATGGTAAATACTCATTCTGACATTCTTTGAAAATGGCCAGAACTGTGTATTTAGATCCACACCAGACAGATTTAAATTACAGAATGGTATTTTTCAAAACTTTTTCTACTTGTGCCGCCTTCTTCTTCTGAATATGCTAAGTAAAGTTTTCATTTTTGAGACAGGAATGTCTGATTTCTGCTAATCCCACAACTTTACCATATTCCAAGCCTGCAGCAGAACCACAAACAAGGATTCATTTGCTCATAGCTTGGAGGAGAGGCCCCAAATGAATTTACTCTCTTTTTCATTTTTTCCTTTGCATTCCCAGGGAAATGTCATACAAGCTGTCTGGAATCGGTTACTGAGGGAGATGGTCTTTTAAGCAATTTCTCATCAGCCTTTCTCTTCTATAGGGAAATAAAATGGAATTTTGCTAAATGGTGAGTCATGATTCAAGGCAGATATTGGTATGATTCTTAATAACAAACAAATACCAAATGTTTGTGAAAATCATTACTGGCTCTATGTGCTTGCATCTTTAACAAGAAGGATTTTTTCCTTCAAATTCTTACATGTAAAATATAAATACATTTGTAAGTGTTTACAGGATCAAGACTGAGTACGGTTGTGCTCTTTTAACACATTGGTATTTCCACACAGTGGGGTGCTAGAGGGGTGCTTGGGTGCATGATTTGAGGTGCCTGTATGTGTTTGGTTTTTCTGTCATTCATCAGCTAGTTTTTTTTTTAAATCTTAATAAAGTGTTTAGTTTGTTGAGATTTCATTGATATTGTAAAATTACCATATTTAGACCTTGCTTACATACAGTAGTTGTATTGCTAAAACAGCCCAGCTCTGTGAGGAAACCTAACACTTTCATGAAGAGATTTATATAGCTGTAGTTCGTTTTCATTTAGAAAGGTTAAAAAGGCATACCAGTAAGATGGACAGATACAAGCATTTAACTGCAAGGGAGAATACAAGTGCCAGTTGTGTCCATACTATAGGCTGTATGTTGAAAGGGAGCAGCACAGGCCAGGGGCTATGTGTCCAGATAAGTGAGAAAGCAGTGTTTGAGTGACAGGTAGGTGGTAATGCCAATGAAGCTTACCTCAAAATGTTGAGAGGCTCTTCTCTGTGCTGGACTGCTCTGTTACAGCTTTTTGAAGGAAGAGATGAGACATTGGAGTTTACAGCGGGAGTGATAGTAAATAATACAGGAGGGTGCAGTGGCAGAGGATGTGAAGCACACAGGTGAGGAAGTAAATAATGGGTGGTGTACAAAGGAGAAGCAGCGGGGGTAGGCAAAGGTAGAGGGTGACAGTGGTTTAGACCCTGGCCCAGAAACAGTTAACCGTGCCTCAGGTGAAAATGGAGGCAGGAATGCCCAAGCAAATGATTCCTGATATATCCAAGCTGGTTTTGTGCATACCCATTTGGATTTGCCCTGTGGGCAGTGCTGGCCTCGGGCTGGCTCCCTGCATCCTGCTGTGCTGAGCCCTCCTCTACCTGTGACCCTGAGGAGGACAATTCAGAGACCCTTGAGTTGACCCATATGGACCTGCTCAGCCTTGCAAAGTCAAGTATGTCCTGATGTTGTATCAGTTCAGCTACCAAACTGCTCTCTGGAGGGGAAGAGAATGGTGCCTACGCCTGTAGAAGTTGGCTGTCCTTGACCTCAAGTAACCCAGAGCTTCATCAGGATCAAGATCAGTAGTTTATAACATCACATTTAAAGAAATAACTTCTTTGTGAGTTTTTATAATAAAAAAAGAAAATAAAGGTTATGTATTTGGCAAGTTTTGAAACACAGAATGAGTTCATTTACCTGAGCAATGAGGCCTCAACACACGTACCTCTTATTTCAGTTATTTGTTTTGTTCAATCCCCTGTGAAAAGGGCCTTAATCTGTGACCAAACATACTGCAGTATGTTTATGTTCTTCAGCTTTCTCTCCATGTAGCAGTCAGTCATTTTGTCTTGGGCAGTCTGTGCCTGTGGCAGGCGGCTGAATTCTCTGTCTTAACGTGAATGCAAATGTCCTTTTGCAGAGCTCCCTCTGGGAATGTGCACAGTAATATCACAACACGAACTTGCCTGAAGTCACAGACATTTACAGTCACTGCCTGTGGGGATAGAGGAGATGGTGAGGGTGTCCTGACAAATACTGTACTAGCCTTTTGTCGTTATCCTTTCGCAGGACAAGTGTGGCACAAGGGATTACAGAGTCAATGGCTAGTTCCTATTTAAATACCAAATGTATTTAGAGTCAGTCCCATGATGATGGGAATCAATCACCTGCTAATGCTTTAACTGGCTCAGGCAGCACTTAGAAATATGTACTGTCATAGAAGTAGTGTTTAAAATAAAAGTAATGTTTAAAATAAAATGAAAGTGACATGTTAAGGAAACATCACATAGAAATGAGAGGCAATGCAGACAAATACTGAAAGATTTTAATAGCTACAGTACAGGATAGAGACACTTTTTTTTTTTTTTAAATAATCAAAGAATTTAAAGAGTAAGATATTGTCCTTTTTTAGGGACTATGCATTTTCTGTTGTGAATTGGAAAGCATTATTCATAACAAGTTAGTGTAGTGTTTTTGTGATTTCCCAGTATCACAGCTCAGGTTTGTAAAGCTACCTCAGGCTGCTGTATTCACATCAAGAGATTTTCCAGAGAGAAGCTGGCAGCTGATGCTGTTTCATTTTTATGGGATTTGATCAAATACTCATACATTCATTAAAGTTTTTTGTGATTATGTTTTAATTATATTCTTGGTCCCATTCAAATTGCTTTTTGCTCATACAAATGGCAATGCCATAAAGTTCTTCATAGTCTCTGCAGCCTCACAGTCTCATTGAAGTGCTTTTCCTTAAGGACTGAAGTGTGGTCTTCTGCTACGACTCTGTTTTCCTCATTTGAATCCTGACTTTCATACAGGACACGGGGTATTTCTGCACCAGATAGAAAATCTCTATCGGTTACTGCTTGCTTAACATTTGTTACTCTCCAGGTTGGTTTCTAAGCAAAAACAATCTAGAAGGGTTTTTCAGGATCAGTCCTCACTTCCTATTTTGAAAATTTGTCCAGGTAGACCAGAATAACAAGGAGCAAGTACTGAAGTAAATGCTCATCAGTACAGTCTGAGATCAGTTTTTTTATTCAGCAAATGTTTGTAAATAATTAATGTTTTCTTTGAAACAAGAACCTGCTCACTGATGATTTGCAAAAAAAGAGAAAACCAAACCATGCTACCTGTTTACAATAAATAGTTCTTATAAAGACCTAGGGTGGTCCTTTCCAGAAGTGAGTTCAAGTATTCCCTAAATCTCCCAGGATCTAGTATACAGGCATAAAATTTAAACAATTGTGTTCTGAGAAAAGCATCTCAATTTATAAAAAACAATAGCTTACAAATTTACTATGCACAAAATTACGTGTGGTAAATTTTATTTTTCCTCGGGCATATTTTGAAATTTACAGGGTCGGAAGCTTAAGAAAATACTTGACATATGTTTCAAAATGGGCTGGTTTTGTGCCTGTATATAGTTCTGTTTATTTGTCTCATGGCAAGAAAAATCTTTTACTCAACAGTGTTAGAATCAGGCCATATTGTACTTTAGATCCAGTATATCTTTTTATCAGGAGTCTGTTCTTAAATCTATGTTTTACGCTTTCACATGCTCCAGTCACTGCAACCATAATGAGTAAATGCTGTAGCTTTCAGTTCTTACCTCTGGGACAAATAATAAGAAAACTCCCAAACAGATGGAGTGGGCTTTCTCATACATGTTATCCATTAATGTCAAACAACAAGCTATAGAAAATGTTTCTATTACACAGGTGAAAAGAAGATAATAATATCACCTGTTTTCAATAGTGTCTACATTCACACAGTTTAAATTTCACTTTGTCCCTGTGCCTTACATTACCTATTGACTCTTATGTAGACATTAAAAGATGCTGACCCCATGGGAAATTGTAGACACGATGACTTAAAAGGAATTTAGGCCATGTGAGTATAGGCCTATCTATATCATATACATACTGGAGACCCAATATTCTCCTTCCCTGCAATTCTGAGGAGGCAGTATTTCTTGTTTTGTGAGATGGAATTACCATTTTACAGTATTAAGGGCTTGATCCTACATAGCCACTGGCATAACTTCAGTGATGTCACATAGTTTAGGGCAGCCAAAGGTTTTTAGTTCAGCTTGGCAGTTGTTGAACAAAGAAATAGTATGTCAGGTTATTCAATACCACTTTTTGTGCTTTTGACACCTATGCATGTAGTTTGCAACCCACTTGATTTTTGGTGTTCAATCAGTAGCTAGATAATTTTATTTTAACATTTACAAGCGTGGATTCAAAATACCACTGTTTCAATACCTCTGTAGAAATTAATAACAGACGCTTTTACTAAGCAGTTCACCCCTGCGTATCCGAGTGTTCTTTCACTGTGTTTATTTTAGACATGCAAATTTGGAAAGATGAAAATATTTTAACTGCCCTGTAGTTAAATTAATGGTCAAATATACTGCCCTTTGACAAGCTTTCTGACATAGATGAAGCATTACCTAGGTTCATTACCACAAGGATTTTTAACATCAAATGTGTTGAGACTCAGTAATTCTGGTGATGATTAGATAAAGTGGGAGTAGCAATTAAAGTGTATATTTAAAAGCACTTTAGAACAAATCCACTTGCAGTGGTACTTCTCATTTTGTACTTTGGAACACTTTGCAATATAAAGGAACCTCTTAATCCAAAGGAATTGTGATCCAGTTTTAAACGTATCATCATTTTGATGGATAGTCTTTAACCACACAATATATATTACTGAATGGGTAAATTCGCAAGAGCCAGGGTTAATGAAACTGCATGGGTTTCAAATCTGCCAAAATGGGCTGCCTGAGAGACTGGCTTATGCCTTTGTTCTTAATGAATGCCACAACAAAAAGCATTCCTGTGGGCTTTTTCTTTTTTTGACTAAACACGCTTAACAGTTAGTTAACATGAAAAGACTTTCCTGCTTTCTTGTGGTATTTCCTGGTAGGGGTCTTTTTCATAGTGTGTGCTTATTCATGAAACTGCACTGAAAATACTGAAGAAAGAGATACTGGGAAAAAAAAAAAGCGCATTTTCTTATGGTAGCTACAGATGTAAATAATATATGTCTTTCTTTTGGAAATTCCATAAGACAGAACTTTCTTGTGTTACAAACTGGAGTGTGAGACTTGGAGACAGAATAATTTAGAGTAGGAAGACAAAGAAACTGAGAAGCTCAGAGCATGAGAACCAAAAAACCACTTTTCCTGAAGTTCAGAACAGTCTCTCTGTATATGATTAATATGGTGGTTATTATTATTAAATATTAATAGAGTAGCAAAAAAACACAGTGAAAAATGTGCTGAAAAAAGTGGTTTTTTTTCCTTCTCCTTTTTATTGTCAGTCTGTTTCTTCCTTATGCTGAAATTATAGTTAATGATCAGGTAGATTTTTAGTCATACCCAACTAATTCTCTCTTCTAAATCTCAAAACATGTTTTGTTTTTTTTTGTTTTACCATTAGATGACTTTTGATCATACATATATTCTTGGGAAACTCCTGTGTATCGCACTACCTATCACAATACCCTCAAAAGAATTCTGTTCTTGTAGGGTAGGATACCGAAGCTTCTGAGGAAATTATTTCTGAACCTGCAAAACTCATAAACTACAGAGCTGTTCTGCCCCATAGAAGATAAACTAGGTTCTCTGGAGGACTGTTGCCAACGTTCCTGCTTTTCAACTGATATTGGTTTCTAATAGTTTTTTTTTTTTTTTTAAAGATGCAATAAAAATATAAAACTTTGGAAAAGTGCAAGTGAAGCCTTATCACTGGGAAAATATTGACTGTCTGAGATAATTTTATCATTGCTAAGTTCCCAGAACATCTCATTAAAGAAGGGGACTGAAAAAGTTATTACAATAATGAAATACTGTCCTTGTAGTCAAAGTACTGAATAAAAGTTGATCCAGGTTGTTGGAATGATTGCAAAGGCGTTGCAGGTCTTTCAATTATAATTACTTCTTTGTAATACCATCTTGAACTAAGACAAACCCCTCAGGAGACGTTAAGGCAAGATATATTGGACTTCAGAAAAGCATATGTTAATCCGATTTCACTCTAAGAATAATATAGAAAAGAGCCCTGAAAGACAAAATCTACCCATACATTTCATAGATCTAAAGAAAACATTTCACAGTTGTCTTAACTGAACTTCTTAAAATATTGTGTTATGTAAAAGAGAAATAAAAGACATGATCAGGAGTTCACATGAGCATTAAAGAGGCCATGTTTCAGTGTCATGGTAGTGTTAAACATGAATGCATTCTGCCACCTCTACTACGTGGCACAGCCCTCAATTTTATTACAAGAGAAAGAGCAAATAAATAAATTAAATCCAGACACAGCAAGTCTCAGCAAAAGTACAATGAAAGATCTAGATTTTGTTGATAGTTTGTGTGAGACCATGGCATACATGCCACTGGGCAGCTGGAGGAACTTTTGAAAATGGACGCGCGGAAGAGTTCCTCCATCTAGCAGTGCTTGGTGTGAAACTTGGTACAGGACTTTAACATAGTCGACATTCAAGGAGGAACAAGATAAAACGCATGACAAAGCTTTCTTGTGTCCTACCCAACTTTTAATTGAAGAAGACACATTCGATTTGTTTCTACAGCAGGAATTAGTTACTTAGCTGACCGGTTGCTAGTCACTAGTAGTTAAAAACTCTCAAAGCAAACTTCTGTCAGAGATAGCAAGGACTAGAAGCTGTTCAGAAGCAATGAAGGAAGGCCATGGCAGAACACCACGTCTCGAACACAGAACAGGAGAATGGGGAGTATCCTGTTGTTTGGTTAAGCCCTGTTGATTGCACTCGTTTCAGTGCCAAAAATTTGTTTTCGTCCATTTTTTTCTCCTCTGCATTTACTGGTTTTGATTCAGAGCTCATCCTGTTTAAGTTAAAGTGTTACTTTCATGATTCAAATTAATTTCCTAGAATAGGAAAGCAAAACAAAAGACTTTTGTTTTCCTGTGCAGTTAAGACTGTGCTTTCATTAACTTCATGGCAAAACTGCATTTCACACCGGTTACCTTAGTCCTCGTCCAGTCAGTGTTTCTCTGCATGTTCAGAGCTTCTCAGCAAATGCAGGAAATACTTGCTGCTGACAACACCAGGAGCTGCAGTCCCCCAGTCTCTTTGAAGCAGCAGCAGCATGCAGAATGTCAATTACTTTACAACTTCAGGCTTCAAATTAGTTCGTTGGTAAGCAAAAACTTGCCCTGCTGCACTGACAGTGGAAGTAGGTAATCTGAATAACTGAGAGAGGTGATCAGAGTTTTCACTTAAAAAAAAATTGAAGTCTTTTCCCTGCTCTTTCTTGTTTTACACACAAGTTACCAAGAACTTCCTGATCTGCTGGTGGAATTCTTCTAGCATAAAAATTGAATTTCATCTTTCAGCTGTAGAAAATCCACAGCAATTTTATTATCCCTCTGATTGGACATTGGTTTGGAGGAAATCCAGCTGTGTGTCAGCAACATAATGCTGTCAGATACCTCCTTATCCCAGAAAGTTAGGTTTGCATGATAGCAATTCCTATCATGTGTGCTTCTGGAAGGACCATGGTAGTTTAGCAGTAGCTCTTCCAAAAGCAAGTCAAATGAGGGTGCCAAGACTACAAGGAGAACACTGTGACATTGGACTTCCCATGCTGTCATCACAGTTGGTACATAAAATATTCAGCAGTATGTAGCAAAGAGGTAGTTGTTGTGATATCTAATATTTCTGATGATTTTCAGTGCTAGTGAGAAGACAATTGGAAAGCTTTAACTGACATCAGACTGGTTTTCCAAAAAAATGTAAATGATTTCTACATCTCTCTAAAGGCTGTAAAAAATCTGAAACCCTTCCAGTAAGGTTTAAACTTGGTTAGTGAAGCAGAGTAAATCCTGAGGATCCTTCCTACTGGTCATCCAGTGAAAGTACAAGTATTCCATGTAATAGGTTAGTAGGAGAGAGTGCATTTTAAGACTTTCTTCTGCCTGCATAGTTGCTGTCGCAACATTGCTACAGCCCATGTGGAGGACTAAAACGTAGCTGAGGCAACTGCTGAGACTGGATCACTGAAAGCTCTCACATAAAATCTGGTTTTAGAAACCAGTACGCTCTAATTTTTCTGGCTATTGAGAGTGCTACTAAGTATGTATGTAGTTTTCTTCTGCTATACGTGCCTTTTCTAAATGTCTAGAAGAGTAGCGTTCCACTGAGTTCACATTTCTTCTTTTAATTTATGCGTGTGTATGTACATTGCTTTTCTCCTGCAGTTCTCTAAGAGTTTTATGGCCCATTACTGCGTGAGTAAAATGTGTGCAGATTTTGCAAGCCTCTGCCAGAAGATGTTTATTACTCTCATCATTCTTAGGAAAATCATGTTCCAGCAGGTTCAGGCAATGTGCAAAACATGGCACATGTGTGAATTGGCCATT